>NC_136063.1:326599994-326922494 GCF_964261635.1 Lissotriton helveticus | reverse complement strand
GCACCTGCTGAAAAACCTGCAAATGTAACACTACGGACTGAGGAACGGTTGCCTTGCATTAGGCAGCTTTTTCTCAGAAGTGGTAGCCAACCCGAAGGTAAGACACGCTATGCACAGGGCTGTGAGGTACTTCTGTTTTGGGACCGCACCACAGAATAGAGAAACACTGTCGTAAATAGACTGAGGTGAACGAGGCCTTCCAATCTGGTGCCACGCCACCGCAATGCTCCTATGTGAAGTCCATTCTTGCCTGACTTTTGCGGTCCTCTTTTCCTTATACTACACTTGGTGTGTAACTTGGGGGCGGTCTTTTGGACGGGCCCTACAAGGGCATCTGTGCCGGGGGGAATATGTTTACACTGGTTGTGGTTTACAGAGATGCTCTCAAAGTTTTCCAAATTGCATCTGTTGTCTTCCTGCATGCCACATACAACTATCGGATTTCCCTGGACACTGTGGGCCATTTAGGAGATGGGCACATGGGTCTTACATTCCTCCTTTTTTGCTTCACACAATGACTACTGTGGTGAAAACCCTGGGTGACACCTGCATCCCCCAGTACCACATCACCACCTGGAATGTGCATGGCATGGCCACTCCAACAAAATGCTATCGCATTCATGCTTACCTAAAGCGCAATCACTCACACACAGCTATGCAAGAGGAAACAGCTCAATGCCACTGAGCTACACAAGCTTCGTGTCAAATAGAGAGAGCAGATGTATGGCACTCCAACGTCTTCCTTTGCTCACGAGGTGCTCATCTGAATTTCAACAGGAGTACCTTATGTTATACACACACACACACAGGATGGACAGGTTAGGTAAATATGCGATTCTGGAAGGCCAAATGGAGGAGACACCAACCGAATTGGCAGCAATTTATGCCCCAAACACACATCAAGGGAAGTTTGTCAACATCCTTACACCAGTGCTCTTCTGGGACCCATATCCCGCTGGTCTTTGGGGCATGAAATGAAATGAAATGATGAAATGAAATGATTACGCTCTTGTATAGCGCACGACTACCCGTAGGCATCTCGGCGCTTGCTTAGGGAACCCGTCCTGGTATTCCCCTGTGAGATACCCCGGCAGGGTGTCCACAAGGTGAAAGCCAGGCATCCCGCCGCGAGGGGCCGTAGTGGAGATTAAGCAAGCTATTGCCCAGAGTCGCAGAGTGTGACCCCGTGAGTTGAGTAGGCACCGGAACGAGAATTATCAAGTCCGTGGAATTTTTGAGCCCGAGACCCGCCGAGGCGGGGAATCGAACCCTGGTCCACGGCTGATCTCAGCTTCCAGGTCTGCCGCCTCTAACCACTGAGCCACGCATGGACTTTTAACTGCGCCCGGACGTTGATCTTGACTACTTCATGCCCCTCCTGCCCAGTCAGGACATATGCTACAAGACATGCTGCCCAGAACTTCAGTCAGTGGCTATTGCAAATGCATCTTCAGGATGTATGGCTACTTTTGCACCCATTGGCCCGTGAGTACTCCTTTTACTCACAGGTACATGATGTAATCATGTACCTGTCATGATCAGGTACATGATCAGATTTGGTCTTGTTCTAGGCATGGAACTCTGTGCTCAGATGTATGGGGCAGAATGGCAGGCATGCACTCCCATATCACTGCCGGCTCATGCTCACCATGTGATGGAGATGCCCACGCCCGGTTATACCCACTTGGAGATTACACCATTACAAATGGAGTCCTTATCTGCAACCCCTTCACATAGACCTAACTCAATGTATCAACCGGTAGTTCGCACTGAACTAGGGCACTGCGACTTCGCAGGCCACAGAGATGGATGTGGTGGTGTGCGGCATCCTGTGGAATAAGTAGGGGGTTATTGGGGGACCTTACGACCACCGAGCGAGACCTTCGTGCCCTAGAAATAGGAGTAGCTGACAGCAGTTTCGGCCGAACCGCTTCAACAACTGCGCAAGTATCCTGAGTAGACACGACTACAAGCAGTGAACAACCCTGCAGCATGCTGAAGGGGATCACTCAGGGAGTTGTTAGCTTGGCTCACACTTGAAGCCAACTGCGAGTTTCGATAGGTGCAATTTGCTCTACTGGTGATGGACTGCAGGGCCTTACGAGACTATTACAGGGAGGTCTACGCTGCACTGGTCTCTCCGGCCCTGAACCACATGCGTGAATTCTTTGACCCGCCTCCAGCTGGTGTGGCTGAATGCATTACAACAGGCCAAACCTCTGCAACTGAAGTGCATGCCCCCATATCCCAGATTGTTCGTAACAAGACCCTGGGCACTGATTTACTAGTTTAATACTAAACCAGCTTTCCGACCCAAACCACACAACGCCTTCTTGGCGCGTTTAAATGAGACCAAGGACGAGGGTAATTTACTAGACTCGCTTCGCAAGGTCCTGATTGGGTTTCTGCCCAAGCGCGGCGGAGACCCGCTGGACGCTAGCGCACACCGCCCATTATCCTTGGCTTAACCTGGATTGTACAACCTTGGGCAGGATATTGGTAAATCGCCGCCTTCCCGTTATTCAGTCGCTGGTTCAAACCAATCAGTCCGGCTTTATCCCTGGACGTAGCACATTTATTAACATCCATCGTCTCCTGCATAATACACCTGGCGATGCATTTGCTCAGGTCACTGTGTCATTAGATATAGAAAAGGCATTCAAAACCCTGAGCTGGGATTTCCTTTTCTCTGCCCTCGTCAACATGGGGTTCGAACTGGGATTCTTGGGCTGGGTGCGCACCCTCTATGCTGATTCCACAGCATGAGTAAAGACTGGGCAAGTGATTTCAGACAGGTTTGATATTTGTAGAAGTACCAGACAGGGTTGCCCGCTACCCCTCTCATATTTGCATTGGCCATGAAACCTCTGGTCTGCAGACTCCGACAGCAGACTGGGGCATTTGCCAACAAGATATGTATCACAATCTTATTATATGCAGACAATGCTCTGGTGTTCCTGTGGGGAGGTGTAATACTCCACTTCAGGCCTCATGCAGATACTAGACAACTTTGGCCCAATCTCTGGCCTGTGCATGAACTGGCAAAAATCATGCTAATTTCCCCTAGCACACAGAGCGATCTAGGATCAGACGGAACCATTAGGGACTCTATTGCAGTGCTAAGACACTTTCAAGTATTTAGCTACTCAGGTTTATCACACTAAGAGGGACCTCAAGGAAGGCAATCCTGAGAAGGTAATAGGCTCAATTCGCCGATCCATGCCCTTCTGGAGCTTGCTCCCATTGTACCCAATAGGCAGAATACCGATTTCAAAAATGAAGTTCTTCCTCAACTACTGTACTTTGCAGTCCTTCCATCATGCTTCTGAGGAGCTTTTTTTTGTTAACTACATGGCGTACTACTAGAACGGAAATGGAGCTCTGGCTGACGTCGGGTTTCACTGTTCACATTAAATCGCTCACTTGTTGAGGGTGGACTTGGTGCATCCAATTTTGAACTTGAATATGCGATGGCGCAATTACAGTGGCCAATGGCGTGGTTATGCATATCACAAAATTCCGAGACCTTGTTTGTGCAAGCAGTATTGCAAGGGTTGAATGCCTACACCTGGCTGTCTGATGCCACTGTCCACCCGAAACAAGACAGATGACGGTAGCTTGTGCCTGTTGGCGCAGATACGTGAACCCCAGGGAGCCCACCTCCCCGTACCCTCAATAGATTGTTATCTGGGACATACCGCGGTAGCGCCGAGCGGTGCAACGTTTTAACCCGGCTCCGTGGAATGACTGAAGATCACACGTGGGTGACCTCTATGACTGAACTCATGTATCCGACATTGGTGAAGACATACGAGATGAACGCCAGGCAATTCTTAACACACCATACTCTTGAACATGTGATCCACAAGACATGGCACACTGGAGAAGACTTACCATATACCTCACAGACATTGAACACTTTACTGACTGCCACAAGTACTCAAAATGCTATCACAACATTATACACTGCAGTTAACACGCCACCCTTAGATTAAGCAACGACAGCGTGCGCAGGATGAATGAGGTATTATAGCAACCACTCTCTGATGCAGCATGGGCTCGAGCTCTCCCATTGGTGATGGATGTATCATGCAATCTCAGATTCTGCTTCATGCAGAACTACATAACCATGCTCATCAGTCTCCATGGCACATCCAATACATGTTCCAAAACTCTTCCCAGAATGCCCCTAATGCCAGTTTCAGAATACTGATTTTTTGTAAGGTGTGGGCATGTCTGCCACTACAACTAACATTAACAAAGTGGGGGGCTGAACTGTTCCTGCAAAGGAGGAGGGAAAAAGGAGGGGGGGAAGACTAAGAAGGGCTACGTACACGCTGGCGTGACCAGAGGTGTAAATGTAACACCTGTGGGCATCCCTTTTGTTGGATGTGATTGCCTCACACACCCCGAAGTATGTCATGCTTCATCATAGGCGGTTGCTCCTCGTCGGGGGGGCGGTGCAATCCCCGACGGGCACACCTCAAAGAGGGGCACTTTGGCGGAGATCTTTTGTATCCAACTGCCCTATGGTGAAGTGTGGGTGTGTGGGCGGGGAGGCAACTGAGCCTGAGGTGAAGGTTAAAATGCAGTAAGAGGTACCGGAAACAATTTTATTCTGGTGGTCCCCCTATTGCAGTTAAAATCGTGAAAGTAAGCTCACTCAGTGTCACCTCGTTAGGTAGAGTGACCTATGTGGAGCTCTGAAAAACAACAAGTGGTCAACATGTTTCTCGCAAATGGATTACTATCCTGCGATTCATCAGGACCTTAAAAAGTGAAAAATAAAGAAGAAAATTAACTCAATAACATGCTAGTGTCATGTATATGGTGTGGTATGGGTATACAGTTTACCTCCATGGAAAGTCCTATGCCTAGGGGTTAAGGGCTAAATACCACATGAGTGATCGGCCGGATAGATCCTATCCGGGCTCGGCGGAGATGGGTAGGTGATCCCTCGCGGACACGGGCAGAGTAAGCCAAGTCTGAAGGCTTCCCCCGATGTACTGACCTGCCGATCACTCATGTGGTATTTAGCCCTTAACCCCTAGGCATAGGACTTTCCATGGAGGTAAACTGTATACCCATACCACACCATATACATGACACTAGCATGTTATTGAGTTAATTTTCTTCTTTATTTTTCACTTTTTAAGGTCCTGATGAATCGCAGGATAGTAATCCATTTGCGAGAAACATGTTGACCACTTGTTGTTTTTTAGAGCTCCACATAGGTCACTCTACCTAACGAGGTGACACTGAGTGAGCTTACTTTCACGATTTTAACTGCAATAGGGGGACCACCAGAATAAAATTGTTTCCGGTACCTCTTACTGCATTGTAACCTTCACCTCAGGCTCAGTTGCCTCCCCGCCCACACTTCACCATAGGGCAGTTGGATACAAAAGATCTCCGCCAAAGTGCCCCTCTTTGAGGTGTGCCCGTCGGGGATTGCACCGCCCCCCCGACGAGGAGCAACCGCCTATGATGAAGCATGACATCCTTCGGGGTGTGTGAGGCAATCACATCCAACAAAAGGGATGCCCACAGGTGTTACATTTACACCTCTGGTCACGCCAGCGTGTACGGAGCCCTTCTTAGTCTTCCCCCCCTCCTTTTTCCCTCCTCCTTTGCAGGAACAGTTCAGCCCCCCACTTTGTTAGTGCAGACCACCCGCGGACACATGCTGTAACTGGACCTTCCACTCACCCTAAGTGGTAACTAGTGTCCGTTGATCTATTGATCTCTCTCCCTCCTTTTGATAAAGAAAAAAAAAACTACAACTAACATGTCAGAAAGTCACCGCAACGGTAGCTGAAATGATGCCCCCCCCCCGCACCCCAGACCTCCAATGTTGGCTCCGTGCCTTACTGATGTGGACATGGGGAGAAGTCCACATCCTTAGGCTACTTCGCATGAGGGGTGAAACCCACACAGGAGGTGAATGCTGGGAGACTTTCATCCTCAAAGAGCAAGCTAAATCTGATGAATGCCCACCATGCGTACTTTTGTGTCTCCTACATGAGACGGTTGCATGTTACTAAGTGGCGGTGCAGCGGCTTCACCGTTGCTATGACACATACCGTCCCCAGTTATGCAACGTTCCGACAATATGCTCCTCACATACCGCCCACATCGGCACCAACCCACTTCCTGCCTGCACACTGTCCTCTGGGTCATCCCAAACAGTCCAGTCTCTTCACCTCCCTCTTCCCTCCAGTGGCTAGCAGAATAGGAACCAGCTTAAGACAATCAATTCCTGGTTTTGTCATCTGTGCATACGTTCATGGTGAATTGTCTCCCCCATGTGTATATATCAAGTACACTTTTGTTCTGTCAGAACAAAAGTGTACTTGATATATACACATGGACTTCTAAATGCTTATTATTACGGACCTCAGAAGTCTTAGGTTGTTAATTTGTCAGTTAAATTTTTCTTTTCGCTTATTAATCTTTCTTTCCATCAGGATGTAAAAGCCTACGCAGTAACTATTGACATGGTCACCACGATCTGTTACGTGATGCTAGTAATTCACACGCCCCACCACTATGCTGGAATCAAGATGTAAGCTACTGTATTCATTGGATGGGAGCTCCACCCACAATTGCTTTAACATGACATTTGTCTAGACAACAAAACACACAAGATGGACGGAATGTTGCACAATGGCAAAACATTCACCCCAGTCACAGATCTGGGTTTAATCCATCGTTATTTTGCTCACCAAGCCACCCTAGTTCAGACATGGCCATATGCAAATCAGTCTCGACTCTGTGCCTCATGGGAACAGTCCAGCCCGAACTGCCAAGCCATGTCTTCGCTGGACCGGAATCAAGCATCCTAGGACCGGTTTCTGGCTATTAACCGTCATCATCATCAGCCAGGATAGCTTGACTCCGGTGGCCTAGTGAGCACGGGACCCACGTCTGGGCATACCCTTCCCACATAGGGTGAACAGCAAAACACACAAGATGGACGGAATGTTGCACAATGGCAAAACATTCACCCCCAGTCACAGATCTGGGTTTAATCCATCGTTCTTTTGCTCACCTAGCCACCCCAGTTCAGACATGGCCATAAGCAATTCAGTCTTGACCCTGTGCCTCATGGGAACAGTCCAGCCCGAACTGCCAAGCCATGTCTTCCCTGGACCGGAATCAAGCATCCTAGGACCAGTTTCTGGCTATCAGCCGTCTTCAGCCAGGATAGCTTGACTCCTAGGAAGCTTGTTTCCGGTCCAGGGAAGGCATGGCTTGGCAGTTCGGGCTGGACTGTTCCCATGAGGCACAGGGTCAGACTGGTTTGCATATGGCCATGTCTGAACTGGGGTGGCAGAGTGGGCTAAAGAACGGTGATGGATTAAACCCAGATCTGTTGAATGGGTGAGAGTGTTTGATTGGTTCAGATGCTCCGCCCATCACCGCCCCCTGCTGTACGGATTTGTCTAGACAATACATTGGTTTTTTTAAAGACTGTCCAAGAAAGAATGGATTTTATGTCAAAGCCTACCAGACAGCACAGCTGTCTGGTTTGCTAAAGACATCTTATGGAATTTCAAAAAGCTTACATGGGAAAGCATTCCGCTCTCAGATTACCATTGGCATTGTGGTTTGTAACTCACATTTGCTTGCTTTCCATTTGCTAGCTTTGTTTGTTTTAGGCTGTCCAATGTCCGTCCTTCGCAAAGAGCATTTCTTATTTTCTGTATCCGTCAGAGTGCTCTCTTTCGGCAAACAGGATTTTAAATGTTGTTCTCATCTTGTCACATTTGGTGTGCATTCCAGACAGAAGCCAAATGCCCAGCTCAGTTTCCCCCAGGATCTTGGTGCTTACTTTTTTCTCTAACTTCAAAGTAAGAGGATTTAACAATCTTTTTGTGAAGGGGGCGTGGCCTGGCAACGTGGCGAGAAGGTGTGAGCTCTTCCCAGATCGGTTCCCGAAAACCCAGGATATCCTACATAATCTTGTTCCATTTAGAGCTCCTTACCTTCACAAAGTGACAGGTTGGAGCACCATAAGGGACCACGGGTAACGGATTGAAGGGCTCTGTGTCTTGGGAGAGGACTTGTGACATCCTCTGGCCTACCACCTTCAGTGGTCCACAACCTGGTGGCTGCCCACAGACAGGCAGTCCTTGAAACAACAGAGCCCGCACTTCTGGGAATAATGAAGGCGAGGAAGAGGTGTTGTTGGGAGTGACCTCTCCAACAATGACTGTGTGGACGTGCAGGGGCCCTCTGCGGCAGAAAGCGATGGGGCAGGCATCACCGGGTCGCAGCCGGCGGAAGACGCGACCTGGCGTGGACCAGGGCTACTGGCGACTGGGGAGCGGCCGGCCAGAAAGTGGCATCATCTGGAGTGGCGGCTCCGCCACAGTAGGCAGAAACCGGAGAAGTAGCGGGCAGCCGCAACCAGAACTGCCTGCCCCAGCAAAGACGGTGAGATTGACACCAGAGCAAGGGAGAAATGCCAGTTAGCACGGGTGGCGCCCTCTGCTCCTACTAAGTTACAAGGGCAGCAAAAGAGGCCGGAGGGAGGGCCTCAGCATGGGCCCATTTAGTACACAGGGCTGGTCCTGCCAAGACAACACTGGAACTCCCATAGCTCGCCGGGGGGCCCAATTCAGGGAGACTTCACCCACTCACAGAACAGGAGCATTGAAATAGAAAAAGAAACAGTGATAGCCAGAGCCCTTCCACAGGAGGAGAGCACAGGTCTAATCTATATCCCAGGACCAACTGGGCATAACCGGGGGTCTGGCTCAACAGCTGGAGAAGAGAACTGGCGACACAGAACTGGCGACAGCCATACCAGAAAAATTAAGCAGGGGCAGCTAGAATCGAGACGCCCAGGAGATCCTGCAACCCCAATGACCGAGTCCCACGTGCACAAAGGGGAGACAGGCTGGGGCTCCACCATGGGCAAAGACAGCAGCTTGGGCCCCGGTGAGCAATACCATCATGCAATATACCACCCCAGACACCCCCTGCATAGACTGACAAGGCAGACAGGACCTGTGGACTAAGGGGAAAATCGGGGAGCCCCTGGCCTCAGAGCCATGCAGGGCGGAACTTCTGGCAGCCATACAAGGATTATGCACAGCATTAGGACGACAGAAACAGTCTCCAATGATGTGAACCTTCTGAGGACGGACCTACACAAAGTTTCCGACAAGGTGGTAACGGCAGAATTTAGCGTCGCGGCCCTCCAGGGGGAGGTCACCACTCTGAAGCGGCAGGTGGCCACAATGTCTACCGCAATGACAGAGCTGGACAGGAGTGCAGAGGATGCGGAGGGCGGATCGCGCCGCAGCAATATCAGAGTGCTGGGATTATCCGAAAAGGTGGAGAGCGGGTCCACTTAACAGTTCCTGGAGGATTGGATCCGGAGGGTTCTGAAACCCAATGGCCTGTCGGGCGTCTTTATTGTTGGAAGTGCACACATGGCCCTGGTTCCGCTCCCGCCACAGTGGGGGCCCTCCGAGAGGAATCATTGCCAACATCCTTAACTACAGGGGCTGCATCTTAAGAGCAGCACGGGAACAGGAACCACAGAGGTTTCAAAACGTCCGCATCCACATATATCCGGATTACACAAAATGTGTCCTAGAGCAACACAAATCCTTCTTGGCCATTAAACAAAAACTCAGAGTACCGAGACTCCTGTATATGCTATTATACCCTGCAAACTGAAGGTCATGTACAAAGACAAAGCCCATTAATCTGAACAGGCAGAAGTATGGGAGTGGCTGGAAGTCAGGGACCCCAGACTCACACAGAAGGGAGGGCCATACATGGGGCACGTTCCAACAGGGATCACCTATGAAAGGGGTGGCCAGTCCCAGGCCAGTGAACAGACCCGAGACTACCGAAAGAATCCATGTTGCAGACAAAGGAACGATACAACTCTGAACTGGGGTTGGGGCGACTATATCAGACATCCAGTGTGGAACCAGCCTCGAAGGCGCAATGCCTGTCTAAATGATTCCAGAGATATGGACAGAGGGGGAGGAGGAGAGGGCTGAGATCTGCACAAGAAATTGGCATAGAGACTGTGTGCAACTGGGTGAGGAGGGCTGTCCATGCAAAAAGAGACCAAACTGGTTGATCTACAGCTTATTTGCAGCTGCCTTATGGTAATGGGTATTTAAGGGATCTGGGAGGACCCATCTATGCTGCAATGCAGCGGTGGGGTCATATAGGCACTGATATTCATCACAAAGCGGACATGGTTTGTAGGGGGCGGAGAGCCTGTTAGGAAGTGCTACTCCTTGTTTATGGTTGGTCCAGGTTGAGCCAACAGAGACGTTGTGTCAGTCTTCACACAGCAGTGGGTGGACCATTGTAGACGGATGTTTTTGCAATGGCCGTCCGTGGGAGGGATGAGGGCGAACGCAGGTGTTTTATGTTACTTAGTTATAGTCAGTTGATTTTTGGGTGGATATTGAAGGGAAGCAGCCAGTACTTTGTATGAGATTGTGCGGGGGAGAGGGGTCAGGCCACGAACCAAAATGGAGATGTCCAACAAATATAAGCTTACTACTTGGAACGTACAGGGGCTTGGCACTGCAAAAAAGTAATATATGGTCCCGTCACTTCTCAAACGACATAACACAGTATAGCATGTCTCCAGGAGACACACTTGACAGATGCCGAAGCTGTAAAACTAGGGGGGAAAATGGGGGGGGAGGGGGAAGAAGAGACTTGTTATGGGTGGCCCTGGGGGTTCCTTTTGCACTTAAATACATTGAGGCAGACAGAGGGTAGATATATACCAGTGCAGGGCAAGCTAGATGGACAAGAGATAGCAATCCTTAATTATGGTCCCACAGTGGATGACCCAGTTTTCTATGCCACAGTGAGATACTGTCCCCTGGAGTGATAGCAGATGCTTTTTGTGTGGGAGACCAACTGTGTGATCGACAAGAGGGCTGGACCGCCACCCTCCACGACAATTGACTAAACCAAGAGTCAAGACTAACTTAGCTAAGTGTTGGTACAACTGGGGTTTGGGGATGTTTGGCGGGACACGCACCCAGGGAAACAGGAATATACCTGCCTCTCGGCCACACATGGAACATATAGAAGACTAGGTAGGATCTTGGCACCACATCAGACCACACTGAAAATACAAGAGGCCACACACTTACCAAGTTGCCCTTCAGATCACACACGGGTGACATGCAAGTTCCGGTGAGGGAGGAGGCCCCGGGCCCTCCATTCCTGAGGCTCCCCATAAATGCTACAAGAATATTTAGGGGGAAAAAAACTATGGCAACGGGCCTGGGATATTACATTGATTTAAATTGAACTACGGCGGAAAGCAGAGCAGTAGACTGCCCTGAGGGGAAGGTGCGCGAGCCTCACATCTGGAGTGCAACATTTCCTTCAGGATACACTCCTTAGAAAGGAAAGGGACTTGGCTGCCCTACAAGGGAAGGTAGGAGAGGCAGAGCAAAGGCAACTGCTACACCGGCAAGGAGATAAATCAGGAAAACAATTATGCTGGACCCTTAGGTCCAGCATTTGGTCATGTTGGATTTGTCGGCGGCTTTCGACACCGTTCCCCACGACGGTCTCCTTTTAAGACTCTGGGAGATCGGTTTTCCGTGGGACGGTGTGGAACTGGTTTAAGTAGTTTCTGACCGACCGCCGACAAGTGATCTGGGCACCTCAGTTTTCCGCCGAAATGCCGCCGCTGGAGGTTGGGGTTCCTCACGCGTCCATCCTGAGCCTCACCCTTTTTAATATCTATATGGCCCCTCTAGCGGCGGTGGCGGAATCTTTTGGTGCCCGGATCATATCCTATGCTGACGACACCCAGCTTCTTTTTACGTGCAATAAGGGTAAGGACTTTGACGGCAGCCGGATCAAGGAATGCTCAGGCGCTGTTTTGAATGGTTTCAGAGGCATAGTCTGAAGTGCAACTCCGATAAATCGGAGTTGCTGTTTTTTGGTTGCCCGCCTGATCCCAGCTGGAAGTCATGGTGGCCTCGGGATATGTTCCCGCCTGTTGATGTCTCGTCAAAAGCCAAAAATCTGGGTGTCTTGTGCGACGATCTTTCTTTCAGACACCAGATTATAGGGCTGACAGGAAAATGTTTTTGCATCCTGAAAATGTTGCGGAAATTTCTGCCAATACTGTTTCTGCAACATAAAAAAATCATTGTCCAGGCCTTGATAGGCTCGCGTCTTGATTACGCGAATGCTCTCTACCATGGCCTTCCCAAATACCTGATGGCTCGCCTGCAGGTTGTGCAGAATTCGGCTGCCGGGGCCATCTTTGGACTACAGCGAAGGGCAAGAGCCGCGGAGCTACTCAAGAGACTGCATTGGCTCCCAGTCTCTAAGAGAATTACTTTTAAGGTCTTGACCCTTGCCTTTAAGGCCCTCCATTCAATTGGCCCAAAATACATCGGAATGCGTATGGCTTTCTACGCCCCCAGGAGGACTCTAAGGTCCGCTTTGCTGGCCAAAGCCGCTGTCCCTACCATCAGACGCGCCCGGATTGGAGGTCGCTCCTTCCGGTACTTGGCACCTCGTTGCTGGAATGAGTTTGCCATTTCCTTAAGGAAAGCCAATAGTTTGCTTTCCTTTAGAAAGGAACTGAAGACTTGGCTTTTCTCCCAGTAATTTCTTTTTCGGCCTACGGTCAGAGTTGTGTTGTGCACTTTTCTTCAGCTCTCTTTGCCAAAGCGCCGGGACACTCCATGGAGTAGCCGTGCGCTATAGAAGAGACCCTTATAACATAACATAGGTGTGAACTGCCCTGCCCGGAGGACCTCTGTCTCGTGAACCATGGTGAAGGAGAGGCGCGTACCCAGATCGACATAGTGGAGTTGTTCAAGAGGCATCTCGAACAGGCACATACTATCTCGGGAAACCCCACCCAGAAGCAATTAGACAAGTACCTAGGGCAGAGGTCTTCAAACTGTGGGGCGCGCCCCCCTGGGGAGGCGTGAATGGGTTCCCGGGGGGGCGTGAATGGGTTCCCAGGGGGGCGCGAATGCCTCTGTAATTGCATGTAAATGAAGATGGCCTGGAAGTGCGGCAATGTTTATTTGCTGCATTTCCAGGCTGTCTTCATTTACTTCTAGCCCTTGTGAGAACAGTGATCAGCATGCCATGGGGGCGGAGGTCAGGAAGAGTGCTGGAAGGGTCAAAAAGGTTGCTAAAATCAAAGACATTTATGTATTTTTAACAACTGGCTGTTTTTATTATGATGCATAAGCATCAATAATGTTCAAAGCACCTGATGCCACGTTCCGTGCCCCAGCAATTTTCAAAGTATCAATAAAAATGCCAGGATAACTCCAGTGATTAATGTTCTTTCTGGGGAGAGACAGGAGCTTTGTCTGGAAGTGGAAGTTTCTTTTGACTCATCATAGCACAGAAGGTTAATATGCCTGCTGCACAGAACATATCCGATTCAGATCACAAAGTACATACACTATAAATAGGTCAATGGGTTATTTTTTTTCTCAGAGAGATGTTTTTGTTACTTGTAGTTTAAAAGTTAAAATACTAATATATAGCTGAGTGCTATTAACTGTCACCAAAGAGCTGCATGCAAACTGCAAGGAATATATTACAGCTACATATTTTTTTGACCAGTTTTTCCTTATCCTAGTATTGCAAAAAGTGTTCATTTGGGTAGAAATCAAGTCTTCTTATTAAAACAAGCATTGGCATAGCCAATAGGTCTCGCCTTTGGGACCTTATAAGTATTTAGTTATGCAGCACAATATCCTTACTGCAACGACATTAACTGTTGCATGGCTAAACACTTATAAGGTCCTAAAGGCGAGACCTATGGGCTATGCCAATGCTTGTTACAACCTGCATGCCAAAGAGGAGGAAAGTGAAGGAGCGAATACAAGAGAGAAAGAATGGAAGAAGCAATGGCAGATTGAACTCAAGTGGGGGAGTGAGTGAGAGAAGAGAGAACGATAGGAGAGAGAATGAAGGGGGAGAGAGAGAGAGAAAGAAGGGGGGAGAAAGAGAAGGAGAGAAAGGGAGGAGACAGAGAATTAAGGAGAGAGAGAGAGAAAGAATAGAGATAGAGAATTAGAGCGGGGCGAGAGAGAGAGGGAGAGACAGAGAGAGAGAGAGGGAGGGGGAGAGAGAGAGCGAGAGAGAAAGAGAGTGGGGGAGAGAGACATAGGGAAGAAGTAATGCAAAAAAAGTAATAGCCAATGGAATAAACTTGTGATAGTAATTTCCAAGAAACAATCCCAAATTAAATTTGGAAAATCCCTTAAAACCTGGCTATTTTTTTCTTCAGAATATTTTATGAATCTTCAGTAAATACAGTAAAAAGGAAACCCCTACAAAATAAACATAAGTAAAAATGCAGTCTGTTTGTTTTCCTATTTGCGTGTACCTTAAAGTAATCATAGTATGCGAGCAAACAGGGAAAGATCCGATACACAAGTGTAGGGGCATTTTGTTACAGCGATTTCTTGATTGTATGCCTTAGCAATTGTTAGAAATGGACAAGTAGGAACAAATGGAAAGTGGTGGGCATGGCTGACCAACGTGACTAAATACAACAAACCTCGGAGAGCAGCGCATGCCTGCTACCAGGCTCAACGTAAAAAAAAAGCAAAAATATTTGGATCATGGAGAGGAAACCCCAATCTAGTGTTCTTTTGATGCAGCCCCAATTGCCCAAGCAGTTCAGAAAAATGCGTGGGTGCTGTTCTTACTGTCAAGGCTATGTCGTTCCAAAGATTGGGGCTGGCAGCAATCAGTGGGTGGGAGCGAGTGTAGCGCAGGTCTAGCTTGCCAAATGATCTGTAGCGGATAATAAGTAGGATTAGGATATGTGACTGACCAACAGCAGGGGCATGCTTGAAGAGAACCAGAGACGAAATTACTGGACGAGCCGCAGGGACTCAAGTAGGTTGTAGCGGTGTCTAATGTAATCAGACCGAGGCGTCTTAGGGAAAGAATCCAAGTGTGGTGGCGGCAAGCTGGGGAGGAGGCACAGCATTAATGAGGGTATGCGAGGCGCCGAGGATGGCTGCGTGAAGAAGCGCGGGGGGACTTACTTAAAAGACCGCAGGGGGCCATGCACGAGGTGCTTCAGGTCCCATGTTGCATAAATCACCGGGGAGGACAGGCTCTTGACTGGCGTGTGTGTGTTACAATTTCTAAAAGAATGGAAGACGATTAGTGGTAGATGTGATGAGCGCAGCAGGGGATGCTGGGCTCAGCCGAAATTACTTATAGTAGCGCCGGGTTAGTGAGCGTGGTGCACCGGAGGGGTTCGGTGTCACCGAGGGAGAAATCCTCACAAACTCTTCTACAAGGGTGGAAGAGAAATAGGGAGGTGCGGGTGGAAGGCACATGAGTGAGTCGGGGCAGAGGCCGATGCACATGTGCAAGTTAGTATAGGGCATGGTGTGCACCTGGGCCAAGCTGCAAGGGCGCACAAGAGACACCATGTTGTGTAGTAGAAGGATGCCGTAGATAGAGGCATCTGAAGTCAAATAGACATGGAGAAAGGGCTGTCGTGAATAAGCAAGTTAATTAGAGGGGGCAAAATGCATTACATGGGGAGGGATGCAAAGTATACAACGGGCGATGCAAGATTGAACAAGCAGAAACACGAGAGACGGCCTGCGGCCGTCAAAGTGAAGTGGACATGGCAGGCAGGGGAGGGGGCGGAGCGGGGAGAGCGGCATGAGGGTGTGAAGCAGCAGGGGCCTGAGACGAGGCCGCCTTGCCTTTGATGTGGTAATGCGAGGCAAGCGGCTGGTGGCATTGTGCACGCGCTTTCACGTGCACTGGAAGAAATCGCCTGATCTCGGTAAGCTCTGTTTAAGCCGCAATAGATCGAGCTCCCGCTCTCAATGCGCATGCGCATTGAGATAGGTCGCTCGACCTAACAAGCATTGGAAATGCAATAGGTCTCGCATTAGGAAAGTTTGAGCTATTGGTCTTATAAATGACATTTTTTTATTTATGTGTTTTTTAAAATAGCTAAATTAATAGCTTTGTCATTTACAATGCCAATAGTTATAACTTTCGCAAATGTGACACCTATAGCATTTGTAATGCAACATTTTTTGTATTTACGTGACTTAGATGTATTGATATTACAAATAACAATGGCTTTTAATTTTTTAAAATAATTAATACTTAAATGATTTATTTAATTTGTAATGTCAATAGCTTAAACTTTTGTAAATAACTTTTGTGAAGATTATGTTCAGTGTTTTTATTGTGACGAAAATCCAAGAACAGAAGTGAAATATTAACATCTTTTTGTGATTTGTAAAAAGCTTGAAAGCTTGAAAACAGCTTGAAACATTGAAAGAACATATTTGAACCAGTGATGCTGTGGTGGTGCTGAGTGATGCTGTGGTGGTGCTGAGTGATGCTGTGGTGGTGCTGAGTGATGCTGTGGTGGTGCTGAGTGATGCTGTGGTTGCGCCGAGTGATGCTGTGGTTGCGCCGAGTGATGCTGTGGTTGCGCCGAGTGATGCTGTGGTTGCGCCGAGTGATGCTGTGGTTGCGCCGAGTGATGCTGTGGTTGCGCCGAGTGATGCTGTGGTTGCGCCGAGTGATGCTGTGGTTGCGCCGAGTGATGCTGTGGTTGCGCCGAGTGATGCTGTGGTTGCGCCGAGTGATGCTGTGGTTGCGCCGAGTGATGCTGTGGTTGCGCCGAGTGATGCTGTGGTTGCGCCGAGTGATGCTGTGGTTGCGCCGAGTGATGCTGTGGTTGCGCCGAGTGATGCTGTGGTTGCGCCGAGTGATGCTGTGGTTGCGCCGAGTGATGCTGTGGTTGCGCCGAGTGATGCTGTGGTTGCGCCGAGTGATGCTGTGGTTGCGCCGAGTGATGCTGTGGTTGCGCCGAGTGATGCTGTGGTTGCGCCGAGTGATGCTGTGGTTGCGCCGAGTGATGCTGTGGTTGCGCCGAGTGATGCTGTGGTTGCGCCGAGTGATGCTGTGGTTGCGCTGAGTGATGCTGTGGTGGTGCTGAGTGATGCTGTGGTGGCACTGAGTGATAATGTGGTGGCGCTGAGTGATAATGTGGTGGTGCTGAGTGATAATGTGGTGGTGCTGAGTTATGCTGGGGTAGCGCGGAGTGATGATGTGGTGATGCTGAGTGGTGCTGTGGTGGTGCGGGGTGATGCTGAGTGATGATGTGGTGATGGTGAGTGGTGCTGAGTGATGCTGGGGTGGTGCTGAGTGATGCTGTGGTGTTGCTGAGTGATGCTGTGGTGGTGCTAAGTGGTGCTGTGGTGGTTCTGTGGTGGCGCTGAGTGGTGCTGAGTGGTGCTGCTGAATGATGCTGTGGTGGTGCTGAGTGATGCTGTGGTGGTGCTGAGTGATGCTGTGGTGGTGCTGAGTGATGCTGTGGTGGTGCTGTGGTGGTGCTGAGTGGGAGATGGGGAGAGGGAAAAAAGGAGAGAGGGGGAGAGAGGAGGGGGAGAGAGGAGAGAGAGACGGAGACGGCGAGAGAGGAGAGGGAAGAGAGGGAAAGGGAGAGAGGGAAAGGGAGAGAGGGTAGAGGAAGAGAGGGGGAGGACGAGAGCAAAGGACGGAGGGGAGAGAGAGGGGAGGGAGAGAGGGAGGGGGAGAGGAGAGCAGGCAGAGGGGGAGATGGGGAGAGGGAGAAAAAGGGGAGCAGGGGAAGGTAAATAGAGGGAGAGAGGAGAGAGTGGGAGAGAGGAGAGAGGGAGAGGGTGAGAGAGGAGAGAGGGAAGTGATGGAAAGGGAGAGAGGTAGACGGAGAGAGAGAGAGTGAAAGAGTGAGGGGAGGGAGAGAGAGAGAGAGAGAGAGAGGGAGGACGAGTGGGAAGGAGGGAGAGGAGAGGGAGTGGAGTGAGAGAGGGAGAGAGGTAAAGAAAAATAGAAAACTGGGAAGCCTTGCTTCAAAAAGAGGCATACCTTATCCTCCAATTTAATAGCGTCATGACAGGATTGAACAACATGACCGAACTGTCAAAAGCGTAAAAAACACATTTCCCATAATGCACCATATAGGGTCACCGATAACCAAATGCTGTTGTCAACCATTATTGGCTGAGATGCCTAAAATACATTTCGCATACACTTGAAAGCGGTGACACATATATGCGACTCCAAGAGAAAATGCTTTTTGCCCGCTCGTGAACAACCGAGGAAAGCAGATACAATAGACGATTAAACAAAGTTATGAAGATATAAGGTAAGCCCAGCCAAGGGACACAAACGTGACTGAATGCATAGTAAGAAAATCATGGGCCAACAGCTAAACCGGCTCTGATATTTTCTTTCAGAAACGCGAGCTAATCACCCATCGGAGATTGCACTCTGAAACAAAAGGAAAACGGCCGGGGCGGGAGTCTGTCGCGCTGAGGTACGCATTAAAAAATAGAAAGTATTATTCAAACGTACTTGTGCAATATGATACTAAATTGATCAAATCCGTCTTTTGTAGCACCTAGCACTGAATATCGGACAAACCAAAAATCGAAAGCGGCTGCTCTGAGAAAATACATAGCATTCAGGTATGCCTAGACTTTCATTCACTAAATAAAACAGTAGCAGGCTACACGTACAACTGAGTGAAATGAATAATATGAGTACATCTTCCACAGAATCCTGTATAAACATTTTCCGGCACAAACAGTGATGGAAAACGCGCGGATTCTCACTGCCGCCAAAAAAGGTAGGAGAGAATAAATTACTGAAAATCCTAAACCAAATCCATTGAGGACGTAATTACTGACGATCTGTGGTAGACTGTTTAAGAGCAAAAAAACGAAACAAGTTAAAAGAAACAAAAAGCTACCTAGATCGTGAAAAAGTGGGATCCCTGGTCACCGTAGCATGTAATCGACCTCAGCAGCATGAAATCTTGAAGTGCACGTTTGTGAATGTTCGGCCAAATGGTGGGGCCCACGAAGGACTGCTGTCCCTTGATAGAAGCCCTTTGAAATGCACGCATAGGTGATCTGCTGGTTGTGTCCCCGGGGCGCTTGGAAGGCAGAGTCGGGTCATCCAAAGCCAATACCAGCGTGCTCCGGGAGAGAAGGTGGATGGGTGAGAACATGAAATGGGGAGGGGTTGCGAGAAGGGCTAAGGAATGAGCAGATGGTCCTGTTTATGACCAGCGCCGTGCTTCAAGAGCCTGGGGGAGGGGGGGGGGGGAGGAGAGCGAGTGGGAGGGAAAGCTTATGGGGTGTGAGTGAGGCCAAGCGCGCGCCTGGTTTTCAATACTATTTACTGTTCTGGCCGCCTTCGGTAACACTTATTTTCAATGTGCTTTGAAGCTGTTTCTACGTTGCAAAAGCGCTATACAATTTAATCTCCAATTACGTTTAAGTGTAATAGATGTTTTACATACAGGCAGCAGTACACAACATTAAAACATTGTAAAATACGCCATTGCAAGTAAAAACAATGGTAAAGAAAAATAGAAAAATGGGAAGCCTTGCTTCAAAAAGAGGCATACCTTATCCTCAAATTTAATAGCGTCATGACAAGATTGAACAACATGACCGAACTGTCAAAAGCGTAAAAACCACATTTCCCATAATGCACCATATAGGGTCACCGATAACCAAATGCTGTTGCCAACCATTATTGGCTGAGATGCCTAAACTACATTTCCCATACACTTGAAAGCGGTGACACATATATGCGACTCCAAGAGAAAATGCTTTTTGCCCGCTCGTGAACAACCGAGGAAAGCAGATACAATAGACGATTAAACAAAGTTAGGAAGATATAAGGTAAGCCCAGCCAAGGGACACAAACGTGACTGAATGCATAGTAAGAAAATCACGGGCCAACAGCTAAACCGGCTCTGATATTTTCTTTCAGAAACGTGAGCTAATCACCCATCGGAGATTGCACTCTGAAACAAAAGGAAAACGGCCGGGGCGGGAGTCCGTCGCGCTGAGGTACGCATTCAAAAATAGAAAGTATTATTCAAACGTACTTGTGCAATATGATACTAAATTGATCAAATCCGTCTTTTGTAGCACCTAGCACTGAATATCGGACAAACCAACAAGCTCTCGGCATTGCGTGGCGGGAGGGGGCGGGGGGAACGTCGAGGGCAGGCAGGATGACTCAGGGGAGGGGGCGGAGCGGGGCAGAGCGGCATGTGGGTGTGAAGAAGCCGGGCCTTTGAAGTGAAGCTAAGCTTCACTTCAAAGGTGTCGGAGGAATGCGGGCGGCTGTGCACGCGCTTTTAAGCTCAATGCACATGCGCATTGAGCTTAAAAGTCACGGGCACTGCAAGGAATCGCCACGATTCCTTGCAAGTTAGATAAAGAGTCGATGAGCCCCTATAGTCTCGCTTGCTCGATGCGCATGCGCATCGACAGGCGAGACCTAAAAAACCACTCACAATGGTGTTACATTTTAAATTCTGAATTTGTGATTTTCCAGACCAAGGACTCTTAAACTATACTGCTTACCAGTATGCATGGCATGCGACTCCTACAACTTGTAGGCCGCTGTCTTGTGTAACATTTCCCATACACGGATTAACACTTGTATGATTGTCTCCGTGCAACGTATGTGTGATGTAACGTGTTCTGACACCTTAAACTGGTATGAGTGGCGCTATAAAACTAAATTAATCTAAAAGACAGTGGTAATGGAGACTTGGGGGGCATTGTCAAATGGTAGTAGAGGGGGAATCCGTGGCGAGGTGGTCATTGGGGGGTGAGGGGGGCATCACCAAACATTGTCGCACAGGGTGCCACCAGGACTAAGGCCGGCCCGGAGGCCTTTATTGCAGAAATTTCCTTAGTCCCGAATCTTGTGGTAGCAGTTTTTTTCTGCTTGAATCATGATTATAAGAAATGTGGTAATTACAGAACAACAGTGTTGGTAAATACAATTGTTATTTCCTATGAGGTTTAAATGCACACCACACAGGGAGGGACTTGCAGGGCACTGGTTGGATTGGTCGGTACTGCCCTCTTCACCTCAGGAGATTTGGGAGTGGTAATTGCTTCACAGCACTGAATTCACAACCGAGCAGTTACTCTAGGGAAGCACTGAGCCTACCAGCCAACTCTGGTACAGGAACAATAGGTTTCAGCAGCAGGTTGAGCACTGGGAAAGAGCTGCAGTCAGAGAAAGAGGTATTAGTTATAGAGGTCAAGCTGATCAAAAGGCACCAAGGACGAGTTTAGAGGTAACAGGGAAAAAAGCAACAGAAAGTAAGAGGAGAATGGTGGAATGAAAGGAAGGCAGGCTTGGTTCAGGGGCAGATAGGCTGGGTCGGTGCAAAGAAATATTGGAGTCAGGAGAAAAGGCAAAAGGGTTCGTCACTAACGGAAGTTGTCAAGATGAAGTTAAAGAAGAAATTGTTAAAGGAGGTGGGAATTGTTTAGCGGCCAAGGGAATAGTTAATGTTTGAGTGCTGTGAGGACATATTAATCTGAACGGCATTAAGCAGATGGATTTTTTTTGTACCTGAGCTCAAACGGCCTTATGACAACAGCAACAAGGTGTACGTGGTGATCCAATCCCAAAGTATGTTTGGGAGATTAAATGGCTGCTGAATCCACGCTCAACATATTTAAAAAACATGGCAGAAGACCACAAAAGAAGTGAATTGTCCAGGAAAATAAACCGCACATACATAGAACTAGGTTCACTTAAAAACACATGTGTGCAACAAAATGTATTTGTCTTCCTGTACTGCACAATAAAGCAGAACTTTTGAAAAGACATAAATCTGTCCTCCAGAATCGAATGTTTGTAAGTACTAGTTTACAGCACTGAAGAATTGGATATGCAGTACTATGCAGCAGATGAGGGATTATATAAGTGGCCTTTTTTTACTTTAAAAAAGGCCATTCATTAGTGAAGCAGGTACTGCTGCCAGGTGTGTAAGTGGCCATTGCTGATTATCAATAATTAAGCAGATGCAGAAGGACTGGGGCCCATGGGTTTGAGGGGCCCACTGCATCCCAGTTATCACTGTCTACCTTTAAAAAGAGGCATGGGAGCTTATTTTCCTTTTTAGCATTAGGACCGAGGGCACCTTTGCAGAAAAAAGGGAGACTTAGTGTGGGAGCTTTATGTTTTTTCTGAACGGGACAGAGGACCGTATTCAAAATCGGAGTGATGGGCAGGCATGGTGGGGAAGAGGTGAAAGATGAAGAGGTGAAAGATGTAGAGGAGATAGCCTGCTACTCAGGTCAGCTGTTATCAATAATACAGCAGGTGTAGTTGCATTTGGGTCCAAGAGTGTGAGGGGCTACAACACCCCAATAATGGGGAGCAGTATTTTTGGGAGCACACATGGTTTTGTTTGATGCATTTGCTGTTTTATAAGTATCATACTTTGTGTGGTTTATGAGCTATAGAAAAAGTATTCCTGAAATCATCTCATAAGCCCGTTTCTGGCACACAGCCATGTCCCTCCCGCTCCACCAATCATTGCCTTAAAGTTTTGTAGGGGGGCCCGACCTCAAAACATTTTGCTTAGGGGGGGCTCGGAGCAGAAAAGTTTGAAGACCTCTGACCTAGGGGATTTGCAGCTTCCGCAATTGAGTGAGGATGGAAGACAAGCGCTAGACAACCCACCGACAGTGAACAAGATACAATCTGCTATTAAATCTCTCCCATCCGGAAGAGCGCTGGGTTTACTACAGTTTTTTCAAACATTTTCAGCTGTGGTGGCCCCCTACCTGCAGGGAGTGTACGCTGAGGCATAGAAAAAAAAAAGATGTCCCCCCTGTCCTTTCGTGAGGGCATCATAATGATCCCAAAGCCGGGTACGGAGCTTTCCAACTCAGCCTCCTACCACCCAAATAACTATGATAAATCTAGACATGACTATTCTATGCAAAACTTTGGCCCAAAGTTGTGTATTCTAATCCACACTGACCAATGAGAGTTCAGACCACGCAGGAACACTACAATTAATCTTCGGCGGCTCATGCACGTCATCCATTAAGTGGAGGACAGTGAGCAGGATCTTGCCTTGGTATCCATCGATGTAGCTAAGGCAGTAGACACTATATTGGTGCTTCCTCCAGGCGAGTTTGGAGTGTGTGGGGGTGGGACCAAGATTCTGGTCCTGGGTGGGCCAGCCTACACAGGGCCCTCTGTCACAGTGCGACAGGAAAAGATGATCTTGGATCCCTTGGAGATCCAGAGGGGCACCAGGCAGGGGTGCCCATTATCACGTTTACTGTTCACTCTGGAACCCCTGGCAGTCAGAATTAGGAGCGACATGGGACACTAGCATACGGAACGGGCCAGGTAGCACCTGCTTTCCTTATATGCCTATGGCACTTTATTTTATCAGACGACACCGGCAGTCTCGTTCTCATGCCTGTTGCAACATTTCCAGGCTTTTAGGGAAGACATTTGATTTCAGTTATACAAAGCCTTGATTACGGATATGCCCAGAACAGTCATAAGCAAGAGTAGCTTGGGAGGACGACTTCGGTACACTGATAGCAGACAGGATGGAAGGAAGCCTGTACACGGAAGGTGGCCTCATGTAACGAGACGTTCAAACCGGTTCACTTTAATTACTTGCACAGCCCATTCCCTACTCCACAGAAACCCAACAAACCCAGACATGTCCCAGATGCAACACTATCCCGGCATCCTTCATACACTTAGCCTGGGACTGTCCAATGGTCCAAATTTACTGGAGTCAAGTGGTTGAAACACTACAGAATATAGAAGTGACACGCTGAGGCTAGAGCCTACCACATTTTCTCAGGATATTGAAACAATGCAAGGACGAGAAAATGCAGTGGAGATTAGTACAATTGGCATTACTACTGGCAAAAAGAAGAGTGGGCATACTATGGATAGATACTGCGGGTCCCAACAAGCAGAGCAGAGATGGGTGAAAGATGTCAAAGAAAAGGCAATAGCATAGGAAATAAGGCTACGGGGTGTATAGTGGATGAAAATGCAGAAGAAGATCTGGCAAAATGGAGGGAGGCTATAGTAAGTTACGAGTCTGCAGTGGGAGATCGATATTCAGTGAATTCCGGATCTGAATAGGGTAGTACTCCAAATATCAGAGGATTCAGATTTAGCGAAAAGGATACTAGCAATATTACCCGTGCGGAAAATAGAGCCTGAAACTCAAAGGATCTCAACGGGCGGGTGACTTCTCTGACAACTGCGTGGGAAGGGATGGGATGGCTACAAAGTTTGTTCCTCTTTCATAAATGGGGTTGATGTAACCTTAATGGGGAAAAGGAAAAAAAATATACATTCTTAAAAAAAAAAAATTGCGGTGAAAGGCTTTTTTTCTAGCCCCCTAATGAACTGTGCAGACATTTCAGAATATATCACAGTTATGAACACACAAATAAAGCACATTTATGGTAATTCTATAGTGCGGTAGAAACTTTTTAATTCGATCCAAACAAATCAATACACTTCCACACTATTGTTTGCGAGCTGCATCATTTTATTAGTTAAACTGTAGGTATGTAAAAATGCAACTCATTTCAGTTGAAAATGTGTTTTTAATGGCAGTACGCTACTGCGCCTTGCACACACCACACTACTTCTCGATATTCTCTTCGTGGCCACAAAGTTTAGCCATGCAGAACAGCAGCCACGCTGGTGCACTACAAAGCTAAAACAAGCTGAGAATGTCAATTGCTATTGCATATGCGAGATTCTTTACCAATGCTTGTTGAATTTCACAAGCAATCATTAGCAGCCCGACCAGTAAGCTATCTTGACCCCATGTAATACGCCAGGTTAGTGGGGGGGGCGTGGCCAAGGAGCGGACAATGGAGGACGGGTGAGCTCGGAGCTCCACGCCAGACAGCTAATTATCGGCCCAAACCATTGGAGCCAGAGACCAGTGTACGTCCCGAAACGGGCCAGGTGGTGCCAGGACAACAGGGAGCTGGTTCCGGCCATCCTATCGGCTCCGAGGCAACAAGGGAGAGTTTGTGTTTGAGGCGGCTGTCGGTCTGGGAACAAGCAAGATGGCGGCCCGGGATAGAGTGGCACCCGCGAACTGAGACGGAACCCGGAGTTTGTTGGGGCATGTCCCAATCGAGAGCTCGTCAGCAATTACCTGGTCTGGGCGGCTGCTGTGCATTGTGGGGGCCCGACGGAACACAGCTACGGCAATGGTGCTTCCGTGAAGGAGGCGAACGCACCGCATCACTGTCTCCAGAAGTGATGAGCAAGGCGGGGCGCGTGATCGGAGCCCAGGTCGTGACTCGAGGGCTGCCTCCCTGGGTGCGAGTGCTGCCTGGTTCCCCCCAGGGTCTAGACCTGCGAATGCAGTGCCCTGCTGGTGGAGATCGGGTTCAGACCCACGGAGGAACAGCTGAGGCCAGTTCGAAGGACATCCTATGCCCCGAAGAAAAGAGGGGTACTGCGTCTGGCACGTACGCTCCCCTTGGGGCGCATTGGAGGAGGACCAGAGTAGACCTGGATTAGGGTTGCGGCGCAGTGGGAACTACCTTCTCTGCGGAACGGCCGATACGCAGGAGTTTCACGGCACGGACCCATGGGCCTGGATGGGTCGGTTGCCTCGGGACTTGGCGGGCCCCATTGAGAAGTGCTGCGGTGGCACAGGGGCGTGCACCCCAGACTTTTGACATGGGTGAGAGAGGACGAATTGCTGCAAGGGACTGTGTAAGGACTGGCCCAACTACCGGTGAAAGCCCAGCCCTTGGAACTAGACTGAGACGTGCATGAAAGTGAGCCCTCCAGCAGTGTAGCTGCCTTGGACGTTGAGGAGCTGGGACTTCCAGAGTGCCACAGGCCTGCACCGCAGTGCGTACAGTTGAGCTGCGGAGAGAGAGAGTACTCCTCACCGGTCCACCAGGTACATACCAGGCTTGATATGTTACTTTGCTCCCCGGCTTTTAATGACTCCATCTGCCACACTGAATTCCAGGGGCGCACTTTGCAAGACCATAGCCCTTTATTGATGTCATATCAGTCCCCGGCCGGCGTCCCCCGATCCCCACATGGAATCTGAACCAGTCGTTGCTCGACGACATTCCCTTTCCGGCCTCGCTACTCACTCATTGAAACTTCCTTCCCCTTTAATGCTAACACAGACTCCTCACCCCAGGTGGAGTGGGAGGCATTCAAAGTGGACATACGGGGCCACTGAATTGATCAGGGGCCCACAGGGAGCTTCGCCAGGAACTCTTGGACTTGGAGGGGAATATCTGCAGACTAGACAACCTCCAGGGTACAGATGATGTGGCCTGTGTGACATTGCAGGAAACACGTGTACGATAAACAACGCGCTAGGCAGGCTGAAGTGCTACAACTACAAGGATTACCTGGATAGAGTGCAGCAGGAGGAGGGGAAAGCGGGCCAACTGTTGGCGAGGCTAATTAAACAAGAACTGGGGGGCTGGGGGAGTGCCTATTACACAACTTAGCCTAGACTCTGGTGACGTGGTGCACAACCTTCTGGTGACGTGGTGCACAACCTGGATGCAATTAACGATTCCTTCTTGACGTATTCAAACGGTTGTATGAGGCGCCTGCTGCGGCCCCCTTGCAGGATATACAGCGCTATTTAGGCCCTCTGCAGCTCCGTACGTTGGAAAGGCTGAAGCGCGGGAGGAGGGGTACCAGATAACCTTGCAGGAAGTCAGTGCTGCCATTGCGTCGCTAGCACCTGATGAAACGGCGGGGCTTGATGGTCTCTAAGCCGAATTCTATCAGCGCTTTGCCAACACGCTAGCCCTGCATCTTGTTATGCTATTTGCAGAGTCGTGCGAGGGTGGGGGTGTTGCACAACTCCACCCAGACGGCGCTAGTGACCCCTCTCCCAAAGTCCAAGAAGCCAGATGCTAGAGTGAAAGATTACAGTCCTCTCTCCATGCTCAACCTGGACTTTAAGATCTTGAGCAAATTACTGGCAGGTAGGCTACTCCCACATATGAAGTCCCGGATCCACCCAACCCAAAAGGGGTTTATCCCCTGTCGCAGCACTTCTTATAATCTTCGCAGACTCTACTCTATACTACCATGCAGAAGGTCCAGCTCAGCGGCAGGCAGTGGTCCTGTCAGTCGACTTAGAGAAACCTTTCGACGCAGTGGGCTGGGAGTACTTATTTGAGCTTTATGCTTCGCCCACCGCGAGAGTCAAGACTGGCAGGACAGTTTCTATGCTATATTAGATATCTTGGGGATCCCGTAGGAATACCCACTCCTGTTTGCCCTGGCTATAGAACCCCTTGCGGAACGGATCAGTTTGGGAGGGGGCGGACTGGGGTTGTCACTGGGTGGGCGGCAGCACCACATCTCTCTGTACGCGGACGATCTGCTGCTATATCTGACAGGCAGTTGAGGTTGGCTCTGCGCATCCTGGACAACTTTACACTGCTCTCAGGCCTTCGGGACAATAATTCCAAGACTTATCGGTTTCCGACAGCAGGGCAATTGCCTAGACCAGAGAAGTTGCCGGCGGACATACTCTGGGCTCAGCGCACCTTTAAATAAATGGGTATTCACATCTTTTTTATTTCATTTTTTTATTTTTTTATTTCCTCATTCTGCAATAAAGTGTATTCGGAGTTGTCAGGGGCCCGCTTCTCCGATTTCTGTTCCGTCATGGCCCCAAGATTTGTGATATATTCAAGCTATTGTGATTTCAGAGTGGGATCCCCTTGTGTCCTTAACACTTTCAATATCGAACTGGGGGAGCTGGCCACCCTGACCACTCACACAAACTTACTGTTTGTGTTTTTATTGCCATTGCATAATCATTGGAAATGTGCGGGCTTAGCGTGGAATGATCTACATAACCTATTCATTTACATACTGGGATCCTTCCCAAAGCTCCCAATAGTTATACTTCATACTTGGTTTCCCTTTTCTATCCCATTTATTTATTTTATTTATGGAAGCCACCCATTCCAAATAAGTGGGGGCAACTGGTTTTATCCACTTGATACAAAGTTCCCTGCGAGCTAATAAGATCAACATGAACAAAAGGTTCTGTTCTTTAAATGTTAAGGAATTTACCCTCTCTTGTATATTGACCCCAAAAATAACGAGATCTATACTTACAGTTATCGGTCTTCTTAATACTGCTTCTATAATTTTACTCACTTCTTGCCAGAAGCCATCGATCTGGGGGCACTGCCAAAACATGTGCACATCATCCGCACCCGCTAATCCACATTTGGGGGACACTTTCACATTTTGTCCACTGAATTTGGATAGTCGCTTCTGCGTCCAATAGGCTCTGTGAATAGTAAAGAGGTGATTTCTCCTTAGAGCAGCGGATTTCGTAATAGCCCAGCATTTGCTCATAGATACTTGCCACAGGTTTTGGAGATCCAACGACGGCAGTTCTTTCCCCCAGGTCGCTTCTGGAATTAGGAAATTCTCTTCCCCTGCTGCAATAAGAGCCCAATACCAAGATGCTATTTCTTTTTTTATCTGGGAGTTCTTTATCATAGTTGCTTCCATGATCTTGTTTCCGGTGTTTTTTCTTTCGTTGTTTTTACCCAACTGGTGAGCTGATAGAATTTAAACTTTGAAAGGGATGCGTTTGTTTTTTCAGACAGAGTTTCCCAGTCTATTATGTTGTTGTCCACTATTAGTTGGCCCCAAACTTGGAAGCCTGCTGTTTTCAAAGGTATTGCCAGCTTGTCTTTGAGACATTCTGGGGTTCCTGGTGACTCCCAGATTGGGGCGAACTCACTGTAATAGGGAATGTTCAAGGTACACCGTATTTGGTACCAGAGTTTTGCCGCTGATCTTAACGTCTTCAATTTGATTTTTTTGAAGTACTTTGGATGGCCAAATTTAAATAGGAAGTGCCCGGTATTTTCGGTCATTGTTTTGAGATGTTCTGGATACAGATCATAGTTATTTAGAAGGATCCTCATATGCTTGAATTGGAAAGCCCTATAATATTCGAATAAGTCGGGACTGGCAATTCCACCTTCTGCTTTTCGTCTTCGTTGTTTGCTCCAGGCTATTCGTGTGCTTTTTGAAGCCCAGATAAAACTCGATAATTCTCCTTGTATTTTCTTCAGGGTTTGCTTCTTAAATTCTACGGTTATTGTGCTGAACAGGAATGTGAATTTGGGTAAAATAGACATTTTGAACAAATTAGATCTACCAAGGAAGGTCAAAGGGAGACTTATCCATGTTTTTAGTAGCGGTCTTACCTCCGCAATTATCCTATCCAAGTTTGTACTGGGTATCTTATCTATGTTTTTAACCAGTTCTATTCCCAGATATTTGATTTTCTCTCTGGAAAAGCTGCCATTTACTTGGGTATTCCCGCTCATGATTTCTGTTTTTGTTCGATTTATTTGGTAACCTGATACCTTCCCGAAGTCTTTTAGGGAATCCTCATAGCGTTGAAGGATCCTGCATAATCATTAGTGAAGATCATCAGATCATCTGCATATAAAGCAATTTTTTTTCCATGCATGATAAGTGAACAGAGTTATTTCTGAATGAGCTCTGAGCTTACTTGCCAGGGGTTCGATATATAAGTTGAATAAGATTGGGGATAATGGACACCCCTGTCGGGTCCCTCTGTGTATTAGTATATTTTCTGTTAGACTCCCGTTAACTAGGACATTAGCTTTTGGGGCTCGATAGAGTTCTTTGATTACTCCCTGAAAGTTTTCTCCCAGATTGTATTTATTTAGTGTTGCGTTCAAAAAGCCCAATTCACTCTATCAAACGCCTTCGCCGCATCTAAGGTTATTATTGTGAGCGGAATTTTCTCGGTTGTCGCTAGATCTATTGACCTGATGAGTTCTTGTGTTAGGTCTTGCAGGTGCCTGCCCCTTATGAACCCTTTCTGATCTTCGTTTATCAGGTTACCTGCGATTTTCCCTAACCTTTTTGCCAGAATATTTGTGAAGATCTTATAATCACAGTTAAGTAGGCTTATGGGACGATAAGATTCACATTTTGCTGGGTTCTTGCCTGGTTTTAACAAGATGCTTATCGTTGCATCATTCCAGGAGTCAGGGAGTTTCTCCTTCTCTATGTAGATTTTGTTTAGTAGGTTCGTGAGCGGGATGGCCAGGACCTCACATAATTTAATGTATAGTTCATTAGGAAGGGCGTCCGGCCCAGCTGCTTTCCCTCTCTTTAAACCTTTCAATGTTTCTTTTACCTCCTCATTGGTGATCGGGGAATTCAACTCCTCTTTTTCCAGATTTGATATTTATGGAAGTTCCAGGTTTTTTAAGTATTCGTTTAGATCCTCACTTGAGGGAGGCGTATCTTCCGTATAGAGGGAAGCAAAGAAGTCAACAAACTCTCTCATTATTACAGATTCTTCTGAGCTTGCGCTAGAGCCATCTTGCGGGAGAATATTAACTATCTTATTTCTGCAGGCGTCGGTTTTTGTTTTCCACGCTAGAAGCTTGCTGCATCCCTCACCATAGTCCTAATTAGCTAGTCTGCTTGCTTCCCATCTCTCTTATTTTATTCTCTAATACCCCTGTTAACCTTTCCTCTTGGATTCCTTTATCTTCTACCCACTTTCTTTTTTGTTCAGGGTCTAGCTCGGCTTCTATTAGTAGCTCCATATTTTTTATATTGGTTTCCAGCGTTCCTATTTCTTGTCTTGTTATTTTTGTTTTGTGTGCCACTAGACTGAGTATTCTCCCCCTTATTACTGCTTTATAGGCATCCCAGCTGACTTGCAGAGATGTTCCCTCTTTATTATTCTCAAAATAATCACCCAAGTCTATTTTAAGTGTATCCATAATTTGCAAGTCGTTAAAGATAGTGCGATCTACTGTCTATCTCCCTACCGCTTGTCCCTCACCCAGGTAAATTTTAAAAAGAACGGCTGAGTGATCCGACAGTACAGCTGGTAAGTGCTCCACCTTGTGTGTCTTATCGACTAACATTTTATCAATCAGAAAGAAGTCAATTCTGGATTGTATACCCAATCTTTTGTTTTTAAAAGTAAACGGGTATTTTTTGTCCCCCTTCTCCTTCCAAACATCCAACAATCCCAGATCTCTTTTATAGATTCCCAGCCACTCCCTCATTTTAGGTAAATTTACTTGTTTCATGGGGGGCCGGCGATCTAACTTAGGGTCTGGAATTAAATTAAAGCCCCCCCCTAATATTACTGGGGAAGCAAATGACAATAATTGCGTGAACAAATTCTTTAATGGGATAGGGTCGTCTAAGATAGGCCCATAATAGCCTGCTATAGTATACGGTATATTATGGATTCTTACTCTGGTGATAGCCCATCTGCCGTTTTTATCCAACTCTATCTGCTCAATTTTAGCTTTTGCAGATTTCTTAAAAAGTATGGAGATTCCCTTTACCACACATTCCTGATCTGTGCATACATAGCTATCCACCCAATGTAGTTTTCGTATAATTTCTTCCCATTCCTTCTTTAACAAGTGAGTTTCTTGTAATATTATAATCTCACTGTCTGCCACTCTCAAATACTCCAGGATTCTTCGCCTTCTACTTGGTAGTCTAAGCCCGTTAACATTCCAGGTTAATATATTAACATTTTTCCCCATCTTTTCCTCTTTCTTGCTTACCATGTATCCATATTTTCCCCTTGTTATATGTAGCCTGCCCTGATATCTCCTTTTTTCTTTCTTGCATTGTGAGGATATTTTTTCAATACTTTTTTCCCTAGTTTGCTCCCCACCCCTGTGCATTTTTTTTTTTATTTGTCTTTCTTGTGCAATAAAATAACCCTCCCTGGGGAAGCCTCCCTGCTTTCCTTTTGGGCTTCATTTAAGCCCCCTTTGAGTTCCGTGGGTGCCCACATCATACAAAATAGTGCCCCATTTCTCTTCTTTTTCCCCTCAGATTTGAGTTTAGCATTTGCCTTTAGTTGATATCTTATGTTTTGACTCATTTCGAATCTTTTCCATCCTTCCAGAGAGAAAACCCAATAAATAATGGATAGAGAATCAAGAGTGCGCCCGGCCTCAATTCTCACTTGGTCCCTAATTTGTTCCAGGAAATTGGCAACTTCGGCTGGCTCTCTTATGTTATACATTTTATTACGCCACATGATTCGGAGGGCTGCGGGGAATTTCATTTGTACTGTGGCTCCTAAGCTTTTTATTTCCTGCATATATTGGCCAAGTTCCCATTGTCTATCCTGGGTGGCTTTGGAAATGTCCGACCGAATCCTGAATGTCCAATTCTCTTTGGTGTGAGGCCCGTTTTTTAATGCCTCGCCCAAGATCCTTTCTTTGATAGTGTATGTTTTAAAATTTATCAAGATTTTCCTTGGGTTCTTCCTTTCCTTTTTCTTACCAAAGGGGTCTCGGTGCACTCTTTGAATATCGTCCTCTAGGCCTATATCCTTTGTCCAGGGGAAGTGTTCCTCGAGGAGTAGTACTACAAATTTTTTGACGTCTGTCCCTCCTTCCCCTTCCGGCACATTCAATATTCTCAGGTTGTTTTTTCTGGCCTGATTTTCTAGGGATTCCAGTTTCTCATTCATGCTCCTGCCGCTCTCTTTTAGTACTGTGTGATGATGTCTCCTTTAAGAGAGAACTTTCTGATGTATGTGACACATCATGAAAGATTCTTTCTGAAGGAGTTGAAGCTGAAGGTCTTTGATAGCTGTATCTAAATAAACCAGCTCTTCAATCAAACAGAAAATCAAGCCTAATTACTACATTTTTCATGGCGACGAGGGTGGGATACGAACCCATGCGTGCAAAGCACAATGGATTAGCACTAGAACACTTGTTACTGACAATGGAGTACAATTAGGGTCTAGCATGATGAAAAGATTTCTTAGTGACTTTGGAATTGAACATGTTCAAGTAGCATTGTTCAGACCACAGGCTAATGGTCTTGTTGAGAGAGTTAATAAGATTGTAATGGACAACATTCAATTGTCTTTGGCGAATAGTCTAAATTGGAGAGAGGAGTTAAACAGGATGATGTGGGCACATCGAGTAACTACCCATTCTGTTACAGGAATTTCACCTTTCATTGCATTAAAGGGGAGAGAACCTGCCACCAAAGAATCACCTATTTGGTTAAGGAGGAAAGATCAAGTTTGGGTGGATCGTGAGTGCATGGCAGAGAGGATGGAACATTCTTATGTAAAAAACAAGGAAAATTATGATAAAAGGAAAAGCGTGAAAGTTGTGAGTATAGAGGTTGGTGATTGAGTCGTTGTGAAGAAGGCTGGGTTTGTAAAAAAAGGAGAAAGTAAATATTCCCAACCTCGAAAAGTAATTAAGGTCATGGGTTCTGTTGCAAAATTATATAATGGAAAAATCTGGAGTTTGGGAAGAATTTGTAAAATCAATTCTCATTTTTCTTAAGTACATCTGAAATTGTATATATAGTTTGGAGTTTATTATTGTAATATTGTTTGTAACATCTAATTATTATTCTAGGAAATTTAAGTCTATTATTTGGGAAAAATATGCAAAATCAATTCTTATTTTTCTTAACTACATCTAAAAATGTATATGTAGTTTAGCATTTATGATTCTAATATTGATTGTAACATCTATTTATTATTCTAGGAAATTAATCAATTGTTTTCAATTTATTATGAGGAGATGTGTGATGTCTCCTTTAAGAGAGAACTTTCTGATGTATGTGTGACATCATGAAAGATTCTTTCTGAAGGAGTTGAAGCTGAAGGTCTTTGATAGCTGTATCTAAATAAACCAGCTCTTCAATCAAACACAAAATCAAGCCTAATTACATTTTTTTTTATCCTTTTTCGTTTTTTTCCACCTTTTTAGATAGCTCCTCGACTACAGACTACCTCGGTAACCCTATCATTCAGAGCAACCATCTTGGTGTCAAGGGCTTCACAGACCTCACGGATTTTACCTTGATTTAGCTCTGATACCGCAAATTTTGCCCTCATTTCTTCCAACATTTTTTCCAAAAACTGATTTGTTGAGTCCAATACCGGAGCTGAAAATTTAGCTTGTGCCCCTGTAGAACTATTTTCTTTAGGAAGTGGAGTTGATTGATTTGCCTGATGGTGAGATTGCAGGGAAACTACCTCTTCTGGGATTGAAATCTCCTGCATCTGCAGAGTAGAGGCCATGTCATTGCTTTGGGCGGGTTCCATGTTAACCCCTTCTACAATAACAGAGACTGTTAAAGGTATGTGCAGGAGAGGCTGAATGGGTCTCAAATTATCTACTAAGGGTCCACTTATCATTCCTGGAGAAGAGGATGTTAAGAATGTTACATCGGGGGCTGCTACTTTTTAGGTTTCGACTTTTGGCGAGGGGCGAAGCCCCTCCCAGTCGAAATCTTTTGTTTTTAGTAGTGAGGTTAGGACAGCCTCTGTTTCCAATTGGCTAGCTCCATAAATGGAGGCTAGCCATTGGGAGGCAGAGGCTGTCAATCGCGCTCTCTCACGAAAACGCGATTCGGGGGCGTTTCTGGTGCTTTTTTTAAGCCCCGCCCCTTTGTCCCGGGCCGCGCTGCGATTGGCTGCCGGCCCGGGACACCCCCGTGACGTCATTCCCGGGCTGCGCTGTGATTGGCTGCCGGCCCGGGACACCCCGTGACGTCAGCCAATCACAGCGCGGCCCGGGACCTGACTGGTTTTCTTCGGTGTTGCAGTGTTATATAGCGTGAACTCGACCAGAAAGTATTGAAGCGCCTTACATTACACAAGTACACAATCATTTTTGGTAGGCACTGTGAGATTAAGCAATGTGCTCAGAATCGCAAGCAGTTGAGCCGAGGACAGACTCGAACCTGGTTCCCCTCCTCCAAAGGCAGCAGCTCTGGCCGTTAGGCCATAATCAAATACATATCTGCCCTAAGGCCTGTCCTGTCCTGCAGAGGCTGCTCTGCTCTGAAGCTGTCACTGGGCGGAATGTTCAGCGTTGCGCAATATCCTAAATAAATAAACATGAGGGTGCTGAGGTAATCTTAGCTGGCGCCCAGAGATCAGATGTTAACAGTGATGCAATACGGACGCTTTCACAATGCATCTTTGGAGCAAGACACAAAGTGCGCTTCCGCATTCCATCTTCCTGGCGGGTGATGGTGAGTCAGAGAGCCCGTCTCAGCGCCCTCGGGATAGAGCTCTCTCTGAACGTCACTGGGTCCCCCTGTCTGCAGTCACAGGGGGACAGGTCAGTTCGTGAGTCACGAAAATGGAGCCACCGGGACCTCTGAGTGGAACATGCGGGCGAAGATCACATACCAGCTAATGGGCGCCAAAATGCAGCTAGGTTAAGTGAGTATCGGCAACACGTGCGTCGTGCAGTGTGTTAGAGTGAGGAGAACAGCCAGCAGGCAGTGGCGGCTCTTCGCAATGCGAGGCTGTGAGGCAGCGCGGGGGAAATACAAAAATACTCCAAAAGAAAGGGAGTGACCCCAAAAACCAAGCGAGGGGGTACCACAGGTAAGTAAAAGAAATAACTCTCTTGGGTGAATTGTTAGTTGTACAAAAATCCCTATTTCGTTATCTCTTACTTTCACTCATCCACATACACTTCAAAACCCCCAGACCCTACTAGTCAATCAACACATATATGATGAGAATGGCAAAGAAATACATAAAAAGGTTATTTTATTTGAAATTCAATTTCTATATCAAATTTTTCAGATAAAAGCACTTCAAATACATGAAGAATAACATTAACAAGCATTTACAATGCAACGGTTTCGCCTTTGGAAAAGTTTGAGCTATTGGCATTGTAAATGACAACATTTGTATTTATGTGTTGGTTTTGAAAACAGATAAATGGCATTGTCCTTTACATTGCCAATAGCGCTAACTTTTCCAAAGGCGAAACCGTTGCATTGTAAATGCTTGTTTTGCTTGTCCCTCTCTAGGCAACGTCTCCCGATTTTGCTCCTGAACTTTAAAGAATGATCTGAGGGATGGAGTTACTTGTGGAGGGGGGGTCTAATGAGCTACCGATCTTCCCGGTTTCCTTTGGGATTTTCCTCTTACTGTAAAAGTTGTTTGAGTCGGACTTGGTTATTTTCTTAGATTTCCTTTTGGTGCTGCGGGGGGCAATAGCTAGTTTAGCGTCCGCAGAGTTTGTAGTGGAGAGTTTGAGAAATTGTCTATTCCTTAGGCAATAGGCTGATCTCCCATTCTCCTGTTCTCTCTCAGATTACAGTTCCTCACTTCGTGTATCCTCAAGTTGTACTAGTGATACTGCTCCTCTGTCCTCTTTTATTGACGCTCCATTTACCTCCCCATTCTCGATTTTCTTTTTTACCTCCTCAGTAATAACGCCGCTGGAGTATGTCATCCGCAGTTCCCCTTTTGTTCGTTCAAACTGCTTTAATCCCCGTGAGTTCCCTCTTCCAAGCATACAGATCAATGCTGGGACCCTTTGTACTTTCTTTCCAGCTATATTAGAGTTGAACTGGGAGCCTTCTGTTTTGCCTTCAACTTTACCTATGCCTTTGTCTCTCTGCGGGTTTCTACTGCTCCCCACTCCCCCAGTCAATGCCCTGAGACTCACCCTTACGCCTTCCTTTTTAGTCCCGATAATCTGCGTCTTGAAATCACCGCCGCCACCTTTGCTGCTTCTGCCGGACAGATTATATCCACCTTCACCTTCTCCTCCAGTCACCGGCAGTACACCAACGCTGCCTCCCTCGCCCCGGAAGGGGACTCTACTCGCGGCTCTCCTGCAAGCCCTGCGAGCCTCCCGCGCCGCGTCCCACAGCCCCGCACACGCTCCGATGAAAACCTCCCGCCTCTCCAGGAGGGAGGAGGTGGAAACCGGGACCGCAGCCCGCCGACTGTCCAAGACTCCAAACTCTACTTTCACTCGGCGAGGCTCCGCAATCAAGTCTGCCTCCTCCCGTGGCGGCATGTAAGTACGGCGTTTCTTCTTTTCCTTATTTGGAAAACAAAAGAACTTCCCTTCCCTTGCCTCTAGGCAATGCGGGATCGTCTGAAAGCACCGTTTTGTTTAATTGGAACGCATGCAGAGTTATCTATTGGGCACTCTCCAATATCATTAGTTAAACTTCATAGGCGCCACCACCTGAGCTCCCGACCTAGCTTCCTAGCCGGCCGCCATCTTCCCCCTCTCTCGATTCCCGCTATGGGTATTCACATCTTACACATTTTAGATGATTTGAAGGAAGGAAATTTGGGAAGGGCACTGTGTTCACTTCGTTCCTGCATACATTTCTGGTGCATGTTATAATTACCCATTATGACTCGGATCTCTCTTTCTAAAATGGGTATGCTGCCTAGCCTGTTGTATTTCTTTGTAAATCTCCTGGTTGTGATGCCCCGCAGCTGGTTTTTCCCCCTGAATACCCTCTTGCGGGATCTGGTGTTGGGAGAATGGCGCATTGCTCGAATCAGGATACATGTACCTTTCCAGTGGAACTAAAGGACTTGCCTGTGGAATCATTAGCTCCATGTGTCACTTCCCAACTGCCCTTGTTAACTCTGATCTTCAAGAACCAGCTGGCATTGTTTCGCTAATATTGATGCCCTACAGGTGGTGCACAGTAGTGATATTTAAACAGTTCAAATACTGTATCTTCCATCAGGCAACAAATTGAGTTATTTTTTTAAAATCGAATGTAGTGTAAAATCTGACTGCAAAATTGTGATTACTTCCTCAGTTGTGCTATTAATGTTATATCTTATTTTGTTGGGAAAGAAAAAAAGGCTGCAAAGCACAAATCCATATAGTCAATGAATATCTAAATAATGGTCTTGCACCTGATTTTTTCAAAGACACTATGGTGGAAAATGCAAAAAACAAGGTAGTATCAGTAGGAGGGTGGTGGGAAGATGTGTGTCTTTTATAAATCAAGACAGAAAAGTTAGGCCGGCGCACAATGACGAGGATGATGTTAGACAATGGGGCTCGCTAGCAGGGGCACTTAAATACACAATCAACCCCTGGGGAATAGGTCTTCCCAAAATAGTTAGCAATGGTTTAGAAGTAATCTCCAGGAATATGGCCTGTGATATTAAAGAATTTGGTTTGTTAAACAGCTGAAAAATGTACCCAGGAAACTCTGCTAACTTTGAACTTCCAGTTTCAAAATTACTATGTCTTTAGCTGCACCGCAAGACCCCCTAGGAAGGGAGATGCAAGTGGGGAATTACAAATCCTGCTGAACACAAATCATACATGGCCTTACAGATATCTTGCTTTTGGCGAGTGTATATCAAGTCAAGAAAAGCTTTATTTCGACCCTACAGGCTATAAAAGCACAGAAAAAAAAAAGAACACAATGCATACATTGTAGTACATAAAAGAAAAAAATAAGAATACAATTTATCATTATAAAAACTATGAACATGATATCTGCCTTTTAAATTTGAATACTACAGGCTATAGAAGCTTTTAATACATTCTTAGATGGACTCTACACAGGGTTCTATAGCTTGATAAAGTGCAATGTACAAAGGATTTGCAATTTCTGCATTGGTTACTAGATTAAATAAAATAGCACATATTATGGCTAAAAGCTAATTCATTGATCGATAAAATGCCTATCGGTTGCTAAAAGAATTTTGACTTGGTCTAAAAATGTTTATAGGAGGTGTTAAAAGGGTTTGGGTTGAAAGAGATAAAATTATATAATTAAAAAACCATCAAAGAAGGTTAATTTGCAGTGGGGATAACCATACTGTAGGTGTGTACAAACCGCATTGTTTCCTCGATTGCATGACTTAGCAGAGCATATGCATTTAGAGATTACTAGGGAGCTACAGATTTCCATGGGGAGTTTGCTTAAGGATAGCTCTGCGGGTGCACCACAGAGTATAGAAACCATGAGGTGGTGAACACAATAAGTGAATCGGTTTTGTAGTTAAAAAGCCTGTACACCTCTGCGCAATGTCAATCCCCATATTTCTACACAGTTGTAAAAGCCACCGTGACCTAGGCTTCCCTATAGGCAGGGCAAAAGAAGAGGACCTGCATTTCAGTTTCCTCAGCTCAGTCGCACCCAGGGAAGCCTAGAGTGTGGGCTCCCTGCCATTCATTTGTGAGTGGTCGGAGAGGGAGAGCCCCATGTCTGAACTGGATATAAAGTTTTTTGGCTACAAGCGGTTGAATGTGGTCACGAGCCGTTTCTATCCTGTATTGCTGCTTAATGTCCAGGAACCTGGAGGTTAAACAGCCGGGCTTAGACCCTAGCCATAGTAGGGCCAGTTTGAATTCTCTGTAGTGCAGTAGTGGCCTTCTGGGGATTATTGGACACGTCTCATCTGGGGTTGTACACATATTTAACCTTCCTAAGGCCTGGCATGTATTCCCAATATAGGCTAGCCAAGGGAGTTTCCCTGCACCTTGGATGTGTATAACATCCTTCAGCTCCTCTCTGTATTCAGCCAATTCGGGTCAGGGATGTGGAATTCCTATAGCCAGACGCCTAGGACATATAGTTTGGGGTCAAGGGCAACAAGTTTTAATGTGCATTTTGTCCTTGGGACAAGTAGGCCCAACCTACAGCACAAATCCTTTGGCTGCCAGTTTACAGTACCACATTATGGATCAGGGAAGGGGATTTCTCTGCAGTTAAGGTAATATTTGTATCCACGTGTTCATGCTGTTCAGACTTGCTTTTATGGTTCATTAATGGAAAGCCTTTATTATTAGGGTGAGCGCTGTAAGTACATGTTAGCTCCGACAGCAAAATGTGTACACACATTTTCAAAGTTGAGCAGTTTGAGTCTATGTATAATGCTCCCAGAATGCTTTCTGATAAGATGCAAATATTAGCAGAAGCTTGAAAGCAAGATTCATGATTCTTTACTTTCAAAATAAAATGTTCACAAAAAAATGCAAGTAGGGAAAAAAACAGTTAGCTAACGTACTGTAAAGGTTTAGGACCCTTTTCTTTGCAGCATCATTTAGTAACCTGTGTTGATGCATGCTAGTATTTCCCAAAAATATTCAAAATGGAAAATACGTGTAACCAGTTTCAATAAGATTATAGGAAACATAACAATAAACAAGCATTGGCAAATCCATATGTCTGAAATTGGTAGTCAGACTTTTGGTTATGTCAGTGCGTGACTTGTTTTGGTATGGTTTTTGTAAAGCTTTATTGGCGTGGGGGCTGCTAGGCCCTCACCATTATAACAAACATTGGCAAAAGCAAAAATTGTTTTTGGTCTCAAAATGCACACATTGCCACAGTATTCCCTGGCACTGAACAAAACTACTTTACGTGCCAATATGCTCCTTGTGAAAGAGCAGAATGCTGTCACTCACAGTGAAGCCAGCCAATAGACCGAGAAGAGAGAGACAGAATTTTTATAAACACAAACGGCCATGGTTAAAGCCAGACCTAATTTGGGACCCAATTATTAAATAAAGTCTCGAAAGTGTGCCCATGATATATGTCCATCGTTCAGTGCAGATAATACGGCTTTCATGAATTCACAATAATTTACAAGAGTAGGCCAAGAAATCATACTCCTCGAATCTATTGGTCAACTGCGTGTTTGCACGTTCACTTTCTCTCCAACCACTTTTTTTTCCAACCCTGGAACAGGTTTTACGACTGTCATTGTCCAGGGTAAATTATCAACCTTTCTCTTTGTAGGAAAAGATTAGAGAAGAGTTGGTGAAAACCCTCAAACAAGCAAGTTAGTAGGTTTGCACAGACTCAAAATGGCATTCCAACCCTGGAACTATTGCTAACCACTACATTCAGCCCCAGTTTGTAGATCAGCATAAGATAATTGCTGGTATTCAAATCCTACTATACGAGCCCTGGCATACAGTGAGGTTATATTAGTGCTCTTTTATTATGAGATTGCTGCCATAAGCGGTCGCCACATTACATGGCACAAAGGGACAAGTGGATTTTGTTACAGGACAAGTAGATTTATGAAGCAACTTGCCCCATGGACAAGTAGATATTTGATTAAATTCCACATCTCTGCGGGTGTACTGCGAAGGCGTCGCCAGTATAGGAGGTCTAGAGGAGACTACATCTGCTATAGGGCTAATCCCTAGATCCATCCTAAGCGGTGTTAGTGGGGAGCTCATAGGGAGGCCCAAAAGTTGTCCAAGAAATTAATTTTCTGTCATTGCGAGGGAGGTAGATGGGCAGTGACCCCACAGTTCTGCCCCACACAATGACGCTCCCCTAGCCTGGGCCTTATATATTTCTGCTACAGGGCATATCACTTTTTGCGTGCAACTCTTGTAGACTTATGATGCCACCTGAGGACTGGGTCACTTTGAGGCTAGCTTTCTTTATTTGTGACCCCCATTCCATCTTTTCAGTTAGTGTGATCCAGAGGTAGTCAAACATGGACACCCTCTCTAAGGCCCTGCAGTCTAATCGGGGAAATGGGCAATTCAAAGTGTTGGCATTAAAAACCATGTACTTGGTTTTTTGTTGATTAATTTCCAGTCCCCGATTTTTGCAGAAGGTGCTGAATACCTCAGGCACCCTCTGCATGCCCAGGGGAGATTTGGAGAGTAGAAGTGTATCATCTGCAAACATAGGGCTGGAATTTTGCGGTTCACCAACCTCGCAGCAGCAATGTCTTTCCCATCTAGCAGAGTTTCGATTAGGCCGTTTAAAAAAAAAGGGAGAAAAGTGTTTGGCCAGAACACATCCCTGTCACACCCCTTTCTCGACAGGGAAAGGGGCGGACAGGTCACAATTTTTTCTGTATCTTATTCACACATAATTGTCTTGGTGGAGGCGTTTCAGCTGGTGGCAGAGATATTAGTGAACTCCCAAATCAAGGAGTATATCCCACAGTTGATCTCGCTGCACCAAGTCAAAAGCGGATTTAAGATCCACGAATGTGAGAGAGGCTGCCATGTATGTTACTCCAGACGCATCCTATTTTCCTCAAATTAATTTTTGCTTGCATTTATATCTCCGATTGTTGAGTCAGAGGATTGTCAACATGTGGGCAACAAACACAAAAGTATCTAGTCATGCAGTAAGAAATGTATTCAGACAGATCGGGAAGAAAGGCTTAACCATTCCCTTAGCAATTCAGGCGCCTAATTAAAAAAACTGCCAAAAGGGGATTTTTATCCTTTTAGACTTTTGTGGAAATATGGATGTTTATTTGTTAACCGGAGAATCATTATTGCAGCAACATATACACACAAGTTGAATAGGGGCTCGTCCCTTATAGACTGGATTGTCATATTCCACTTTTGGGTAACATTCTCAAATAATTCTTTCTGCGATCATAAAATTATTTTATTCTGTATTGACTTCTGAAAGAGGGGGCCATTTGCCAGGCAAACAGGCACTTCAACAAGATAACAGGGGAATGTGTATGAATATCAGACCAACGCACGGTGCATGGTTTGGCAACCAAACCCTCCAAATATAACCCAAACATAGAGGATTCAAAAATATACAGATCAATTTTCCTGAGCATTCACGGGCAGAAAAGTTCAAACGTCCGAGAAGGAGTTGTGATGTTCCTGTTGTCTTATTTGATCCACAGATACTTCCTTGATTTCTTATTTCTTTTACAACAATTCATGTACGGCAGTTAAACAGTCTACACGTTCCGTCGTCATGGTGTATTCCCCTCAGACTTCCTCAGGGTTTAAACGTATCTAGTTCTGTGTCTGTCTCTTTATATGGTAAAAGTGAAAATGTTCCGTAATTGACTATCATGTAGAACATCCTACATCACTGGTTCCCAAACTTTTTACTCCGGAGGACCCGAAATTGAGTCACTATTAGAAGCCGGGGACCACCAAGCAATTTGTAGGGTATTAAATTCCAAAACATTAAGACAGCAATTCCAAAATCAAACACACGTGTGCACGTCAAACAAATACTAAAATTACTAAACATTTTAATATTTTATATTGAAAAAATTTGATTTTTAAAAAGATTTTAATGGAAAGTTTGGTGCTGCATCTCGGCGACTAACTAATGTTTGGTTTTATTTCACAGTACAAGGTTCCTGCCAGGGCCAGACTGGAAACCCAAAGCAGCCCTGGCAAATGTCAGACCAGTCCCTGTATGGTGCACACCAAGTGCAGTGAGTGAGCCTGACCACTACAAAGGGGGCTTTGGGGTCCTCCACCCCCAAAGACAATATGGGACAAAATGGTGCATTCTACAACACATTTATCATTATATATTGACTTGTAATAGCTTTTAAAGCATAGTAAATGATGACCTAACTGTGCACCAGGCTCTTTGTTGGAGCTCTTCAATGATTCCCTCATTATCACCCTCCAACAGTGCCTCTCATCTCTCCATAGCCCCTCTGTCACATGTATTTCATTTGCATTATATCATCTCTCATACCAGAGCACTTTACATCACACACATACAGAGAAAATCATACATGTGAAGGCAAAGAGGACTACAAGATTTAGGATTCACATCATACACACTGATGGGCATTTTTTAAGAGTGCTTGGTCTGGAGAAGCTTAATCTCAGGATTCAGAACATAACAGTGGTTAGCCTGGACTTTAATAATAATAGTTTATTTCTACCCAAACAAACCTTTTTATCAGCATCAGGATAATGAAAGACTGGGGTAAAAACATAACTTTCTATCTTGTACCATGCAGTTTGCATGCAGCTCTTTGGTGGCAGTTTATAGCTCAATGTGCTATATTACGATTATAACTTATGAACAGTAACAAAAGAATCAGTCACAAAAGCAGTATCTCAGGGGGTTATGCACATAAAATATTGTTTTTTTAAATGCATGGTACACATTCTTTGCAGCAGGCATATTAACCGTCTGTACTGGACAAAACTCATCTTTCTCCAGCAGGTACATTAATCAACAGAGTTATCTTGACACTTATATTTGTCTGAAAACTACTGACTATACAAAGAATGTGCTGTGCTTTCAAAACTGCTGCCTGTGGACCCCTGAGAATGTGTCATGGACCCCTGGGGGTCCACGGACCACAGTTTGGGAACCACTGTCCTACATGATAGTCCATGGAATGCTGGAATCAAGGAAGTAAATGTGGATCAATGAAAGACAGTGGAAACATCACAACTCCTTGCTAGACGTTTGAATCTTTCTGTTTTCGAGACATGCTCAAGACAATTGATTGTCTAAAAGAAATGTCAAGAGTTATCTTGGATAGGCAAGCATTGTTTCATAATCCTCTTCTAAAATATGTTTCATCTATATGAAGCCTTTTCTGGGTATATGTAGCATTCAAATAGTGGATACTCTATAAATAGGTAAATAAGCAGCTGGTTTTTTTCTTTAGAAAAGAAAAAATGAATTGAAAGTTACCTATTAAAAAAAAACTTGAATATGTACTGTAGTAGTTCGATTTAAGAAAGGTTATTTTTGGAGGCACTTGGCAATATTGGATGAATATTGGTGTGGTAATAGAGTTAAAACTATGCCAAGCCCAATTAATGAAAAGGATTGATATATTACTGAACTTTATGCTTTGAATTCCATTGCTTTGTCTTTTCTATGGCCACCTGAGTATTCCTCAACAGCTTCTAATTTCACAAATCAAACGTTTTATACTGGATACAAGATCATTGAGAGCAATGTGACTGTTTAAGATTTCAGTATCCATAATAACCAGTAAAGTGGTCCATTGGTCAATTTTTCTAACTCCAGTGTTCTACCACTGCTACCAGTAAGTATGTTCATTCCAAAATCTTGGACCAGGAGTTTCACTTTTCCTCTGCATAAAAAAGGTCCCCGTAGTTGGACTATAAATTATAGGCATATCGCCTTAGACGGTGAGTAAATTATTTTCTAAAAGTATTCTGGAAAGTTTTATGTGTTGGATGGCTGTGGAAAGATAATCCCAATAGAACAGGTAGACTTTAGGGAAAAATATCTTACACTAGATAATATTACTACGATACAACTGAATTATTGCCTTATACTCTTCAACTTTGTGTCATGTTCTTTTGGGTAAGGGAAATCAGGGCCTGTCCTCTAGAATTTCCAAAATAATGGAAACCGAACTGTTTATTGGCCCCTTCATCGTTTTCTATATATTTATGATTTGCCAGAGGCCCTTGATGGGCTTAAGGGGATCTTCAGGAATAACTGCCGACAATGGGGGGGCGGGGGGAAATCACAGACCAGTCGTTTATTATATGCAGATATTTTTGTCTACAGCATGGAAACAGAAAATGCTGATTTACTAGATATGATGGTCATATAAGGGGGCATAAAGCCTTACAAAATACTTGCTCCAATAATATTATGGGTACGTTCTGTATATTATTTGGTCGCCGCATAAGAGCTGGTGAATCATTGAGAGAATGGCAAACAGTACAGGTGTTTAATTTAAGTATGTGTGCTTACACTGGCCAGCATTTGTGGTGTGGAACAGTCACATGAGTAAACGACCTAAGGCCACGTAGCACACTGCTCCAAGCATTGATGTGAAAAACTACAAGTTCTAAAGGAATATTGGTTAATAAAACATTATGCATGCAGTAGTAAATGCTGGAAATTGGCAGAATGAATGTTCTTGGCTATACACGCTTGGCAGCAAGTTCAAAGTTGGCCAAAATAGGACAGGTCAGACTACCAATATTAACGCCAAACTACTGCCAGAAATTATTGACCACAAGAACAGGAAACAGTCCCAGGTCCCGTGATCTACTTGAAAAGAATTCACGATCTGGTACACACCATATAAGTCAATCTTAAAAATGCAACTTGGTAAATTTAACTGAATGTCACTGGTATATCCATATGGGAAGGTAGCACAATTGACAAGAAACTATACGTTGATACAACAAAATACCAGAAGTTAGCTCCAAATTAATGGCTCTGAAATGCCAAGACATTAAAATTCATTTAGGTATGTTGATGTACAAAATATGTATTTTCACGCAGAAGGCCCAAAAACTAATATAGTTTAACAGTCGCGTATAGGTTCTTATAAGGCACACACCCCAGAATTGCATGTTTGCATTTTATTCGGAAGATTTTTATATATCGCACAAAGAATGCCCGCAACATACCGGGCAGTTAACGCTGTACAATTTCGAAGTTTGCTCACAAATTGCAGAGTACATATGTAATCCCATTAACAACTAAGCTTTAGAATAATAACCATAAGAAACTCAGTAAATGGGAACAGTAAGCTTTCTGCAGCGAAACAGTAATATGTTTTGGGTTACTGTAAGGAATATATTCCAAATATTAACTCGTGGCGTTTTTATCAATAAATGGGTGTCCTCAATTGCTCGAGCTACTTAAAGAGCAAGGATATTTACAAGTAAAAACAACGAAAGCAACAATAAAGTCCATGGTAAGAACATTGTAGTTACTGAAACATTCTGCAAGAGAGTGTTTCTATGCTTGGAAAGACTTACGGTGTCACTGCACAGGTTAAAGTAATTAGTATTTTAAACGTGAGAGGAAAAACAGATGCAAAAGTTAAAAGCAGGGCCCAATCAATAAACGTCACCCTCCGCACACTTTGTGCAGAACGGGTAAAACAGGAGCCTAAATGGGAGAAAAGTCTGCATCGAAATCGCAGAACGTGACGAAAAAGAAATACGCTCATAGCCACGTTCTTGCCTCCAACGTAACGGTGTTGGTAAAGAATACGGACACCGGAGGGAAAAAAAACCACATGAAAATGCAATTTTCATTCCAGAATGGGCTTACTTTCATTACTGTAAAATAGGCAGTGTAACAACATTTTAATAAGGGCAGCCGTTATCTTCTGCTGCTTAACGTCCAGCGCGCCAGACCTCAGGCACGGGGAAGGTGACAGCAGAATCATCTCCCGAGTAACCACAGTAACAGGATAGAAAGTGGATGAAAACTATGCGTACTGGGGATATCGGAATAGAACGACTTATTAGAATGAGGCCTGACCCAAAGAGGAGCATGGCCTCAAAGTACACACACACTGTACTAGGTGCTACAGCATGCATACTGCGGAGCTCTCTTACCCCATAGACACACAGCTGATAAACTCTTGCAAAATAAAAGTGCATTGAAGCTGACGATTTTACATCCAACTACTCCTAATACTGCAGAATACACAGCTTCAGTTTCCAAATACAAGTAGTGGCTGTCATCATCTCGGGCCTGGCTGCTAACGCAGGAATAGTGCGGGGATCCCCCAACCTTACACTAAAGCGCCCGCCGACCCCAGAACAACGGCCTCCATCTGCAGGACACGACAGGTTGGGAGAAGCACTGACTCCGGGGTTGTAGGCCACTCCTTGAACACAGCCCTTCTTTAAAACATGCACCCGTGAGCCCAGCCCGCCTCCCACTCCCGGATGAGCCTGCTGGCAACCACCCCTTGACGCATAACACTATAGCAGCTCTTACCTTATTCTTCGCCGGTCTGCCTTCCAAAAAAAGAAAGAAATGCAATAATCCTTTGGCTTGAAAGCTGTTTGAACGATGCCCCCCCACCACAATCCCTCCGCCTCCAAGTGACTACAACAAACAAGATGGCGGACGCACCTCTTCCTGCCGCCCAAACTCCGTGTTCAAATCTCGCCAGGATGTTTACTGGCAACCCAAAGGCCCCGTCAACGTGCACGCGCACACTTCCAACCACGAGCCTGCGCGTGCAGGCGGAGCAATGTCCCAATGCGCCACCATTTTTGGGTCAGGGTGAACCTTTCGTTTTCAGGCTCAACTCCGTGACCTAATTAGTACGGGGGCTTGACGTTAAGCCTGATCATAAAATGGCCCCCAACTCGGGCGGAAGGATTGCTGATGCGCAGAGATAGATGCGCAGTTGTGTGTTTCCCTCTTCCGTGATGGGTACTAGAAAATAAGGAAGCGCCTAAGACCGTTCGGCCATCTTGGATGAGTACTTATGTGGGTGACAGCTGTAGTAGTTGTTTATGGTACACGGGCCGGTGAAGAAAGTACTTCCGAGGTTCCAATGTATTCCCAAATTCTCCCATAACGGCGAAACAAAGGGAAAACTATACGAACTAGTCAGTGCCCGACCGTGTAACTCGTCCTTTTCTAAGTTATGTATTTATGTGTTTTTATATAGCGCGTAATTTACCCAAATGTGTAAACATTTTTTAGTACATGAATTACTGTAAAATGAATGCTTCATCAGAAGTCGTATTAGACAAGTGTTTTATTCATGTAAAGGGAACAACAAAGAAGCCCTCCTCGCTGGTTACATCCCCTGCAACTGTCATTCACGCTCTATTTTTATTTATTTTATTTAATGCATTTTTACAAAGCGCAGACTTTACCCGAAGGTGTCAGAGCACTGTACAATAGAACCAGTTACGTTACATGAGAGAAATGTTACAAAAATGGAAACAATAGCAGGCCATAGAATCAAAACAACGCAGGCAAAAGGAACACAGACCTGTCAAGTATCACGCATCAGGTGTGATACTAACGCATTTTAGCGCAGTGGTCCGCATCACCGCACTAAAATGCAACGTCACGCATTTGTGGCGTCCCCTTGACACCACTGTTGGTGCAGAGGAAGAGGCAAGCGGGACCAAAATCGCCGATCTGCTGCTGCCCTGGCTGTAGCAATGAACATTCATTATCAATGGCTCAGCTGTTGCGGGCCGTCCGGGCACGGCATTCACGTAACGTGGTGAGGTCCCGTGAATGCAACTAACAGCTCTCTCTGATGTGCGCATGGCCGGGGGAGCGGCAATTATGGTGCTTTCGTTTGCTGCTGCGCCAGGCGTCATGGCAATCATTTTATTGGTACCTCATTCATCATGGGCACCGGCGTTTACGGACGGTGAGTGGGTCGCACTGTCATGGCAGAGCCTGAGGCAGCATCAGGTGATCATTAGAATGGGATCAGACTTACTGCCTCTGGTGTGTGCACTGCTGCAGAACTCGTTGCGGAGTGTGTGAATTCAAAGTATTCTTGGGAATGTTTCCTTTTGTAGTCAGTGTGATTCTTTGACTCTCCGCTGTGCTCACCTCAGCTTGAGCTGCGGTAATGTTGGGTAAATATTGGGTAAAAGGCAGCAGCTGAGATGTTCGCTAGTGCCTCTCAGCGTTCTTAGTTCATCCGACGTGGATTGAGACTGCCTAGTCAGAGCGCGCCCCATTACAAATGCTGGTATCTAAAATATGCTGCAACAACATTATTTTACTTTAGTGCTGCTTGGGCCGGGCGTTTCAGCCGAGCCCTGCCGCTCTGTTTTTGCTCCAGCCTCCACTGTAACACGTAGTTTCACAATCGGCTCATGGTAAATTTAGGAAATACAGGACCTGGCAGTGCCTGTTATATATTTAATTTAGAGCGTCACTCCCTGCCTGTCTGAGAACCAGTTACAGTTCTACTCTGCTCCCTGCTCTCCCAGGCTGCACTGAGCAGCACCACTCAGCTCTGAGCGTGATCCAGATCTCCATTATCATCAAATATTATTTACTATTTTCTCATTTGATTGAAATATACGTACGAATCAGTCAGATCCAGCTTTTCCTTTAATTATGGTCAGGTGGCGTCCAGCTTTAGAACCACCGGTATATTATATTTAATTACAACGTCACTGCTCTGTCTGAGCCTGTAGCTCACTGCTGTCAGGACGCACTGGTGCCCCAGCCCTCCACGCAGCTGACACAGTGAGTGCAGTCCATAAATTAATATTTGTTATTTATTTATTAGCGCTAAAGGTCTAGCATATTATTACAGCCTGACTAACCCTGTAGCACACTGAGTAAATTAATTATAATTAGCAGCTGAGATCCTCACTGGGGCCTCTCAGTCTGCTTGATCAGGTCTTACATGTGACATAGCCTGGACAGACTCTTTGTCAGTTATTAGTGCCTTTTCATTTCTGGTGGTTTACAGCAGTTTCAAGATCTTCTGGGAGTTTATTGTTGCTCAAATGGGTGTAATTTCTGATACTGATATGTTTACCTGGTCTCCATTGCTTGATTTTGCTCACGAGAAAGTGTCACTCATAGTCCTTGAAATGTCACTCATAATTACACAGAAATTATGAAGATGTCACACATAGCATTCTGAAACCTTGGCAGCTATGGGAACACAATATTAAACACAGCAAGCACAGAATGTACAAACAAAAATATAAATATATATGACAAATTTACAATGACTAAAGAACTTCCTGGCGGGGTCTGAGAAGGAAGGAATTAGTTCGGAAAGTGTCTTTGGAATAGAAGAGATTTGAGGTCCGCTTTGAAGATCTGGATGGAGGTGATGGCACGGAGCAAAGGAGGAAGCAAGTTCCAGATTCTCACCGCATTACCTGAGAACGATTGAGCCATCAATTTTTCCCTTTTGAAGGAGGGGGGCTCAAGCAGGAACTTTTCCGCATTCCGATAAGGTCTTGAGCCTCCAGACAATTTCAGTTTATTCACCAGATAGCGAGGGGAGGAAGAGTGCAAAGCTCTGTGGGTGATGGACACTCTTTTGTAAATAGCTCTAACCTCGATGGGAAGCCATCGGAGAGAAGACAGGATAGGAGTGATGGGGTCACTTCGTTCAGACCCTGAAATGAAGCGACCTGCTGAATGGAGGAAGGATTTGAGGGGGAGAGGTGAGATTTGGGAAGGCCAGTCAGAAGAGAATTACAATAATCTAGTCTAGAGAGAACTAGAGATTGGACCAAGGTTTTTAGGTCATTCTCCAGGAAGAACCGACAAATCCCCCATAAACGGCGCAGCTGATAACGTGCGCTCTTGGTAATGGAGTTGATGTGTGAGATTAGGTTGAGTCTTTTGTCAAGTATGACACCTAGGGATTTAGCACAGTCAACAATCAAAACCTTGTAAGGGGAGCAGTGCACATTTCCTCTTTCAGAGAATAAAATGACCTCTGACATGCCTCCGACCACACACATTTGTTCTTATTTTTAAGTAGTTGCCTCATGTCATGCATTTTTCACATGCCATTTTTAATGAATTTGTAGTACAATTTGACAAGACCCAAAAATGAACGCAGTGCATCCCGGTTCTTGGGTTCAGGGGCATTCGTATGGCATCCAGTAGCTCTTTCTTAGGCATGATACCATCCCCAGGAATTACATGTCCAAGATATGTTACTTCTGTTCCAGCAAATTTGGACTTCCTGTGCTCAGTGGTTAAACCCTTAGATTCAAGGATGCTAAGAACTTGTGACAACTTCATGTTGTGTTCTTCCCTGGTTTTGCCCATAACAAGCTATCATCCTGAAACATAAGAATGTTCTAGACACCTTTAAAGATTTCCTGTATCAGCCTTTGGAATATTGCTGCAGCAGAGGCTAGACCAAAAGGTACCCTCTTGAATCTGTAAAATACAAAAGGTGTGACAAATGTGTTAAGGCTCTTACTGTCAGAGTGCAGAGGGACTTGGTGGTAGGCCGCTTTGAGATCTGTGTCGGAAAACCTCTTGACACCCTTCATGACAGCTTACAGTTCGCTGATGCGTGGCAGAGGGAACTGGTCAACTATGATGTTGTCATTGAGCTCGCATAAGTCAATACACAACCTAAAATTTCCATTAGGTCTCTTTGCCACCACCAAGGGTGCCACCCACTCTGAAGACTCCATCTGTTCTATAACTCCATCTTCAAGTAACTTCTCCAATTGTACCTTAACTTCAATCTTAATAGCAAGAACAAAGTCACTAACCATGTGAATTTTAGGTATAGCCCCTTTCTTGACAACAATTCTATGTTCAAACCTACTCAAAAGGCCAATTGACCCTGAAAATACATTCAGAAACTTTTGTAACACACCCTTGCTATACTCTTCATCAGACTGGACAATGAGGACTGGATCAGAACTGTTAGGATCCAGAACTATGCCTAGGTGTCCCTGATCCACCCACTATAAAACGGACGGTCCCGTCATGGACACATACATTTTGCCCAAAGATTCCCTGCCTTTGAAAGCAAACTTAAGCTTCCTATAGCCACAAGCATCTATAGGATCACCTATAAATGTCTTGATGGTGATGTCAAGCCTCTCTAACTGTTCACACAGGAATGGTGCTAACTTTTCTTCCCATACCATTTTGTTAACAATATTATAGGGAGAACCAGAGTCCATCACAATGAGATGTCGATTACATGTATCGACATATGACAAACTGGTTTCTTCACCCTGGTTTCTTGCATGGTATCAACTTGCATCACAAGGTCGTCTTCGATATTGAGAACACGCATCATCACGTCGTCTCGGCCTGAAGTACTAATGGCAGCTTTGCGATCGAAGGTTTTTTCTGGCAAACTTTTTGAAAATGCCCAATAAACCCACAAAATGAACATTTCTGTTTCCCGGCCGGGCATTTCTTATCGTTCGCCAAATGGCTAAAACTGCCACATCTGAAACAACGTTTCCTGTTACTAATGTACATTTTATCACTAACAGGCATCCTATTATACACTTTCTTCACCTGCTTAGTGAAGGGTTTTGTGTCCCCAATTTTAGCCACAATACTTTGTTCTTTGTTTTCAGCAAGGACAGCTTTTGCACATCTAACAGTAAGCTTGGCTCTTCTAACAATGTCAAATACATTTTGTAAGGGGCTCTCACCTTAGCACACAAAGTCTCCTGGATATTAGTATTAGATCCCTTCATTACTATTTGGTCCCTGATGAGATCATCATAAAGAACACCAAAATGACAAGTGAAAGCCAGATTTTTTTAAACTGAGGCATAGTTGTCAATAGGTTCCTCTTTACCCTGCTTTCTGTGTAATTTATACCTGTCCACAGCAAAACAAACTGAGGGTTTATAGTAACTGTTCAAATCATCAATAGCATTGGTGTACCACCCTCCCCGTGGCCCTATTTTTTTTTTCTTAATGCCATTGTACACTTTTATACCACCAGCGCCTAAGCAATGTAAAATTATTTTGAATTTCTTGTCAGCCATGAACTCTTCATCATCATCATAAGTTGAGATGTAATTAGTGAAATATTCTCTCGATTCTTCCCTCTTGAGTACAGGCTCGCCAACAGCAGGAAGAAACATTTGGAGAGGAGTCAGATTCCACAAATACCCAGAAGATATGTCCGAAGGGAAATGAGCATTACTTCAATTAGAAGCAAGAAAGGTAAAAATTGTAAAATGTAGATGAGTCTTTAAAGTACAAGCACTACCAAATGCAGAGTGCCCAAAGAAATGATGCTCAAAACAGCTGAAGAACAACAATACAAATAAAAATGTTGTACCCGCTGCAGCAGTCTAATAGACATCAAGAGCCAGTCAATCAGCAGGGCAACTTGCATAATTCGGAATACAGATAAGAGTGATGCAGAAATTACCAGGAAATGAGGTAAGCTGTGCCCATTAGCGACAACAAGCACGGAGCAGCTGTGCCTGTCATCGAAGTTTTGATGACATCCCGTGAATGGACGTGGAGAATACTTGACAACAGTAAGCACTGCAAAGTTGAGCTGTGCCAATTACAGAGGTTGCCCTTTGATGTAAGGACCACAATGCAAAAAGTAGGAGTGCTTAGGAGAAACAGACCTAAGCAACGGAGATCCTCTTCCACCACGTAGCATGGAGCACCGTACCCACAGGTGATAAATACACTTTTCATTATGGCTGCACGTAACTTGAGGACGTCACGGTAGGCACGTCCGGACGTCCTTCTCTGCAAATAGTGTGGAGGGCTAACAAACCTCAGGGAGATTTCCAATATGGCATAACATGAAGTAAGCACGTCAGCACAGCAGTATCGCAGCAACCAAGCTTACGCACAGCCAGGTGTAGGTGAATGTGAGTTCGATATCTTGTGCAGCGAACAACTTACAAATACAAGCACACGCGGGCTGGGAAGGGCAGTTGAACTGACACAAAGTCACCAACGTGAACCAAATAGTAGATTTACACACAAATATACAAAGCACTGACTGATCTGAGCAAATAATTGAAGGTTGTTGACCCAACTGTCACAACTAAAGTACGAGGAGAGCCACAAATGTGCAAAAGACTCCATCACCAATCTGAAGATGCACACCAAAGGTCCGATGTGTTGAAAAATCGTCACCAAATTTGTAAAGACGAGATTCCACACGGTTGACAAAGGAAAAAAATATTTATTTAAGCATAAGTTCTAACACACTGAAAAAGCTCAGGTCAGCGGGAGAAACAAAAGGTGCGTCTGTTCAGCTAAGTCTGTGTCTTTATTATACAGTTAATTGAAACCGCAACATACAAACATCATATTAATACTTAAAAAAATCTAGTGATTAATAATTGTATACACATTATAAAATCTAGCAGTACAAAATAAATGTAAATTCCAAAAACAGCTTATCCGGTTGATGGCAATATATCGCAATTAGCTGTTTAGAGAAAGGATAACGGTGGAGGATTCCCAACAGAACAGCACCTAGTCAAATATTCTCCCAAAATTGATTTAGACCCACAATGTAGTGTATCTATTTGTAGTCACGTTCAGCCAATACACTCATAAATTGAGAGGTAAACAAGGAATGAAGTTCTGTCTGTCTATTGTTACTTGCTTGTTGTAAGGGAAATATATGTTAAACCTCCTGCTTGGGCACTCCTAATAAAGTGAGCTGAAGCATCCCCTGGTTCCTAAATCAGCATGCAATACGACGTCCTCCTCCGTCAGGTACCGGCAGGAGGAGGACGTCGTATTGCATGCTGATTTAGGAACCAGGGGATGCTTCAGCTCACTTTATTAGGAGTGCCCAAGCAGAACTTCATTCCTTGTTTACTACTCTGGTTCCAGCACTGTATGGACTACCATCCAAATATTGATGTGAATTGCAAGCACAATATTGAAATACCTCTCAATTTATGAGTGTATTGGCTGAACGTGACTACAAATAGATACACACCGCCTATTAACAAGAACGGCTCTAACAGACCAGATTCCTCCGCTGAGAACTCTTTGTCAAATATGATGCCCCCTTCAGTATAATAGAACGTCACGGATATACCCACGTACCCAATAACCACGGGAGAAGACCTAAGAACATCATCTTATGATTCATTTGCCCTGAAGAAGTCCCAAGAGGACGAAACGCGTCGGCTGTAGCTCCTGTGTGTGCTTTTCATTTTCAACTGAATTGAATAAAAGAACTCTTAAAGAACACAAGTAACAACTGATGTGATTTTTTCTGTTGACCTTATCAAAGTTAACAGTTTTTGTAAATATTGAAGTATCGCAATTAGCTGTTTAGTCTATAGGAAAGTGTATAGTATGGAAGGCAATAACAAAACTGTCCCAACGCTTGTTACTGAAAATTAACCTGGCCCTCCTTGCATGCTGGGGAACCGAAAATATTTTCTTATAGGCCACTGTTTGATAGTTCGCTAAAAATGAATCCATTTTGCCAGGTAAAAGCCAGGTGGCCATAAGACACTGCCGGGAGCAGTATGGCACGTAACACCCTTAAAATTGGTTCTGCTGTCGGGCTGTGCAATTGCTGATTCAAGCGTCTCAGACTATCTATAACCCCTGCTCCCTTGGGCCGAAGATGTTTGAGATGAGCTTCTTGATTTGCTCTTTCATTGAACCAAACTCCTAGGTAGTTATAGCTAGTGCAAGTAGCTATATGTAGACCGCCTGCTCGCCAAGACAGGATTTTCTTTTTTTGATATTTCCCAAAAATCATTACTTTGGTTTTTGACTCATTCATCAGAATATTATTTTTTATATTGTATGTATTAAGAGCAGTGAGCGCTCTTTGTAGACCTGTTTTTGTATGATCCATAATGATAATGTCGTCAGCGTATTGAATGATATGCAGTCGTGCGCCATCCAGTTTTGGGGCAACCAGGGTTGCACCTGCCAATGCTTTGGGCAAATCGGCGGTATAAAGATTAAAAATGAATGGGGCTAATACGCAGCCTTTTTTCAGACCATTTTTTGTTGCAATTTTTGCTGATACAGTTGTGGCGCTGGTTTTAATCCTCACCCACGTTTTCTGATGCAGTGACATCAGTGCAGAGAGAAGTGTGGAAGGTATCCCACAGGAATTTAACTTGTTCCATAACATCTCTCGATCAACTCTATCGAATGCTGCACTAAAGTCCACAAAACAGCAGACTAGAGGTAAATGATTGGCCAAAGTGGCTCTCCAGGACAGGAAGGACAGTGCTATTATGTTATCTGTCGTGGAGCAGCCTGATCTAAAGCCTGAATGAGTACGGGGGAGGATGCTGTTTTCTGTAACCCGGTTTTCAAGTTCTGCCAGCAGGACACGGGCGTAGGCCTTAGCTTCAATGTCCAATAACGCTATCAACCTATAGTTAGCTGGATTTGAACAATTGCCCTTTTTGTAAAGTGGATGTAATATTGAGCCCTGCCAGGTAGATGAAATTGTAGCTGTAAGAAAGGCTTGTTTAAAGAGCTTTGTGAAAAGTTCTGCCCAAAAAGATCGATTTTATTTAAAAACTGTAGCGGGTATTCCATTTGGCCCAGCGCCATCGTTCCTCATACGACTGATGATCTTGATCACTTTGGCTTCAGAGATGCCTGGACCCTGAATGTTTTCATGGTTTGGTGCTAGGGGCGAATGGAGGGCTGACGGCTCCCTTTTCCCACTGCTGTAAAGCTGATTGATGTGATTCACCCAGACATTCTCTGGTACCCCATTCTCCTTGGACAGGCCATTATTACTGACTTGATTAATATATTTTCAGAATGGAGCTGTTTTTTTTTCCTTACGAAGAGAGCACATTTTGCACCAGGCATCCTCTGTTCGTTTGGTACGTTGCTCCCATGCGTGTTTCTTGTGGACTGCATGAAGTGATCCAGTTGCAGCACCCTGCAATGCTTTTTCCCCTCTTTGTCTTGCATTTGGGGAATTTTTACGCTTCCATTTGCTTTCCGACGTTCCCTTATTTATGTACTGTTTTAGATTGTTTGACCCCTGTTTTTGTAGAGCGTCCAATGTTCCCCCCAGCGCCCGATGCAGGTCCATCAGGAGGATGGGCCAATAATCTAAGAGGGCGTGTGAGCCAAAAGAGGTTTTTAGTTGTTCATTTTCTAGTTGTCCATGCGGACAATTTTGTGCCAAGGTTAATGGTCCATTTTATCCTGCGGGGGACTTTTTCACATTTTTCACCCGTAGATTCGCCTACAGGTATGAACTTGCAAGATGCAGCAGTGGAAAGACAAAAAGACGCTCTAAGGGGCCTATGGTCATTCTCTACTCGATTGTCAATAGTCAAATCATTCAGATGTAAGGCTAATGTACCACCAATGAATAAAGAATCAATTGTGGAGATATTCCTGTATGTTGGAAGCGGGGCCCATGTCTGATCCTTTGCTTTCTTGAGATTATAAGTGGATGATGTAGAACAGGCGTCAAATAAGGCTTGTAGTGCAACTACATCTTTAGGTTGTTTATTTCCCTTTCCTGTTTTGTCGAGCGATCTATTATTAAAGTCCCCAACTATAAGTGGATTGTGATAATGGTATTTGATGAGAAGATCTCCAATGATGGCTGCCTGATCATCGAGTTCTTGGTTTCTTTGATGCAAGACTGGGCTCACATAGCAGTTAAATAATAGCAATCGAAACGGTTTATAGTGATTTTTTATCCCATTAATTAGTAATACTTGGATTCCAGGTGAGGGGGGTGCAAGTGTGATTACTTCCAACCTTCGGGAATGTTTGATGTAAACAGAAAGACCGCCCATTGGCCACCCAAAGATGTTACGTTTTGAAGCCGGTACATGCATTTCAAAATACCCTGAAAGAACTGTAGTAGACGGTTGCCCATGTCTCCTGGAGACAGATTATATCACTGTGATAAAGTTAATCTAGGGCCGAGTCATTTTTAATCAATTTCTAAAGACCAGCCACATTCCAAGAAATGATTGTTAAGTAATTATTTTGCTCGTTCAATGGATATTCTAAGCTGCCTCTAAGGGACTTAAAGGTGCCGTCGTTCCGGTTGATGACCACTTTCGGTCTGATGTCCAAGTTGGTTGTTAATGTCCTGTTTGCTGGTGAAAACTCTTCTCTGATTAGTGGAGCAGACGATTCTCAGAGGTTCATGATGGGACAGAGTACCAATGAGATTATTGCCTGGACGGATGCCATCAGCACATTTTAAGATCGAGTAGGTCAATGTATTTAAAGATTTGTTGTCTAAAACATGAGGGTATCTGTCTTGAGGTAAGTGCCTGATCTCAATGCCCCAATCTGCCAATTGATTGACTTCGCACAGCATTGCTGTCTGATGTGACTGTTGGTAAAGCCCAACCACTGTAGATTCGTCATGGGAGTCGCCTGGCAAGCTTTGGAATTTAACCCAGGCAACATCAGCCGAGTCTATATGCGCAAATGATGGTATGTGAGTAAATAAGCGCAAAATGTTGCCTCAGTTCAAAACATCATAATTGCCTTTAGCATGATATCTTGGTGTAAGTATGAATACTGCGACTCCTGGTTGTGAGCTGTTGCTGCTCGTTAAAGATCCCGGTATGGCTTGATTGTCAAATACAAGTGTTGGTTGATATGTTGGGGGGGTTCTATATGCCGTTAGTCCAGGAGGAGTTTTTGACACCTGTTGATGCTGCATGTTAGTGCTATGTGCAGCAGTGGACAATGGTTGCGTGCCAGCCTCCGCCTGTCATCCTAAGGTTATGGGCAACAGTACCGGCCCAGGGACGAGGTTAATCCTCACATCTGGGCCTTCCATAGACTTAGACTGAATTGATGTTATATGATCTTCCCCTTTCTCCTTCTCAGGAAAAGAAGTAGAGGGGACATTGGAGAAAATTGCCCCTCTAGCAGAGTCATCAGCCAAATTCTTAATTGATGATTGTTTACTGATTTGTAGATGGTTTGATGTTATTTCTCTATCATTCTTTCCTGATGTTTTACTGAAAAATTGGATAGAGCTTAACAGAGCCTATGTCTGACTTAGTTGTATGTGTACGAGTAAGGAGGCAGGCCGCATGACTTTTGGCTTTTACCCTTCTTTGGGCTTTCCTCAGTTTTTTGTTTGCTTTCCTAGAGAGTGAGCCTTCCTTCTGTTTAATCTCTGGAGCGCTGTCAAATTCTTCCACTATTTGACAGCTGGTTGAAAGACAAAGCACAGCAGTTGTGGGCCTTATTGGAGATGTTAAACTTAAGACAGTAGATGATGGCATATGTGATGTTTTAATTGACCTTGTAAGCGGGTCCTCAGGTAAGATAACTGGGTTGTTAGTAAGTTCTGTATTTGTTTTAGTTGGAGTCAGTTATAGGGAAGGTCCAGGTGGGGCCCTTGTGACCCGGACTGAGTCTCCTAAGGTGGTTAGAACCACAGGAAGATTTGCCCACTGATCCACAATGGCCGCACATGAACATGAGCAGGTTGTTTGCGAAGTAAGGATCAAATTTGAAATATGGTCCATTTTTCCTTTCAAATCTGCCAAACACAAAGCTATTGCCTGCAATAGATCCATTTGCAAGTCCATCTTAGAGGATTGCCAAAGTAGAGCTTTGGCCGTTATGTGTTGTGGGTTAATGAGTTTTGGCGATTCTGAGGCAGCCATAAAACTTGAGTTTTCTGTGTTTTGGGAAGTGCAGTGATGATGATTTGTTCCACTAGATAGTCTATAGAGCTGTGGAGTGGACTCCAGGGTTTGCTCGATTTTAGTTTCAAGTTGCTGTAAAAATGATGCTAAAAGTTCTCCCAAATCTTGTTTTTTCAAAACAGCGGGAGAGCCTATGGCAGTAATCAAGGAAGGATGTTGCAGAGTGAGTGAGTGGAATTGATGTATTTGTGCCTCAGTTATTATTGATTTTCTGGGCACACATAAGGCTGATTTAGAACTATCAATAAAAGATGATGGGTGAAGGTCCATTGAAACAAAGCTCTTGTTAGCATTAGGGACAGAATCTGGCCCCAAGGGAACTTGAGTGAGGCTGTTAACAATGTAAATGTAAATGTATTTGAGCTTGTAAAGCGCACTGCTACCCGTCCGTAGGTTTCCTGGCGCTGTATAACTCTGCGTAACCCGTCCTGGCTTTCCCTGTGGGATGGTCCCTGCTGAGATTCCCCAAGGTGGAGCCAGGCATCCCCAGAGTTGATGGGGCCGTTGTGGAGATTAGACAAGCTAATGTCCAGAGTTGCCGAGTGGAACCCCTGATTAGAGTAAGCACCGAAGCGAGAATTATCAAGTCCGCTGACCCAAGTCCACGACCCTGCCGCGTCCGGAATTGAACCCTGGTCCCGGGCCGACTTCTGCTCCCGGGTCTGCCGCCTCTAACCAGTGAGCCACACTACTCCACAATGTCCATATTTGGGCAAGAAAAGGAGCTGCATTTTGTCTATGTGAAGCAAAAGTTTGGGGAATTTGTTGCGGAGGGGGAGAGGTCTTCCTTGACACTTGAGTTGTTTCTTAGGTGGTCTGCCCCGCCATTAGCTGAAACTCCACTTAAGGGCTTTGAAATCAGGTATTTAGTTATCAAGCCAGTGGTGGCAATTTTTTGTTTATTCTGTGTCTTAGGGGCCCCCAAAAGCTGGCCTGATTCCTGATCATTTGTACGTGTTATGCTGGGATCGTTAGTTAATGGCCCTGCTGGAACTACGCCTCCATTGGCGTCAGCTGCTGACCTCGACCTGGTGACGGGAATACTTTTTGACATCTTGGTGCAATATGATGGAGCAGCGTGATATGATAATTGATCCTGGGATGAAAATAGGATGGTGAGCTAGGGAGATCAGATATTACCAAGTACGCCTAAATGGGCGTAAGTAGATTATGAGCAGGGCACACTGGTGACCCATAGGCCGCACCCAACCTAGTTGGGCAGCTTCCACGGAGTCACTGGGCACGCACTCAGCAGTTGCCTCTAATGGCAGCTGCACTCACTTTTCCCTGCAGTCCTTTGTGCACAGTAGGAGATTTGCGGAGGACTCGGAGGCTGTTATGTCAGTACGACCTTCCAAGGTGCCTCCGTCTACCGTACCACTTGGCTCCGGGTGTGATAGCCTCAAAGCTTTGTATTTTGATTTGAGGTTGATTGAGGCTGGATGTGGCCCTCCCTGTGCTCTGGTTCTCATACAGGTGACCTGCTCAGTTTCACCCTTGGCTTCATGTTGCTTTTGGCTGATTAGCAGTGGGTTAGCAGCGAGCATTGACTCAGCTTACACAGCTTGCTCTCACCGCTTTGTTCCCCTGCCTTATTGCTGCTCCCGGGTGCTTGTGCCGTGCTGTCTGCCGTGGATGTGGTAGGCAGTGATAGTCTCAGGGCACAAGGGGGCGCAAGGGGCGAGGCACCAACTCACGCCGATGCAGCCCCAACTTGGCCGCTGCCACACACCTCGCAGCCCGCACTGCGCCACACGTTCCGCCTCTGCTCCGCTCCCCTCAAATTGTCGTGAACCCCGGGCACACCACAGCGCCTCAAGCTAGCCTGGAGCCGGTAGCTAGTAGCTGGAAGTAACCGGAGGCACGAGACAGCCGTTTTCAGCAGTTTCGGCAATTGTGGCGTCCTCCCTCGCGTCTCCTCAAAGCCTTGCAGCGGCAATCGTCGATCAGTTGTCATCTGGCAACATTCCAGAACATGCAGCTGGTGACCTGACAGGGAGTTGGAGTACAGTGTCCCTGAGCGGACATTGGCATAATTAATCACAACAACTACTGTGCAAAATAACACTGTCAGGAGGTGGCAGAACACGAACCCCAAGACATTCAGCAGGATGGCATGCCCTCTACATGTATGCACGGAGAGGATGACAAAGGCAACCAAGGTGTTAAAGCTTTCACCGTCTCCTCTTCCATTCAGACTGATGCAGGCCTCGCCCTCTGCGAGAACCTATCAGCGGGCCTGGAGACCAGGAAAAGGGAGAACCACGAGGAAGAAGCAGGAAGTAGGTAGGAGCTGAGGACGCGGAACGAAGAGGCCCTGAGACCAGCGTGTGTCGGGAGGAAATGGTGGATGGCCCGAACTTGGGAAAGGAAGGCGAGGAAACTGCCACCTAGGAAGACGCCACTGAGGTCTGGAGCAGAGACTGGTGGACGCCCCCAGGAGACACCTGCTTCGGTAAGTGAGCAGGGCAGGGTTGGGATGAATGTGAGGGATTACCGTGTCGAGTCAGCGGAATTCCAGGGAAGGGAGCGGGTGTAAGTAGAAATAAGAAGGTGGAGCTGGGAATCTGAGAACACCCGCCGAGCACCAAGGCGGGAACAATAGTGTTGGTAGGGTATTGTTTAGTTATTTTTTTAACGTGGCCCCGATGTGTCCTGTGATTCAGCCTAAGGACTAAACAGGAGTAGGTCACCTTAATGCATGAGCAGTAACTTGAGAGTCTGGCATCATTTTGCTGTTCCTTTAAGAATAACGAAGGGAGGAATGAACTACAGGAATCTTCTTTGAACCCTCAATCCTTCCCCTAGTGTTTCCTTACTTCCTTAATTTTGTTTCGGTACCCTCTTCACCCCGTCCTCTCCCAGAGCACTAAAACAGTCAGTTCGATCCACGCACATTTTCTCACCGGGTGTAGGTGATGGTTAGCACTACAAGAGGGACAGTAGGTTCAAAAATACTTACCTCTCATATTCTCTTTCTTTTTGACTCCTGGGGAAGCCACCCATTGGATAAAGACCATCTAACCAAGAAGAAGAAAATAACCTGTCTCGGCCTTCAAGAAGAACCTATGTTTATCCTCTCATAGTTTTATGAAAACTTACCACTTCCTAATAAACAAGCCAAAGTTGATAAACGTATAAGGCCTCCTAGCTTCTGTTTCCGCCCATACCTCCGACAAGTGGTGTCAGAAGTGGGATCATAGGAAATGGAGGCATAAATAAAATGGCTGAAAGCCAGGAGAAATTGGGCAAGATTATGGAAAAATTCCTAGCGGTTGCCGAAGAGGATCACGAAAAGCTACACAAAACCTTGTCAAAACAGTCATAATTAAGAAACAGTAATAGGCAAGTTGGCCGAGACATTGAGTCATGTAAGAGGCCACCTTTTGCGGTGATGCAACTATGTGAGCGGAGAAGACCCTGACTTCTACTTTACCAACTTTGAGAGGATGGCTCGAGCTGCCGCCTGCCCCCTGATAAATGGGGTCAGTACTTGGGTCCTCTCCTTTCAGGGGACCTTCAAGCAGTCTATCAGGCCGCAAATCCAATGGTAATCACCCCTTACGACGACATCAAAAGAAGCATATTAGAAAGGATGGGAGTGAATGATGAGACATACAGAATCCGCCTTCGTCAGATTCGGGAAGGACCACAAGAGACCCCTAGGGCTTTCTACTGCAGAGGAAAGGACATGACCGATCAGTGGCTCAAATCAATGACCTCTACAAAAGAAGAAATTATGGAAAAAGTGTAACCTAGAGCAATATCTATTATCCCTACATCCACCTATCCAGAAATGGGTCAGACTACATACAAAACTTAATAGCAGTTGAAATTGCAACTGCTTACAACAGAGCCCACGAAATCCAGAAGGGAAGGGAAGAAACCCTGTGGAAACCTGTGGTGGGGCCGTAGGGCTCAAAACCAAATAGACCCCCTTCTGTAAGGAAAGCGGAGAATGTAAACCTACTACCACGACCTCTACCTCCCCCCCGCACCCCCATTCTCACTTCCCCTCTGGCCTTGGTCCCCAATGTTTTCATTGTGGCGGATATGGTCATATTGCTTGAGAGGCTTCTCAAAAGGAGGAACCTATGGAGATCGGCGTAACTAAGTCCTTCCTTTGCACTCCCTCGACATCTCGGCCACTTCCATATCACCGACAAGTGACTGTGAATGGAAAAAGTAGAAAGGCATTGATTGACACTGGGTGCCTCCAGAGCGTTATACAACCACAGGTTATTCCAGGAGGCGCCCATTCTACCTCCGGTATTGTGAACATACAATGCGTACATGGTGACCAAAAACCATATTTATCAACTGAGGTCAGTGTACAACATGACCCTTCGATAAAACCAGTAACCATTAACGTTGGATTGATCCCCAAGTTGCCAGAGCCCCTGGTTCTGAGAAATGATTATCCCCACATGAACGAGCTAATAAGAGATACATGGATCGAGGGGGATGAATGGAGGGAAATAGCTCCTTTTTTACAAGCACCAGATCAGGAGTTCATTCCAGGGAAAACTAGGAAGTGTAAAAACTAAAAAAGGAAAGAGAAACAAAAATGGAGTTGGGTCACCTTAACACAACCTGTCACAACCAGAGTATGGGAACATGATAGTGGCTTCCGTGTAGCACAATAGGAATACCCCACCTTGCGTAAAACCTGGAAACAAGCAACCTCACAGAAGGATCCAAATCAAGTAGGTCCCCAGTTTTTTTTTTTAGAAGAAAGGCCTTCTCTACTGAAAAGGGGGACAAGGTGGGACCCCACAGTTGTTAGTTCCCCAGCAATACAGAGACCAGGTTCTCTTTCTTGCCCATAGTCACTTGCTAGGAGGACACTTTGGGAGAGAGAAGACAGAAAAGGCGATTCTAGAGAATTTCTATTGGCCTGGTGTCTATCGTCAGTGAGTAGTGAGTGTCCTACTTGTCAAAAAAATAGTAGGGCCATACCCATGAGAGTCCCCCTGAAACTTCTTCTAGTAACCAAAGAACCTTTCTCTAGAATAGGGATGGACATAATTGGGCCTCTTCTCCCATCATGTAGTGGCTATAGGTTTGTCCTAATTTTAGTGGACTATGCAACTAGGTTTCCCGAAGCTGTAGCCCTGCGACAACCAAATGCCACCTGTTAGAATTGGGGGTTTCTAGTTGACACAGGTAGGTACTTGTGACAAATAGGTACCTTCTCCTCTAGTCAGGATAAGGGGATTACACTCCTAAAATAACCCCTGCTCACCCCCTTGGTAGCTCGGCACGAGCAGCAAGGCTTTATCTCAGAGGCGTTGTAAGTTAAGCATTTGTGACCCCATACAGTAACCCAGTGACAACACTAAAAATGGACACCACACAAGGTTTTATATCATTAATAAGTATTTTATATAGAGTTACCACAAGACTAATAAACGACAAAAAGAATCCACAGTACTATTAGATTTCAAGAGTTCCGGTTAAAAGGCTTAGTTCAAAGTACTGTGCTTGTCGGTAGCCCGGTCCATCTACAGCGTTGTTGAAATTACACAGAGTATAACAAATCCAAATGACCGCGTCGGTCCGGGCCCCCTCAAATGTCGACAGACTCAGTCACAGTACCTTTTACTTAATGCGGCCGGCACGGACGTGCGAGCCAGTTCCTGTGTTCGTTGCGGTGCAGAAAAGAAAGCGTTGCAGGATGCGTTGTCCCGAGATGCGGTGCAGGCAGCGGCCCATTGACAGAGTCGGTGGATCCAAGGCGTGCGTTGCCTTTCACAGCGCAGGTCAGACGCCCCACAGGAGGTGGAGCCAGCATTGTGGAAGGCAAGTACAGTCCTGGAGCACTTTGTTGACAGTCTTCCTTCTCTTCTTTCAGTGTGCAGGGCAGAGACATCCGACGCACCACAGGGGGTGTAGCCAGCACTGTGGGTGGGTGGGCACAGTCCTATTCAGGTCCCAGGTGCAACTTCTCCCTCCCATCTAGATGCAGATCTCTCTATTCACCACTGGGCTGACTCATTCTGCCTCCTGGAATCCCCCAGCCCTGTCACTCAAACTCCAGACAGGGAATACACAACCTCGCAGAGGCAGGCTTAAATGGTTAGGCAAGCAAATACCTACTTTCTAAAAGTGGTATTTGCAAACACAGAATATTTAAATAAACCACACTAAAAGTTGTATCTTATTATTCTGAGTCCAGGCATACTAAACTCGAATTTCTACTATTTTCTCAGAGTCTGCTAGGATTATAAACCTGTAATAATCTAGCAGCCCATTCTGGCCTATGGAGAACAGGTAGCCTTGCAATAGTGAAAAACGAAAATGGCTGTAATTCACTATTAGGACATGCCACACACATCAGGGCTTGTCCTACCTCATATTTACAATGCACCCTGCCCGTGGGCCTACCATAGGGGTGACTAATATGAAGAAAAGGGAAGGTTTAGGGACTAGCAAGTGGGTGCACTTGCCCAGTCAGCATGACAGTTCCAGACTGCACACAGACTCTGCAATGGCAGACCTTAGACACATTTTACAAGGCCCCTTTTGTGGTTGGCACAACTAGTGCTGCAAGCCCACTAGCAGCATGTGGATTTACAAGCCCTGGGCACACTCAGTGCACTGTACTAGGGTCTGACAAGTAAACCAAACAAGCCAATCATGGAATCACGAATCCATACATCAATTGGTGAACACTACTTAGTGAGTGCAGACCATAACGCAACCACGTACTTCTGATACTTGTTTTTGCCTGGGATCTCCATTTTTGCAGTAATGCCAGGTTCAATCAGTATGGAAAAGGCAGCATCCATTGCATCTGTTGGCTGTGATTGGGAGGAAGAGAAACTAGAAAGCTACACCAACAACCAGCTCAGGAACTGCTGCAAAAAGTTAAACATTTCCGTGACTGGACTCTCTAGAAGGGAGCAGTTCCAAAAGGCGCTGAGGGCCTGGGTCGAGGCAAGGAATGGCCCTAGAAATGAGAATGAGGATGAGGATGCAGAGCAGCAGCTTGAAGGATCACTGAGTCCAGAAGGGAGGGGTGCAACCTCCCCGGTGGGTAGCAGTATTTCTGCCAGAGGACTGTCTCCAGAGGAGTTGGCAGACAGGAGAGAAAACAGGATGCATGAAATGGAGATCGCCAAGGTCCAGTTGAGTGTACAACTGGAGTTAGAGAATAGGAAATTGGCCCTGGAGGAAAAGAGAATGCAAATGGAGCATGAGATGATAATGAGGGAGCTTGATTTAGAGCTCGAGGGGCTTGAGGCCATGAGTGTCTCAGCCCAGCAACAAGAAATGTGAATAGCTCAGAGATTGAGCTTTGCTGAGTTGGAGGTGGAGTCCAGCTCAGATGGTGGCAGCAACATTGAATTTTCTAGTGCTGAGGGAGTAGTACACACATCCAGAGATGAGGCACCTGACTTGGAGGGGGTTAGCATACACCAGGAGGTTCAAGGGCATGAGGTAGCTCCAGTAGTGCACAGTGTCCCTGAGGGGAATAGGGTAACTGGCGCAGGGGTTCATGGTCCTAGTGGTGGGAGGGACACTCTACTGACTCTAGATGAGAGGTGCAGGGAGAGGGGTTCTCCTAAAGTTGAAGTCCTGGTATGTGAGTGTGAAGACCACCCAGAAGAGTGTGGGTTGTGTGACAGAGACAGTCAGATACTGTCTTGCCAATCTCAGGAGAATGGTGTGGAGTATGTGTGCGAGGCACTGGATGGTGAGGTGAAGGATAGTTTGGTTAACCCCTGTAGGGGGCTGTGTGATCCAATTATGTGAGAGCATGTTGTAAGTCTCTGTTTTCCAGAGCTATGCCAACAACTGTTGGAGAGTGAGTTCGCTGACCCCAGGGAGCTCACATTGGAGGCAGACCCTTTGGTAGATTCCAGAGTGTCTGAAGAGGCATTGGGGTGGGTTTCCAACAAGAGTGGCTCAGGTATCTTCCAGCCCTGGGTGATGGAAGAGGTTCAGTGTAGCCCAGCTAGGTCCCAGTGTAGTGGGAGGGGTGTAGGGGCTCACGTTCTGTCTCAGAGGAGGAGGAGTGAGTGTGGGTTCTGTCTCAAGGTACCCGAAACCCAGTCTCAGGGCCTGGATGGTATCTTAAGGGAACATCAGGTCGGGGGCCTAGGCTGTACTTGTAGGCCATTTGAGGAGGATCTCCCAGCATCTAGAGAACGTGGAGCCTCTGTAAGCAGAGCTGCAGTAGTTCTGGTGTCTGGAAGTGCCGCTCTAGTTGGGAGGGTGCAGAAGTCCAGATGGAGGGGTGAGAGGGGGAAAGAGTCCTCAGTGGAAGAACCAGTGGGTCAGGGGCCAGCCAGAAGGGCTGCGTCACCAGTGAATGACCATGGTGACACCACTTCTGTCCTGGGGGATCTTCGCGAACTGTCAGATGGACAGGGGATGGGAGATCTGCGCTAGGCAGACTATCACACAATACAGGAGTTATGTGTTACCCTCAGGGGGGGCATACGTGCTCCCAAGGAAGTCCTGGTGTGCCAGGCAAGTGTTCCACTGCAGGGTTTGGTCCCTGAGTTGGGAAGCCAGGTACAGGGGTTACCTGACCTGGAGGGAGGGACATCTGTAATCAGTGTCCCTTCCAGTCTGTCTTCTTGGTGTACCACCCCAGGTGGGAGGGTACAGCCATCTGGAAGGCGGTGCAGAGGGAGGGAGTCCTCGCCTCTGACCCCGGTGCAGCCTGAGGGTATAGAACCTGGGTTGGAAGGCCAGGTTCAGGGTGTCCCCCCTGACCTGGAAGCCTAGTTGCAGAATAGAACCCCTGAACTGGTGGGCGAATTGTGCAAGACATCTGGAGAGCCAGTTTCAGGTGTTGTCTGACCTGGAGGGAGGGACAACTGTAAACAGTGTCCTGGCCGGTTGGTCTTATAGGGGTACCACTCCAGTTGGGAGGGTGCTGTGCTCTGGAAGGGGGTGCAGAGGGAGGGAGGCCTTGCCTCTGACCCCGGTGCAGCCCGAGGGTCTAGACCCTGGGTTGGAGGGCCAGGTTCAGGGTATCCCCCCTGACCTGGAAGCCTAGTTGCAGGATAAAACCCCTGAACTGGTGGATGAATTGTGCAGGACATCTGCTACAGGCACCCTGACAATTCTGGAAGGGGGTACCGCTCCAGGTGGGAGGGTACAGAGCCCCAAGGAGGAGGACCGTGTGTGGGAGAGCCCACCCCAGTCTCTGGTCCAACCGCCAGGTACATGTTAGGGGTGGTCGGATCTGATCACAGGCATGAGTGTTCAACGTAGATTCCGCAGGGCTGCGTAGAGTGCTCCTTTCCGCATTCGTATTGAAACCCCTGAGGTCTTTTGTGACATTCCCTAATTCACATACTGCATTGTGTTGCGGTACTTTGAGACTCTCCCTAACGAGCAGAAAAGAGAGTTTCACCCGCGAATCATTGCTTGGCTTACTGCTTGGTTAGTGACCACGCCCCCTTTACTCAGCGTCCTGCTCAGTGAGGTCCCGTAGCGTTCCTGGTTCCTGTTTGCCTTCGTGTTCCCGTTTTCTCCTTTGATTCCTGAGCCTGTTGTACCTGCCCTAGATTCCCTGTTGGGTTCCTGGTATCCCTTTTTCGTTACCCGTATCTCTTCCTCCACCCTGCTTCTCATTTCCCGGCACCTCCTTCCCCGGTGCCTTTCACCCTTTTCCGCCTTGAGTGCCTTCCGGTCCTTCTCGCCCCGTTTTTGGTTTGTGAGGCTTGTCCCCTAGCCCTTACCTCTTCGCCGTTCCTCTCTGGCGTTGGTTTAGAGTGGACGGAGGCTTTCTTTGCTGTTATTGTTTACGCGCTTCGCTCCATCTGCAGTACACGAGCGGAACGTGTTGTCTGCAATACTTGCGTTGTCTTGTTGTCTTGTTGTGTGTACACCCGTTCCGCTCCGTCTTAAGTTTAAGAGCCGGACGGGGTGTGTGTATTGTGTGTGTCGTGTGATATATGTTACTCACTCCGCTCTGTCTTTAGTTTATGAGTCGGAAGTGGGAGTTTCCGTATCACTTTGTCTTTAGCTCTATAAGTGATACAAGCCAGTCAGCAGCGGCTCTTGTGGCCCAGTCTTGCTCTGTATTCAGTTTAAGAGCAGGACTGGAATTGATTACCTTCTGTCTTGGAGGTATCCTTGCTGGTAGTCTCCCAGGGCCCCTTCAGTATCTCCTGGTTCTCAACTTGACTACTAGCTTAAAGCCCTGACGCTCACCTGTGAGGTAAGTGGAATGCTATGTTGAACACTTATGTATCAGTCCTGTAAATTACTGGTGAAGTTAGTGTTGTTGTACCTTTCGTTCCAGCCATCTCCTGCCATCGAGACTGCAGCTACATCGTCCCTGCTGGGGGAGAGTGGTATACTCCTTGGGAAAATTCCCCCCACACTTTTTGGGAGCAACTGACTTTGAGCGAGTTATCTCTTCTCGCTTGGGTCGTTGCTGTTTGGAAGTGTGTGGGACATTCGTCTTTGCTCCAGTGGACAAACATCCTCCTCTACAGGGGAGGACCCTTGACAGAAAGCCAAGCCCACGTATATAGTCCACCCAAGCAAAAATGAATACCGACCCGAGTACGGGTATCACTGAACATGCCTCTTCAATGGAAGAGATCAGTGCAGTGGTAACAAGTTTACAACAGGAAGTGGCCATGTTAAGAACAGAAAATATGAAGTTACAGGCAGAAGTAACCCACTTACAAACACAAGAGACAGGGGCTGTGGGTGGGATAGGTGCAGGTGCAGTGGCCAAGAGAAATTATATCCAACCATCCCGCTTTTCTGCGCAAACACCTATGGCCAGTTCACCTGTTGAGGCGTCAAACATCGTCCCGCCTGTTCAAGTCACCGTCCATACACCTAGTCCCGTTCCCTTAGCCATGCCAGAAAGATTCACAGGAGACAGTGCAAAGTTCAACAGTTTTATGACCCAGTGTCATCTACAGTTTAAGTGTAAGCCGGCTGCCTTCCCAGACGATGCCACAAAGGTAGCGTTTATTATTTCTTATTTAGGAGGAAACGCTTCAGAATGGGCAGTCCCTCTGGTGGAAACTGACGATCTCCTGTTATACAATTACAATGATTTTCAGCTCAAGTTTAGAAGTCTTTTTTCCAAACATGCATACATGCAAGCCAGTGACAATGCCCTGCTTAATTTAAAACAGGGGTCCAAAGATCTCCTCACTTATATAACTCAGTTTAACCGGTTATTGGCTGAAACATATTGGCCTGAAGAAAAGAGAACCTCGTTATTCTACAGAGGATTATCGGATGAGTTGAAGGACATATTGGCGCAAATAGTTAACCCACCTGAAGACTGTCCCTCATTTATTGAGCTTACAGTTAAACTGTACTATAGATTACAAGAGAGAAGAGGAGAGAAAACTCGTATCGGATTTTCTAAGTTGGTGATACAGAGACCCGACAAGAAGGAGATGAAGGACATACCTGAACCCATGCAAATAGGTGGAGTGAGAGGTCCTCTCTCAGATGAAGAAAAAACCAGAAGAAGGAAGAACAACTTGTGTTTATATTGCGGCAAGAGTGGCCATTACGCTAGAGAATGTCCCAACCGTTCTTCCAACACTCCCAAGAAGATTGCCAGTGTTCAGGAAAACTACCAAGCCTGAAGACTGAGGAGATCGATTCTTCAGGTACATCTCTTTTTCAGATCTCTCAAAACCAAAAGACATTGATGAGACCCGTGAAACATTTCCTATTGAATATCACACTTGTGATCAGCAATCAAGATAGACATAATATGTCTATACTCCTAGACTCTGGAGCAACTGGAAATTTCCTCGACATACAGTTAGCCCATAAGTTGAACATACCCTTCGTGACAAAAGATAAGCCCAAACCCGTTAAATCAGTGGATGGTTCTGAACTGTCATCGGGGTTGATTAGTCACCAAACACCTCCCCTTCTCTTGGTATGTGGTAATGGGCATTCAGAACGGATAATCTTTGACTTGATAGACACTCCTAATTTTGGAGCGATATTAGGAGTGCCCTGGCTACAAACACATAATCCCGCAATTGAATGGATAGATAGAACCGTGACGCTGAAGTCGCCCTACTGCATGACTCATTGTTATCAAGAATCCAGTGACAGTTTATACCCTTTGTGTTGCACAGTCCAGTCCTTAGCGGTGGCCTCGAAGATACCAGACATCTATGCAGAATTCAATACCGTATTCAACGAGGAAGAAGCCACTAAGTTACCCCCACATCGTACGTACGACTGCCGTATTGACTTGATACCTGGGGCAGAACTTCCTAACAGTAGGATATACGCTCTGACCTCTGCCGAAACTGAATACTTAAAGAACTATCTGGATGACATGCTACAAAAAGGGTTCATCAGACATTCAACCTCCCCGGTGTCCTCGCCTTTGTTTTTTATCCCAAAACGGGAAGGCGGCTTGAGAGCATGCCTGGATTACCGGGCCTTAAACAAAATCACCATAAAGAATAAATACCCTTTGCCACTCATCCCGGTCTTGTTGGACCAAGTGCGAGGAGCAAAAATTTTCACAAAGATAGATTTAAGAGGAGCCTATCATTTAATTCGGATTAAATCCGGGGACGAGTGGAAAACCGCGTTTCGCACTAAATTCAGATTATATGAATACTGCGTCATGCCCTTCGGGTTATGTAACGCGCCAGCAGCGTTTCAATACTTCATTAATGAAGTTCTAAGAGAATGTCTTGACGTCTCCGTCATCGTGTACATTGATGACATTTTAATATGTTCTCAAACTGAAGAAGAACATGTTGTACACGTCAAGAAAGTGTTGAGAAAATTGCACGAAAATTCTTTATTTGCCAAGTTGGACAAAACCACCTTTCACACTGATACCATCGATTTTTTGGGTTATGTTATATCCCCTCAAGGGATTCATATGGATCCTAAGAAAACGAAGGCGTTGATGGATGGGCCCAGCCCAACCACTGTCAAGGAATTGCAGTCCTTTCTAGGATTCTCAAATTTTTATAGGAGATTCATAGACCACTTTTCAGAAACCATCATCCCTATAACCAAGTTACTCAAGAAAGGTACTAAGTTCTCTTGGAATGAAGAAGCAGAACAGGCATTCCACACTCTCAAGAATAAATTCATGTCTGCCCCCATTATTCGGCATGCTGACAACACCTTACCGTTTTTCTTGGAAGCGGACGCTTCACAAGCAGCTGTGGGTGCTGTCTTATCACAAAGAGACCCGGGAACAGGGCAACTGCAACCTGTGGCATACTATTCGAAGACTCTGCTACCTGCCGAGCAAAATTATACCATAGGAGAAAGAGAACTCCTTGCCATCAAGCTATCCTTTCAGGAATGGAGACATTACCTGTTGGGATCTCCACATGTCATCACAATATTTTCGGACCATCGGAATTTGCAGTTTTTTAAAACTGCCAAAGCCCTTACACCAAGACAGATGCGTTGGGTGTCCTTCTTTAGTGAATATGATTTTGTAATCACCTATAGACCTGCAGCGCAACATGGCAAGGCCGATGCTCTCTCAAGAATAAACAACTCTAGCATAGAGCATACGAACAGTACACCTCCCATAATCCCAGAACATAAAATCATTGGAGCAGAAGAACATCAATCCAAGTCCTTTTTGGATATTTTAAAGGAACAATACGCACTGATCAACAAACAAGACTGGGTGAAGAATTCACTAAATACAGTCAAAGAAGGACTATATTTCCATAACAACCGATTGTACATACCTTTTCCCCCCTTGCAAACTCAAGTCTTAGAATGGTGTCACAATAGTGTGCTTGCAGGACATCCAGGAACAGCCAAGACGGTTAGTTTATGTCAAAGATGGTTCTGGTGGGAGCACATCCTCAAAGACACTACGGCTTATGTCAAAGCTTGTTCAGTGTGTGCTAAGCAAAAGGCTTCCCATTGCTCCCCTACAGGGCTGTTAAAGGTCATACCAGCTCCGCCTAAACCGTGGCATACAATCAGTATGGATTTCATCACAGAACTGCCCAGTAGTAAGGGATACAATACCATACTGGTACTAGTTGACATGCTCTCCAAAATGGCCCATTTTGTCCCTCTGAAAAAGATACCTTCGTCACAAGAATTGGTACACATCTTCCTAGCTCAGGTAATCCGTTTACATGGCACTCCAGCAGTTATATTTGCTTCTAAATTTTGGAGAGGAGTGTGTTCAGTGTTACAAATGGATCACAGATTGTCCACAGCCTATCATCCCCAGACGGATGGGCAAACTGAGAGGACCAATCAGACACTAGAACAGTATTTACGTTGCCTCTTGACCAGTTTACCTTCCACTTGGTTGGAAGCCCTACCATTGGCAGAGTTTGCATACAACAACGCAACACATTCAGCCATAGGAGTGTCCCCTTTTTATTTCAACCATGGACAACATCCATGGTTCCTCCCTATTCCTTTCCCAAACGATCTTGACAAGATCCCTGCATTAAAAGAACACCATCACCCATAAAGTTGGTGTGGGAAAATGCCATTCAGGAATTGAACAAAGCCAAAGAAAACATGAAACATCAGGCAGACAAGCATCGTAGAGAGGAACCACACTATGACGTAGGTGAAAAAGTATGGTTATCCACCAAAAACCTCAGACTTCCTGGATCCAAGAAATTACAGCCTCGCTTCATAGGTCCCTATCCTATTATTAAGGTTATAACCCCTGTTACTCTCAAATTGCAGTTGCCCTCACACATCAAGATTCATCCAGTGTTCCATTGTTCCCTACTCAAGAAACACATTCCCCGCTGAAACCTGAACAACCTCCTCCCTCCCCCTGTAGTAATTGAAGGCGAAGAAGAATTCGAATTACAACAGATCATAGACTCTAGAAGACAGAGAGGAAGACTCCAATATCTGGTAGACTGGGTTGGGTCGCCACCAGAAGATAGAACATGGGAACCGGCTGAGGATGTACATGCTCCTAGATTGATAAGGAGGTTCCACCGATTGCATCCATTGAAACCCGGCCCGGGGGAGGGGGGGGGGTTGAGGGGGAGAACTGTTAGGGGTGGTCGGATCTGATCACAGGCATGAGTGTTCAACGTAGATTCCGCAGGGCTGCGTAGAGTGCTCCTTTCCGCATTCGTATTGAAACCCCTGAGGTATTTTGTGACATTCCCTAATTCACATACTGCATTGTGTTGCGGTACTTTGAGACTCTCCCTAACGAGCAGAAAAGAGAGTTTCACCCGCGAATCATTGCTTGGCTTACTGCTTGGTTAGTGACTACGCCCCCTTTACTCAGCGTCCTGATCAGTGAGGTCCCGTAGCGTTCCTGGTTCCTGTTTGCCTTCATGTTCCCGTTTTCTCCTTTGATTCCTGAGCCTGTTGTACCTGCCCTAGATTCCCTGTTGGGTTCCCGGTATCCCTTTTTCGTTACCCGTATCTCTTCCTCCACCCTGCTTCTCATTTCCCAGCACCTCCTTCCCCGGTGCCTTTCACCCTTTTCCGCCTTGAGTGCCTTTCGGTCCTTCTCGTCCCGTTTTTGGTTTGTGAGGCTTGTCCCCTAGCCCTTACCTCTTCGCCGTTCCTCTCTGGCGTTGGTTTAGAGTGGACGGAGGCTTTCTTTGTTGTTATTGTTTACGCGCTTCGCTCCATCTGCAGTACACGAGCGGAACGTGTTGTCTGCAATACTTCCCTTGTCTTGTTGTCTTGTTGTGTGTACACCCGTTCCGCTCCGTCTTAAGTTTAAGAGCCGGACGGGGTGTGTGTATTGTGTGTGTCGTGTGATATATGTTACTCACTCCGCTCTGTCTTTAGTTTATGAGTCGGAAGTGGGAGTTTCCGTATCACTTTGTCATTAGCTCTATAAGTGATACGAGCCAGTCAGCAGCGGCTCTTGTGGCCCAGTCTTGCTCTGTATTCAGTTTAAGAGCAGGACTGGAATTGATTACCTTCTGCCTTGTAGGTATCCTTGCCGGTAGTCTCCCAGGGCCCCTTCAGTATCTCCTGGTTCTCGACTTGACTACTAGCTTAAAGCCCTGACGCTCACCTGTGAGGTAAGTGGAATGCTATGTTGAACACTTATGTATCAGTACTGTAAATTACTGGTGAAGTTACTGTTGTTTTACCTTTCGTTCCAGCCATCTCCTGCCATCGAGACTGCAGCTACATCGTCCCTGCTGGGGGAGAGTGGTATACTCCTTGGGAAAATTCCCCCCACACTTTTTGGGAGCAACTGACTTTGAGCGAGTTATCTCTTCTCGCTTGGGTCGTTGCTGTTTGGAAGTGTGTGGGACATTCGTCTTTGCTCCCGTGGACAAACATCCTCCTCTACAGGGGAGGACCCTTGACAGTACAGGCCTGGGGTTGGTGGGTCAGTGCCAGGATGTCATACCTGGCCTGACATGAGGGAGAGTGGACAAAGGGTGCCAAGCACCTGGGGCTACTGCCCCCGCTCTTAGATGCCACAGAGGTTTGAGAGCCCTGAGAGGCATGAGGCCTGGGTCTCATCCTTGACTACTGTCAGTGGCCACTGTGACATCCTGTCTGTGTGTTGGGACACACCTGTGCGCAAGTTAAGGATAGATGCCGCACAGGTGGTATCCACAGGTGAAGAGAAGGATTCCTCATGGATTAGCATGGTGGGCCCTGAGAGTATGGACAGAGGAATTGAAATGGGTTCAGATTGGCGTAGAACTAGAATATGCCCCTGCTGTTGCGGGCCAGGTCCAGGTTCTATCGCCCAAAGCAGGGAATCTCATCAAGGTACACTACCCTGCGTTTTGGCTGGAAGGGGGTTGTGTTGGACTTGGCCCTTTTTACAGGGTCAACCCTGAACCTTTTGCCTTCCTCCTGTATTTTTTCTGACCTGTTGTTGGCTGTTTTATGACTCTGGGAACTTTACCACTGCTGATCAGTGCTAAAGTGCATATGCTCTCCCTATTTTAAATTGATGTGTGGTTTCGAGATTCCATGATTGGCTTGTTTGGTTTACTTGTCAGACCCTAGTGAAGTGCACTGAGTGTGCCCAAGGCGTGAAAATCCAAATGCTGCTAGTGGGCTTGCAGCACTGGTTGTGCCACCCACAGAAGCGACCTTGTAAAATGTGTCTAAGGTCTGCCATTGCAGAGCCTGCGTGCAGTCTGGAACTGTCATGCTGACTGAGTAAGTTTACCCACTTGCCATTCCCTAAACCTTCCCTTCTCTTCATATTAGTCACCTCTATGGTAGGCCCACGGACAGGGTGCATTATAAGCCCTGAGGTGTGTGGCATGTCCTAATAGTGAATTACAGCCATTTTCATTTTTCACTATTGCAAGGCTAACTGTTCTCCATAGGCCAGAATGGGGTGCTAGATTATTACAGGTTTATATTCCTAGCAGACTCAGAGAACATGGTAGAAATTTGAGTTTAGTATTCCTGGACTCAGAATAATAAAATACATCTTTTAGTGAGGTTTATTTTAATATTCTGTGTTTGCAAATACCACTTTTAGAAAGTGGGTATTTGCTTGCCTAACCATTTAAGCCTGCCTCTGCGAGGTTGTGTATTCCTTGTCTGGAGTTTGAGTGACAGGGCTGGGGGATTCCAGGAGACAGAATGAGTCAGCCCAGTGGTGAATAGAGAGATCTGCATCTAGATGGGAGGGAGGAGTTGCACCTGGTGTGGTAAATTAATCATTGTTGAGTTGAACGTTAGTAAAACACATATTGCGTATCATTATAATTGCTTAAATATCCCGTATTTGTTGTTAAGTTGACATGAGGCGAAACTCCATTTTGTATTTGCGGCGGCCATTTTAGCTGCCATTTGTTGCCTCGTGTTGACCATATGCTTTGTCCTATGTCACTGCCTATGGCCTTTAAACCTGCCCAGCAACAGGCTATTATTAGCTTCCTTGTGTTTCGCCGCTGACCGTTAGGGTCCACATCTGTTCCTGGTCAGTCCAAGATTGGAATGTGTTAACCGAGACCCCGAGCTTGCTAGCTCCTCCCACTGATCGATTGTGTGTTCCAATATTACCTTATATGTACATGAAACCATGCTCTTGTGTCTTGTACCGCCTTCTTCTTGACCACTGTGTGGGTATAAATAAAGCACGCGGTCTTTGTTCCGTGTGCTACCTTCTTGCAGTACCGAAGGGTGCTGTTCGAATTGTATCACCACCTCGCGAGGTTTAATAAATACGTGTACTTTGTTTTCCAGTTTCGGTGCCAGCTTCTTTCTTAGTTCAAGGACTTGTGTACACAGAAGGGTGAACCCCTTGTACTAGCGGGCTGAGCTGAGGCCTGCTTAACAAATTGGCGCCCGTCACGTGGGGCTCATCGGCGACTCGGATGCCCAAAGGATTGGTCGTGACGAAGGTCTGGAATCTCGCCGAGGACGCGTACGCTGCCAGAGGAGACCCGAGTCTTGGTATCTGAGGCGATCTTTCGTTTCTTTCCGATCTTACCATCCAGGTGGCGCCGGTCCTCGACTGAGATCTCTTCTGTGGGTCTGCCGTGCAGTGACCGTTTGGTCGAATTTAGAACTTGGCAGTCGGTTTCTGGACAGCCTACGATTGGTAAGAGCCGTTTTGCGGCACCTCCCGTGGGTTCTGGTTGCCCCTATATGGTGGCATATCTGTATCTGAAAAGACTAGTCTCTGAATCTGTATCTGAATCTGAATCTGTATCTGGATATATGTGTTGCAACTCATATAGGCGGGCATGTGAAGATATTTCTTCAATTGTTTATTCTGTGATCTGAGCGGCGCAATGTACTAAGAAAGTACCGTAAGTGCTATTTTATATATAATTTTGCATATTTTGCATTATTCCTGACATGCCTGTTTTTAGCGCACTTCGAAAGTTGTGCTGCTTCTGTAATGGTGCCAATCTGCGACTTGAGGAATCACAGCCGGCTCCCCCGGAAGGGATGCCGAATAGGGAAATGTATAGTAAACATGTTCTCTCTGCCATAATGTACAGCACATTGTGGCACAGATATACCAAACAGGATCCTGAGTTACGATGGCCACTGTATGGTTCGTTTGATGCACGAAAGATTGGGTATGTGGAGCGATGTATGTTTGAGCGTAAGTCTAGACACGATATGTTTGAGTGTTTGCGTATGTGGGAGAAAGAGGTGCGACAGCAAGAGAAGCGTGAGCAAGCACTGCTTGAGAAGGAACAGCGTAAGACTGAGTATGAGAAAGAGCAGGAGTTACGAAAGAAAGACGAAAAGGCGCGCAAGGACCGAGAGGAGAACGAGCGTTGGTTGCAAGTAGCTGGTCAGTACCCTGTCCGACAGCCTCTCTATCCTGTCCTTAATAAATAAAATCGTTAGATCGATCTCCGCCTCCGTATGTCGTCCCGTCCGCTCCGGAGAAAGGTGATGGAGACTCCGATACGGATTCTGGTAAACCACGGGACACTCGATCTATGTTGCCCGCTGCACGTTCAGCTGATATCCGGCATATTGCCCGTACAGTATTGCGTAATGACGATTCTGCCTCTACTGTCTTGTCTCTCTTGAAAGATTGGTCGGAAAAAGAACAGTTGTATTTTACTTCCACGTTTGCTGATGAAGTTGTTGCTCTGTTTCGAAAATATTCTGCAACGCTCGAACCAGTTGACATAGCAAGTGATCACAAGCAGCTTCGTGATGGTTTTTTTGTTTCTTCCCAGGTAGACGACTCGATTAGACGACTGATTAAGATACGTGACGAAGCAAATCACTTAAGAGAGCAGAAACGACGGTCGGAGACTGACATGCAGCCCCAACAGACTGCAGAGAAGCAGGCTCCTATCTATGTGACAGATAAGATATTGCCGCTCCAAATGAAACCCATGTGGGAAGCCGCGCCCTTGTATGTTCCTCCTAAAGGGGCGGGTGATAATGATGATAAATCTTCGGTTGATGCTAAGGGTTATTTCATTTATAACTGGGTGTATACTCCATGGAATAGAGCAGACGTAATGGCGCTTAAAGCAGCACTGCCTGACCCGCGTAAAAACCCGGCTGCATTTTATGAAGAAGTTGAGGGCGCTCTAAATTCCTGTACTATGACTTTAGCAGACATAGACTTGTTCTTTAGTTTAATTTTACCTCCAGACATGTGGCGGACTGTCCGGAAAGTTGATGACCGCGCTATTCTTGGCGCTGACTGGAAGGACTTAGAGAACTTAGATCTAGAGAGAGAACCTGCTAAGTAACTGCATCGGTTGATATTAGAGCTTCCTGCAGCGATTATTACTAAACTTAAGACGGTCATCCCCCCTAAAAAGATTGACTGGACTGTTTTAGCTTCATGTAAACAGAAAGTCGGTGAATCAGTTTCGGACTTCTTTACACGTTTTGAGGAGGCCCTTCATGACTTTAGTGGACAGTCTTTGACGGACAATACTGGCAGACATTTGTTCGTTGATAAATATGTTACCAACTTGTTACCCGAGGTAGCCAGTCGGTTAAAAGCTAGTGAGAGCTCCTGGACTACATCATCCCCGGCATCTGTTCTGACTATGGCCCAGTATTATGAGCGACAGGAATTAGAAGCTAAAGGTAGCGAGGACAGGAAAAGCAAAGATTTGAAGACAAAAGTTATGCTAGCTCAGGTCTACGGACCACCCTCTAGGGATTCTGACAGGACATATGACCGAGGCTACGATAGAGGACGTAGAGGGTTTTCGAGTGCCCCTTACACTCGTACGGATTTGCATGTGAATCAATGTGCGTATTGTAAGCAAATGGGTCATTGGATGAATGAGTGTCCGGTGCGTGCTCAGCAAAAGTCACGAGGGCGGGGCCAGATGAGGACTCGTTCAGGGTTTGCTGGATCTAGAGGAGCGAATGATCGTGCTCGATTTGATGCGAATGCACGTGTGCAGAATGGTCAGAATGCCTTTGATAGACGAAACCAGTGTCAAATTTCCGATTCCGATCAGTCGGAGTTTTACGACTCCGCTCATGCATAGGCTTGCGTAGGATGGGGTAAGGAATCACTCGACATCCCAGTAGATCAGACGGGTCCCTATGTTACAGCGCACGTTTTGGGTACTACTGATCGGTTTCTGGTTGATACGGGAGCTACTCGTAGCACCCTATCTCAGCACTTGGTTCCGAGGGCTCAACTGTCTGGCACAACTATTACTTCGATAGGGTTCGATGGAACATCTTCCCTTAGCCCATTATCCCAGCCACTTTCACTACGCATTGCAAAATTCAGTGCACCATGTCCGTTTTTGCTTTCCCCAAATACGCCTGACAATATTGTAGGTTTAGACATGTTGAAATATTTCAGAGCTACAATACGCTGCTCCCCAGAAGATGTACGTGTGATATTGAATGATAACTACCCTGAATATGATAGGATGTGTGTTGTGCAAGAGGATTTTGCTTTAGCATCTCTCCCAAAAACTTTGTGGGCCACGTCGGATACTGATGTGGGCCAAATGGTTATTCCCCCGGTTCAGATCTGTGTCAAGGAGGGAGCGGTGCTGCCTCGCCTGCCACAGTATAGGATTTCACAGGAGGGTGAGGAAGCGCTGGTGCAAATTGTACATGACCTTATCAGAGCAAGTGTTGTGGAGGAAGTCCCATTTAATGTTTGTAACAGCCCGATTCTTCCAGTTTTGAAAAGAGATACAGATTCACGTGTCTATCGATTCATTATTGATTTGAGGGAGGTTAACAATATAGTAGTACCTCAATATCCTGTGGTTTCTGACATCACCACTCTTCTTACTTTGGTTCCCCCGACTGCTACCACATTTTCTGTAATCGACTTGAAAAATGCTTTCTTTTCGATCCCCATTCATCCTGACAGTCGGTACCTGTTCGGTTTCACTTTGAATAACCGTTCGTACAGATTTTGTCGAGTTCCCCAGGGCTACACTGAAAGTCCCAGTATTTACAGCCAAGCACTGAAAAGAGAACTTGATTCTTTTGTCTTACCGAAGGGTGTGGCCCTCATTCAATATGTCGATGACATCCTGTTGGCGGCCGACACCCCTGAACAATGCGAGGAATGTACGCTGTCTTTGCTTTCTTTCCTTGCTCTGCATCATCATAAGGTATCCAGGAAAAAGCTGCAATATTGTAGACCCAAGGTAACCTACTTAGGTCACCTTTTGTCTAAGGAGGGGCGTGCATTGACATCAGATCGTATACAAGCCATTTTAGACACACCAGTCCCTACTACACAGAAAGGTGTGCGTGCATTTCTGGGCCTTACTTCTTTTTGTAGGCAATGGATTTTGGGTTTCTCACACATTGTTAAGCCCCTGTTAGCGCTTTTGACGAAAGACACTCCAGTACCCCTCCCATGGACAAACGAATGTGAAAGTGCTTTTCAGCAGTTACGGCAAGCACTTTGTTCAGCACCAGTGTTAGGTACACCAGATTACACAAAGCCCTTTACATTATACGTGCATGAGAAAGATGGTTGCGCTTTGTCAGTTTTAGTTCAGTTACACGGCGATAAGCAATGCCCTTGCGCGTACTTTTCAGCGGTACTTGATCCTGTTGCTAGAGCATTACCTGGGTGTTTTCGCTCAGTTGCAGCGACAGCTGTATCAATCCGCCAGAGTCAGGGAATAGTTCTGTCACACAAACTGTTGGTGTTAGTACCCCATGCTGTTGATGCCCTTCTGAATCAGACTAAGACTCAGCACTTAACCAGTGCGCGTCTGACAGGGTATGAACTGACACTGTTAGCCCCTCACATTACATTAAAGAGATGTGCAACTTTGAATCCAGCCACTTTGTTGCCATACCCAGCTACCCAGCCTCAGTCACAAGAAACGCATGACTGTATATTCTTGACTGAGGAACAGACAAAGGGTCGCATTGATTTACAAGATACGCCTTTCTCAGATGTGGACGGCGAATTGTGGGTTGATGGATCTTGTTTGAAATTACCTGATGGAACAACGTCAGCTGCGTATGCGATAACCACACTTGAGACAGTAGTAGAGACAGCTCGCATACCGCAAAGATCAGCGCAGGCAGCTGAGTTGATAGCTCTGACACGAGCATGTGAGCTTAGCGCCGGTTTATGTGTGAATATTTATACAGATAGCCGCTATGGCTTTGGAGTAGCGCATGATTTCGGCCTGCTCTGGAAGGAAAGAGGCTTTCTGACTTCTCACGGAATGCAGATAATGCACGGAGAATTAGTGCACAATCTCTTGACTGCATTGACATGCCCGAAGAAAGTAGCCATAGTGAAGTGTAGCGCGCACAAGAAAGTGACAGACAAGGTTGGACAAGGAAATGCCTTTGCAGATCATGTAGCGCAAGAAACTGCGATACACAGAAGCAGTACTGCTATGTATGCAGTGAAGTCGCAGGCTGGGAGATGGCATGATGCTAGGCAGGAAGTACGGGAGATACAGAGGACAGCCTCTGACAAGGAATGTGAAAAGTGGTCTGAAGAGGGAGCATTGGATGATGAGGGCTGTTGGAGAAATAAGATGATGGACAGATGGAAGCTGCCTACAGCTTTCGTACAGCCTATGGTTCAGATGGCACATGGACTAGCACATGTTGGAGCTTCTGCAATAACGAAAATGCTAACGCAAGTTTGGGAGCATCCTGAGATTGCTAGTACAGCGAAAAGAGTAGTACAGTCCTGCCTGATTTGTTTGCAGTACAATCCTGGAAAGGGAACGAGAGTTCCGTCTGGAGGGTTTGCTACACCGACTGCACCTTTTGAAGTCCTGCAAATGGACTATATTCAGCTTGAGCGATGTAATGGCCTGAAGTATGTCCTGGTGGTGGTCTGTGCTTTCAGCAAATGGATTGAGGCATACCCCACGAAAGATAATACTGCTATTACTACTGCTAAGGTGCTACTGAAGGAGTTTTTCCCGAGATTCGGTGTCTGTCGACTCCTATGGAATGATAACGGGCCTCATTTTGTTGGAGAAGTTATCAAGTACGTCTTGAAAGGATTGGGAATCAGGCAGAAATTTCATGCTGTGTTCCATCCACAATCGGCAGGATTGGTGGAAAGGTATAATGCTACTCTAAAATTTAAAATTGCGAAAATTCAAGCCTCCACGCGCTTGACTTGGCCAGATGCGCTGCCATTGGCCCTGATGTCCATTAGATCGATACCTCATTCCAGAATGGGTCTTCCCCCGTATGAGGTGGTTTTTGGGCGTCCGATGAATGTTTGGGGAGTTCCGAAGCCAAGTTCTGTGTATGATGTACCTTGTGTCTTAATGAATGATTATTTGGCACAGTTAACTGGCAGTTTGGTTTCCATTCATCAGCAGGTTCGAGAAGCGCTCCCTGATAAATCTGAAGGTGAAGGCCATGAGCTACGCCCTGGTGATTATGTCATGGTGAAAATCTTCGAGAGATCCAACAGCTTGGAGCCGAGGTGGCGTGGACCAGAACAGGTTCTTCTCGCTACAAGAACGGCAGTACGAGTCACCAACAAGAAGAATTGGGTGCATTTATTTATTTATTTATTTATTTAGTGTGTCTTATATAGCGCGCGGCTACCCCAACGGGGTGTCCTGGCGCTTCAGAGAGTGTAACAATCCTACTCCTTTAGGGAATCAGCAAAAAAGGAAGGTCTTAAGTGCCTTACGAAAGGATGGCAAGAGGGAGTTTATTCCAGAGAGTGGCAGCACAGACCTGGAAGGTTTTCCCTCCAGAGCGAGCCTTCTTAAATCTGGGAGAGATGAGAAAGTTTTTTGTGTCAGAGCGGAGAGCTTCAACATTTTTGTATGGGCGCAGACAAGAAGTCAGATAGGCAGAACCTTGTCCTTTCAAGGCCCTATGGGTCAGGATGAGGGCTTTGAATTCGACTCTCTTCTGGATTGGTAACCAATGAAGAGAGCGACGGTGAGAGGAAATACGCTCTCTTAAGGAGATGCCATATACTAGACGGACCGCTGAATTTTGAACTGTCTGTAGTCGATGGCATAGACCTACAGACAGCCCAGTGTACAGACCGTTGGCATAATCCAAGTGGGAGGTGATGAGTGCTTGGACTATAGCTTTCCTGGTGTTGTTGGGGAGGAAATTGATGAATTTTTTTACCATCCTAATTTTGGAGAAGCAAGCCGATGCTACTGTCTGTACTTGGTTGTGTAAAGAGAGATTGGGGTCCCATCTAATACCCAGGTTTTTTACAGATTGTTTAGGCAGAGGGGGAGAACTCAGATCCTGTGGCCACCAAAGATGGGAGTCCAAGGGAGATGGCTGATGGAAAAAAAGGACCTCAGTTTTTCCTGCGTTAAGACGAAGGCAATTACTGTCCATCCAACATGATATTTTACGCAGGCAGTCTTTTAAAGGGTCAAAAGCCGACTGGGAGGGTTTGTCGTATGCGAACAAAAGTTGGATATCGTCCGCATACGAGGTGGCTTTAATTCCGGCCTGGGCGATCATCTCAGCAAGCGGGTAGAAATAAACATTAAAAAGAAGAGGGCTCAGGGAGGAGCCCTGCGGGACTCCCCACCTGAGCGGACGACTGGTGGACGTGAACGGGGGGGTAAAGACTGCCTGAGTCCTATTGGACAAAAAGGAAGATAGCCACCTCAAGGCCTGGCCTTCAATCCCCTTAGAGTGGAGACGATCCAATAAGACAGAGTGGGAGACGGTGTCGAATGCTGCCGACAAGTCGAGCATGGCACCCATTGTCGCAAGGTATTGCCGGCCTTGGTGGAACAAGCTGTGTTGACTAATCACCAGGAGATTCTGACTGCGGAAAAGGGCCCTGCTGTATCACCTGACGAAGTTGAGGAGTTCTTCTTGGACCAGACGACTTCTGGAAAAGCGCGATATCATCTGAGGCCAAGAAAGTGATCTGTAGCTGTTTTCATTTTTTGTGCGAGACTGGTTGAGCAACCACCTGGGGTAGTGGAAACGGAATGCCAGTATGACAAGAGAGGGGGATCAGCCCTGCGTAGTGTAGTGACACCTGTCTTGATCTGTGGTGAAGAAAACAACGTCTACCCTCTTAGGTGAAGAGCTCATTGACTATTGTTTTCTTTTTGTATTTTTGTAGTATTCTTAGAGACTATTGACTTTGGTTACTATGATATCCACTAGGAATAAGATACTGAGTGTAACAGGTGTTTTTGCTGGATTACTTATTCTGGCAGTAATAGCCTGGTCTGTTAAGATGATGATTCCTGCTCGAAAGCTTTTTGTAGTGTCTACCACTCCTGTTCCAAAAGAGCATCAGCATTTTACTCTTCCGTATCATGAACAGAAACATCGAGAGTCCTATCTCAATAATACATTTGTTCAGATGCTCCATCATACACATAATGCAACGAATACGACTAATTGCTGGATATGTGGCATGCTTCCGGCACATCAGAAGAGAGGTGGAACACCATTTATTCCACTTCCTTTTTCACATAATGGTTCTTGTCGAGCTTGGTATACTCTTCTTTTTGCAACTAGGAAACCTGCTGTAGGTGGACTCCTTTTCCGATTGAATAAAGAGTGTTATCAAGATAAACATGGGTATCCTCAAGCGAATGGAACTATATGGGAATGGGAGGAATACCGACCGGACAATGCTTCGACGCCACATGTTTTCACCCATACGAGAGACTCTACTACGAACAATGAATCTGTAATTACTGTTACACGGACAAAAGGAGATCTCTGCGTGCAAAGTATTGGACATATCCCAGTCGGAGATAGTGAATGTATTACTGTATTAAAATTGGATGATGTTAATGACAGCTCGTTTTTAGCCTCACATAACACATATCTAGTATGTGGAAATCATGGTTATCACAGATTACCAAAAGGGTGGTGTGGGAGTTGTTATGTGTCATTTCTGTTGCCCCCTGTTTTCCTGGCTCCTGCTTCATATCATCGAGACTTCAAAGTGTTTAAGAACATTACAATAAACCGTTACAAGAGAGCGGTAAACATTGATGATATTGACCAAACAGACACCAGTCTACAGCAATATGTAGATTTCAATTTGGGTTTGTTTTCTTTTGTGGGTGCTGCATTAAACAGTAGAAAAATTCGACGGTTGACTAGAGTTGTGGAAGCTGTAACCAATGAAACTACTGTAGCCCTTGGTAACATTACTGAAGAATTACAAGTTTCTAGGATTGTTACCCTTTAAAATAGAATGGTGTTAGATGTCATGGTAGCAGACAGAAGAGGAGCATGTACAATTATTGGTAGTTGTTGTTGTGTTTTTATCCCAGACAATTCACCTTCTGTATATGATGCCGTTCTTAAATTGCATAAAATAGCTACGAATATTCATGTTGAAAATGGGAGTTGGACTTTTACAGGGTGGTTCTGGTCATTAGTTTCTGCTTGGGGTTGGAAACTGTTGACTGCATTATGTATTATTATTGCATTTATCTTTTCTTGTTGTATGTGTATCCATTGCGGTCCAATGTTATGTACCATGTGTATAAATGCTTGTATCCCGTCCAAACATAATGCTGCTAAACTACAGAAGACCCTAGATAAGGAAGTTGTTGAAATGATGTGTATAGACATACGAGATGAGAATTCAGATTATCCAAAATGGAAATATGTCTTTGACTAACGTTAAAAGGGTCGACTGTGGTAAATTAATCATTGTTGAGTTGAACGTTAGTAAAACACATATTGCGTATCATTATAATTGCTTAAATATCCCGTATTTGTTGTTCAGTTGACATGAGGCGAAACTCCATTTTGTATTTGCGGCGGCCATTTTAGCTGCCATGTGTTGCCTCGTGTTGACCATATGCTTTGTCCTATGTCACTGCCTATGGCCTTTAAACCTGCCCAGCAACAGGCTATTATTAGCTTCCTTGTGTTTCGCCACTGACCGTTAGTGTCCACATCTGTTCCTGGTCAGTCCAAGATTGGAATGTGTTAGCCGAGACCCCGAGCTTGCTAGCTCCTCCCACTAATCGATTGTGTGTTCCAATATTACCTTATATGTACATGAAACCATGCTCTTGTGTCTTGTACCGCCTTCTTCTTGACCACTGTGTGGGTATAAATAAAGCACGCGGTCTTTGTTCCGTGTGCTACCTTCTTGCAGTACCGAAGGGTGCTGTTCGAATTGTATCACCACCTCGCGAGGTTTAATAAATACTTGTACTTTGTTTTCCAGTTTCGGTGCCAACTTCTTTCTTAGTCCAAGGACTTGTGTACACAGAAGGGCGAACCCCTTGTACTAGCGGGCTGAGCTGAGGCCTGCTTATGGGACCTGAGTAGGACTGTGCCCCCCCCCCCCCCCCCCCCCCACAGTGCTGGCTCCTCCCCCTGTGGTATGTCTGATGTCTCTGCCCTGCACACTGAAAGAAGAGGAGGAAGACTGTCAACAAAGTGCTCCAGGACTGTACTTGCCTTCCACAATGCTGGCTCCACCTCCTGTGGGGCTTATGATGTGCCTGCCCTGCTCTGTGAAAGGAAAGGAGAAGTCTGGTAAACAGAGAGCTTCAGAACAGGTTTTGACTGGGCACAGGCCCCTCTCCCCTCAGAGAACAAAGGATTTTGGGGTATAAGTATTGGGACCCTGATCCCAAGAAATTAGATCACTTCTAGACTTACAAGACAAAACCTCTGCTGAGGAGAGGAACCTAAAGAAACGGAGGAGAGACTATTCCCAAGCTAAAGTGCTGCTTGGGGGATTGGCCTGCAGTGGTTGCCTGACTGCCAAAGAGAGGAGAAAGAACTTTGTGTACTTTACTTTCAACTTGTGGAAAGATCTCCAAGGGCTTGGAAGAGAGCTTGCCCCCTGACCGAAGTCTCCGGAGCAGTAGACTTCACCAGCCTTTGTGAATTGCTGCTGGAAACGCTGTTTCAGTGGCTACAGAGGCAGGGAGCTGTGACAGACTCTCACGACCGGTCCGGTGTCCTGTAGGCACGCATCAAGCAACGTCTGCCTCAAACAACGCAAGCTCTGAGCTCACCGACTCCGTCCTGACGCAGTCACCGAGCCGTTGCTTGCACCGCGACTGGTGGACACCGCGACGTGCAACGCCTCGCTACACCGACTTGTACTGGTCTGACCGACGCGGTCACTGCTGCTGACTTTGAGTCCTGTGAAGGCACCGGAGTTCGGCACCGCCTCGCGCGCTTTGCGGTGCACCGCCCGAATCGCACCGCTATCCGGACTGATCAACGCCAGCTCCCGAACTCTGGCTCTGATGACGCACCTCAAGCTGGGAGCACCGCAACGAAGCACCGTCTCGCCCTGCAACGCACACCTTGGATCCACCGACTCTGTCAACGGGCCACTGCCTGCACCGCATCGAGGGACAAAGCGTCCTGCAACGCTTTATTTTCTGCACCGTGACGAACTCCGGAACCGGATCGCACGTCCGTGCGGGCCGCATCAAGTGAAAGGTACTGTGACTGAGTCTGTCGACATTTGAGTGGGCCCGAACCGACGCGATCCGCTTGATTTGTTAGACTCTGTGTTATTTCAACAACGCTGTAGCCAGACCGGGATACCGACTCACACAGAACCTTGTACTAAGCCTTTTAACCAGAACTCTTGAAATCTAATAGTACTGTGGATTCTTTTTGTCGTTTATTGGTCTTGTGGTAACTCTATATAAAATATACTTCTTTTTTATATAAAACCTTGTGCGGTGTCCATTTGTAGTGTTGTCACTGGGTTACTGTATGTGGTCACTAATGCTTAACTTACAACGCCTCTGAGATAAAGCCTTGCTGCACGTGCCAAGCTACCAAGGGGGTGAGCAGGGGTTATTTTTAGGAGTGTAATCCCTTTATCCTGACTAGAGGAGATGGTCCCAATTTGTCACAAGTACCTACCTGTGCCAACTAGAGACCCCCAATTCTAACACCACCCAGATAGCGAAAGTCATGATCAATATTTTCTCAAGAGTGGGTTTCCCAAAAGAGATTATAACCGACCAGTGTACTCCTTTTGTATCCTGTTTACTGAAACGGCTGTGTCAACAATTGGATGTAAAACAAATTCAAACAGCCGCATACCACCCACAAACCGATGGGTTGGTAGAAATATATAATGCCACCTTGAAGATAACCTTAAAAAATAGATTTGACCTAGAAGCACAAAAATGGGAAGATATGCTGCCCTTAGCCCTCTTTGCCCTTCATTGCAAACAACAGAAGAGTACTGGGTACTCTCCGTTTGAGTTATTATATGGACGACAACCCCGCACCCTCTTAGATATGGTAAAGGAGGAATGGGAGGAAGAGCCCGAAGGAGCAAAACTGCTCCCTTGGTATGTGTTCGGCCTGAAGACTCATTTACAAAAGATCCGGGGTACAGTTAAGACTCATTTAGAACAGGCTCATGAAGCTCAAAAAAAGCAATACGATAAAAAGGGCAAAGAAAGAAGCCTAGCCCTAGACGATTGGGTCCTAGTAATGAGGCCTACATCGGAACATAAAATGTTGGGCCAGTGGCAGGGACCATACAAAAAAAGTCATAGGCCAAGTGACACCGGTTACTCGAGTTGAAGCCCAAGAATAAAAAGAACACCCAAATTTACCACATCAATCTCTTAAAAAATAGGAGGGAATGAAACCCACCATGATAGGAATGGCAAGGGATCCTGACCCCTTGTTCCTTCAAAGTATAGACCCAGAGCTACCCCAACAACAGCAGCAAGAGCTAAGAACACACTTATTATCTCTTCAAAAGGTGTTCTCCACTATCCCTGGGAAAATGTCTTTAATCAGTCATGATATCCATACAGAGCCCAATAAAGCCATAAGACTGAGGCCTTATCGAATACCAGAATCCCGGTGAGAAGCCATTGAGAAAAAGGTACACCAAATGCTAAAGATGGGAATCATAGGGCCATCCAAAAGCGAATGGAGTTCCCCTATTGTGGTCGTTCCCAAACCGGATGGGTCCATTCGGTGCTGTATTGACTTCCGGGAAGTCAATAAAATATCAGTTTGATGCCTATCCTCTACCCTGAGTGGATGAGATGATTGAGCGATTAGGAAAGGGCCGATAAATCAGTACACTTGACCTTTGCAATGGATATAGGCAGGTGCCCCTGAGGGAAAAAGATAAGGAGAAAACTGCCTTCTCTACCCATAAGGGCCTATATCACTTCAAAGTACTGGCTTTTGGATTGCACGGAGCTCCTGCCACCTTTCAAAGGCTCATGAACCTGATCCTTAAACCTTAGCAGGTCTTTGCCGCTGCATATATAGACGACATAGTCATCTATAGCGATACATGGGACCAACATCTAATTCACCTTATTAGAGCCCTAAAGAGGGGGGTCTCACAATCAACCCAGCGAAAAGCCATTTAGCCGCACGATCAGTAAAATACCTTGGGTATCTCCTCGGTGAGGATTAAATCAAACCACAAGAAGAGAAGATAGCAGCCATAACTCAAATACCCTTCCCTCAGAAACTAAAAGATCTCAGCGCGTTTTTAGGTTTCCTGGGGTACTATAGACGGTTCATACCTTCTTTTTCAGAAATAGCTGCCATCTTAACCAATCTTTTCAGAAAAGATAGGTAGACATAAAAAGAACTCAAACACCCATCCCCTGAAGTCATACAGGCTTTCACACGACTAAAAACAGATTCTTACAACCAAACCTGTTCTCCTAAGTCCAGACTATTCTAAACCTTATATTTTACAAACTGACGCCTTTAACAATGGCCTAGGTGCCGTATTGTCACAGAAAGACGCACAAGGGCAGGAGAGACCCATTATATACATTAGTCATAAATGATATCCATGAGAGAGCAAGTATGCAGTGATTGAGAAAGAAGCTCTGGCTATTAAATGGGCGGTCGAATCATTAAGATACTATCTCAAGGGCAGGGAGTTTCCCCTCTTTACAGACCATGACCCTTTGGAATGGCTATCTAGAAATAAGGGACATAATGACCGCATCCTTAGGTGGCTCCTAGCTCTCCAACCTTTTCAATTCTATACTCATCATCGGAAAGGAAAAGACCAGACTACTGCGGACTACCTCTCCAGGTATTCCCTCAACTTTTGTCTTGCAAGCAAGAAAGTTAGGGAAGGGGATGTCAGGAGGTGGCGGAACACAAACCCCAATACACTCAGCAGGACGGCATGCCCTCTACATGTATGCACGGAGAGAGGACGACAAAGGCAACCAACGGGTTAAAGCTTTCACTGTCTCCTCTTCTATACAGACCGATGCAGGCCCTGCCCTCTGCGAGAACCTATCACCGCCCTGGAGACCGGGAAAAGGGAGAACCGCAAGGAAGAACAGGAAGTAGGGAAGGAGCTGAGGATTAGGAACGAAGAAGCCCTGAGACCAGTGTGTGTCGGTAGGAAATGGTAGAAGGGCTGAACTTGGGAAAGGAAGGCAAGGAAGCTGCCAACAAGGAAGACGCCATGGAGGTCTGGAGCAAAGACTGGTGGACGCCCCCAGGAGACACCTGCTTGCCGCCGCAGCTCTGGAGAGCTGTGACTTCGGCGGTAAGTGACCGGGACAGGTTTGGGGCGAATGTGAGGGATTACCGTTTTGAGTCAGCGGAATTCCGGGGAAGGGAGCTGGTCTAAGTAGAAATAAGAAGGTGGAGGGGGGAAGCTGAGAACACCCGCAGAGCACCAAGGCAGGAACAATATTGTTGGCAGGGTATTGTTTAGTTATTTTTTTAACGTGGCTCGATGTGTCCTGTGATTCAGCCTAAGGGCTAAACAGGAGTAGGTCACCTTAATGCATGAACAGTAACTAAGAGTCTGGCATCGTTTTGCTGTTCCTTTAAGAATAATGAAGGGAGGAATGAACTAAAGGAATCTTCTTAAACCCTCAATCCTTCCCCTAATGTTTCCTTACTTTCTTAATTTTGTTTCGGTACCCTCTTTACCCCGCCTTCACCCAGAGCACTAAAACAGTCATTCGATCCACCACATTTGACAGTAGGTTCAAAAATACTTACCGCCCATATTCTCTTTCCATTTGAGCTTCCTGGGGAAGCCACCAATTGGATAAAGACCATCTAACCAAGAAGAACAGAAGAAACTGTCACAGCCTTCAAGAAGAACCTATATTTATCCTCTCATAGTTTTGTGAAAACTTACCACTTCCTAATAAACAAGCCAAAATTGATAAACGTATAAGGCCTCGTAGCTTCTGTTTCTGCCCATCCCTCCGACAAACACAATAAAAAAACAATAGTGCAAGAATCTTAAAGGTTTACTGTTAGACCTGGAATTCCTTGGCGTAATTACCCCTGAATTTTGCCTGTACCTCCTCTATTTTTGATGCTGCAATAGATGCTTTGGGCACTTTACCACTGCCAAACAGTGTCAAAGTGCAAGTGCTCCCTGTATAAAGTGTAATGGTAATTGGTTGTCCATAATTGGTATATTTTCCTTACTAGTAAAGTCCCTAGTAAAGGGCACTATGTGTGCCAGGGCTGGTAATGCAAATGCTACTAGTGGAACTGCAGCACTATTTGTGCCACCCACACAAGTAGCCTTAAAAAGGGAACTCAGGCCTGCCATTGCAGGGCCTGCGCGCAGTTTTTAAACTGCCATGTTGTTCTATCAAGTGCACTCACTTGCCAGACCTTACCCTTCCCTTTCTATGCACATCAGGCACCCCTTTGGTAGGTCCTGCGTACCCCCTGGACAGGGTGCAGTGCATGTGAAAGGTAGGACATGTACTAAGGTGTGTACTACGTCCTGACAGTGAAATAATCTCCATTTCGTTTTTCACTGTGGAAAGGCCATCTTGCCCATAGGATAGAATGGGAAGGCTGTGTAATATGTTTTCCAGCCTATCTTCTCAAAGGCTTCAGATGGAAAGGTGAAGTTTAGTATGCCTGAACTCACAAGGTAATAACACATCTTTTTATGAAGGTGGTTTTTGCATTGTGTGTTTAGAAGCCACTCTTTTAGAAGTGGCTGAGTTTTTGTGCTCTAACATTTCTGTGTGTCTCTGCCTGGCTGTAGATTGACTGTCTGGATTTGAAAGCAATAGGATCTGGGGAATGTCTTGACCCAGGGGAGGAGATGAGACAGCACCAGGCTAACCTCCATCTGGAGTGTAGGGGGAGGAGAAGCCCCTAGAGGTGAAGAGGCCTGGGTTGCTGCTATAAAACAATTGTCCCATCTCCTGCTGAGCGATTCAGAATCCAGACCTCCACTAATCAAAGGAAGAAATGTGTCACTGGCAGGGAGGCACCCAGAACTGGTTTGAACAGGGGTCAGTGCCCCCTAAAACACAAAGGGCCAGATATAGGTAGCCAAATACCGGTCGGTAACGGCCAAAAATACAGAATTTCGGCCGTTACCGACCGATATTGGGCAATTGAGATGTAGGACATCAAAAAAGACCGATTTGGTAAATACAAATCGGTAATTTACCGAATCGGAATTTACCGATTCGGAATTTACCGAATCGGTAAATAAGAAAGTCTAAAAAATTACAATCCAGATGTATTCAACTTCTAAAATACCGAATTTCATGAAATTTGGTATTTAAGAGTTGGTAATTACCATGGATTGAAAGCAGGTGGTAACCAGGTGCAGGCTATAAAAAAGGCCCCAAAATGCAACAGTGTGACCAGAATGGTGGCATTCTACGTGATAGCAAGGCGGCTATGGCTACAGGCAGCAGGAGAGAGGGTCTGGAGACGGGAGGAGCAAGTCTACAGACAGCAGATAACGCTCTTCCAACTCACTGAGGCAGAGATATTGCAAAGGTACAGGCTACACCCCCAAACCATCCTGGACTTGATCAGGGACCTGCACCCACTCCTGGAGCACCCAACACCAAGGGCGCACGCCATCCCACCCCATGTGCAGATGCTCTGTAGCCTACACCTGCTTGCATCTGGGAGTTACCTGCGGTAGGTGAGGTGTCCCAGAGCTGCCTGTCCCGTTTCTTCAGGAAGTTCCTAAAGGCCATGATGCAGAGAATGCATCTTTACATCAGCTTCCCTGACACACATGCGGAACTGCTAAAGACCAAGACTGACTTCTATCAAATGGCACACTTCCCACAGGTCATCGGCTGCATTGATGGCACCCACATCCCAATCTGCCCACCTGCTGCCACAGAGTACATTTACAGAAACAGAAAGTCCACCCACTCAATAAATGTGCAGGTGATCTGCGACACTGGCAACATAATTACTGACATTGTGGCCAAATTTCCAGGGAGCACCCACGACTCCTACATATTCCAGAACAGTGGGATCTACACACGCCTGGCTGCTGGAGAATTTGGGGAAGGATACCTGCTAGGTGAATCACTGTGACACACCCTGATAATTACTGCAGCTGAATGTTTCAAATGGTATGTAACTAATGGCACTCTCTTTCCCACCTAGGCGATAGCGCTTATGCTCTGCGGTCCTTTGTACTCACTCCCTACATAAACCCATCAACCCGGAGTGAGAGACGTTACAATGTGGCACACAGAGCAACACGCAATGTTGTGCAGCGTACATTTGGACTCTTAAAAAGCAGGTTCCGCTGCCTCCACAAGAGTGGAGGTGCACGTCAGTACACACCCATCACCTGCTGTAAAATTATTGCAACCTGTGCCATGCTGCACAACCTTGCCACCAAGAAAGGCACAGAAATTGATATGACTTATCATGAGGACATTGATGATGGAACGGAACAGCCAGAGCCCTATGCAGCAGGAGTAGCGCCAGCAGCAGATGGGAGACTGAGACGGGCAGAGATCTCACACAGCTATTTTTAAGTAAGTAAGGAGACACAGCAAGGCGTTGAATGTGAATGACGTAGCTTAATGGGCACTACGGCAAATGACAACTGGCACACCATGGTAGTCCAATTTGTGACAACCTAACTAGGCGGTCATGGGTTACTTCACCCTAACATGTTCTCTGGAATGTGGGCAGCATTAATGTCTGCGCCCACGCACAACAGTGCGGGATGCCCGAGGCTGGATTTCAACACTGGCTGTTAAGCCAGGGCCTGCAGATTGGCGCCTGCTGCTCCTCCGTATGTCCTGTATGGGTGTGCTACTGCTGCTCCTGCTGGTGGTGTCTTCAGTGTCCTCCACACCTAGATCTCCAGCGTTGGACCGCCTTGGTGTGATGCTGCATACACTGCCTCTCCCGACGCCTTTGTGTGCAGTCCTCATCAAGTTTATCGCAGAGTGCCATCATGGACTGGGACATGTCCCGCATTCCCTCTGCCATTTCCCTCATGCTCTCCGCCATGGAGCTTATGCCCCGGTTCATATTGCCCATGTTGTTGTTTAAGTGGCGCATCTGTCTCTGCACTTTCACCATTGTGGCCTCCAGCCCGCAGAAGACCCGGTCACCATGCCCATATTGTGCTGCTCTCTCAGACCCTACGGCGTCTGGCACCTGTGTGCACACCTTCGGAGGCGGACTGCAGCCCAGCATTGTTTGCCTCCAGTGGAGCAGTTTGGGTGTCACCCTCCCTTTCTTCCTCAGAGGTCGTCGCCATGAGTTGGAGAGGGGGTACATCATGCCTCATGTGCCTTACAACTTCCAATGACTCTGAAGCTGGTGAGGGAGACCGTGCTGGTGGGTCATGCTGTGGTGAGTCATACAGCAGAGCTGATGATGGCTGTGCTGTTGTGGCTGCCTCTGGTGTGGAAGCGGCCTGTGCTGTGGGTGCGGGTGGTGTTTCAGTGCTTTGCCCTGCACTCCTGCTTGCATCCTCACTCCTTTCCATTCGGGGTGCTCTTTTCTCCCTCTCCTGCGCTGTTCTGCGCGATGACTCTCCTGTGGACAGATATGTAAATTGGCTCAGTGGTGCTGCAACCCTGTATTTCAATATTGAATTACAATCCTGTCACACAATATCAATGTCCTCAACTGCTTCTGAATGTAGTGTGTGGCATGCCTTGCTGTTTTGTGTGATGACTGTACTGATGTATGTTTCAATGACTACCTCTCCCATGATGCATTGCTGGTGTATCCTAAAACCTGTACTGGAGTGTGAAACACACAGCCACATTGGGGAAGGGGGACAGGGAAGGGGGGAGGATTGCAGGACATGCTCCTTACCTTGTTTTTTTGCAGCTCGGGCTGAGCTGTCAGCATCCCCGATCCCAAAAACCCTCTCAGTCTCCAGGGTGGACTCCACCAGCTACTCCAGGTCAGTAAGGGCAGGTGCCCTGCTCCTTCCTCCCCCTGTGACACTGGCCTCTTTCTTTTGTGCTGCCAGCTTCTTCTTTGTTATGATCCTGAGATCATACCAGTGTTTTTTGAGGTCATCTACTTCTCGTGTGGTCACCCCCATCGCGTTCAGCTTCGCCTGGATTCCCAGCCAGATGTTACTTTTCACAGCCTCTGCTACCTGCAGATACTGTTTCCCAAAAAGCTGGGTGTAGTGTTTCACCACTTCCTCCACCAGCACCTGCAGTTCGCCTGTGCTGAACTTTAATTTTCTTTTGCGGTCTGCTACTTCCCTCTGTGAGTCCTGGGATTCCATCCTGCACTTCTGCTCAGCTCAGTACAGCCAGTAGCTCAGTGTCTCACAGATCTCCAGAATGTTCAGTTAGTCTGCACCTGCATGGGTGTGGCCACTTCCTGGTTGTGGATTGGGGTGGAAGCACAGGATTGGTTGGTTCCTCTGTTGCTTGGTTGTGGGGATGGGGTGGATGCACATGATTGGTTGAATCCTCAATTGCTTGTATCTCGATTAGGTATTTACCGATTTGGTAAATACCGATTCGGTATTTCCCATTCATTCCTATCCATAAGAATGAATGGGAATTACCGAATTGGTATTTACCGATTCGGTAAATACCGAATTGGAGATTCTGATTTTTACTGATTCGGTAAATTTTACCGAATTATTTGCTACATCCCATTTACAGATTCTAAAATACCGACTCGGTAAAATTTGGTATTTTAGAATCGGTAAAATAGGATTACCTACATCTGGCCCAAAGACTTCAAAGCCAGCCATTGAGGGGTATAACTATGAGAGCTGAGCCCCTGAACATTGGAGAATGGCTTGATCAAGTCTGAACAAGACTGGAGCTACTTCAGGGTCAAGAGGACTTTTGTCAAGGAAGAAACAACTGAACATACTATCAGCAAGTCTGCACGGATAGTATGGCTTTTGCCTGCAGGCGCTGCACTTTCACCATTGTGGTATCAAGCCCGCAGAAGACCCCGTCACCATGCCCATATTGTGCTGCTCTCCCAGACCCTACAGCGTCTTGCACCTGTGTGCACACCTTCGGAGGCGGACTGCAGCCCAGCATTGTTTGCCTCCAGTGGAGCAGTTTGGGTGTCACCCTCCCTTTCTTCCTCAGAGGTCGTCGCCATGAGTTGGAGAGGGGGTACATCATGCCTCATGGGCCTTACGACTTCCAATGACTCTGAAGCTGGTGAGGGAGACTGTGCTGGTGGGTCATGCTGTGGTGAATCATACAGCAGAGCTGATGACGGCTATGCTGTTGTGGCTGCCTCTGGTGTGGAAGCGGCCTGTGCTGTGGGTGCGGGTGGTGTTTCAGTGCTTTGCCCTGCACTCCTGCTTGCATCCGCACTTCTTTCTATTCGGGTGCCCTTTTCTCCCTCTCCTGCGCTGTCCTGCGAGATGACTCTCCTGTGGACAGATATGGACATTGGCTCAGTGGTGCTGCAACCCTGTATTTCAATATTAAATTACAATCCTGTCACACAATATCAATGTCCTCAACTGCTTCTGAATGTAGTGTGTGGCATGCCTTGCTGTTTTGTGTGATGACTGTACTGATGTATGTTTCAATGACTACCTCTCCCATGATGCATTGCTGGTGTATCCCAAAACCTGTACTGGAGTGTGAAACACACAGCCACATTGGGGAAGGGGGACAGGGAAGAGGGGGAGGATTGCAGGACATGCTCCTTACCTTGTTTTTTTGCAGCTCGGGCTGAGTTGTCAGCATCCCCGATCCCACAAACACTCTCGGGCTCCAGGGTGGACTCCACCAGCTACTCCAGGTCAGTAAGGACAGGTGCCCTGCTCCTTCCTCCCCCTGTGACACTGGCCTCTTTCTTCTGTGCTGCCAGCTTCTTCTTTATTATGATCCTGAGATCATACCAGCGTTTTGTGAGATCATCTACTTCTCGTGTGATCACCCCTATGGCGTTCACCTTCGCCTGGATTCCCAGCCAGGTGTTCCTTTTCACAGCCACTGCTACCTGCGAAGACTGTTTCCCAAAAAGCTGGGTGTGGTGTTTCACCACGTCCTCCACCAGCACCTGCAGTTCGCCTGTGCTGAACTTTAATTTTCTTTTGCGGTCTGCTACTTCCCTCTGTGAGTCCTGGGATTCCATCCTGCACTTCTGCTCAGCTCAGTACAGCCAGTAGCTCAGTGTCTCACAGCTCTCCAGAATGTTCAGTTAGTCTGCACCTGCATGGGTGTGGCCACTTCCTGGTTGTGGATTGGGGTGGATGCACAGGATTGGTTGGTTCCTCTGTTGCTTGGTTGTGGGGATGGGGTGGATGCACATGATTGGTTGAATCCTCAATTGCTTGTATCTCCGATTCGGTATTTACCGATTCGGTATTTACCAAATCGGTAAATACCGATTCGGTAATTCCCATTCATGGGATTAACCGAATCGGTATTTACAGATTCGGTAAATACCGAATCGGAGAGTCTGATTTTTACAGATTCGGTAAATTTTACCGAATTATTTGCTACATCCCATTTACCGATTCTAAAATACTGAATCGGTAAAATTCTGTATTTTAGAATCGGTAAAATAGGATTACCTACATTTGGCCCAAAGACTTCAAAGCCATTGAGGGGTATAACTATGAGAGCTGAGCCCCTGAACATTGGAGAATGGCTTGATCAAGTCTGAACAAGACTGGAGCTACTTCAGGGTCAAGAGGACTTTTGCCAAGGAAGAAACAACTGAAGAAACTGAAGGATAATTCTGACCCTTGCTGTGTGTTCTGGGGCTGGCCTTCAGTTTGCTGTTTTAACCACGGAAAGGCTAAAGGAACTTTGCTGTTGCTGTGTCCCCTGCTTGAAAGGACTTTGCTGTCTGCTGTGTCGTGAAGTAACTTATCCCCACGGGCCCGAGGTGAGTTTGCTCCCTGTTTGGAAACACAGGAATACAAAAGTTACCATGAGAGTCTCAGCGGCACTGTGTGTGCATGCTTGTTGCAGCCTGAGACCCTCGTAAGGTGTGCCCTGTGATCGTAGGCCCCTGGAGTCTAAGCAAGGATCAGTGATGCTGTATGCGTATGCTTTGTGCAGCCTGAACCCCATTGTGAGGATTGTCCAGTGATCGTGTAAACCGGAATCCAAGTGAGTCTCATTGACGCTGTGTGTGTGTGTGTGCGTTGTGAGCCATGAGACCTTCGTAAGGATTTGCCTTGTTATTGTGTGCACCGGAATCCAAGTGAGTCTCATCGATGCTGTGTGCGTGTGCGTTGTGCACCGTGAGACCTTCGTGGGGACTTGCTTTGTTATTGTGTGTACCGGAATCCAAGTGAGTCTCATCGACGCTGTGTGCGGGTGCGTTGTGCATCGTGAGACCTTCATGAGGATTTGCCTTGTTATCGTGTGCACCGGAGTTAAAGTGCGCGTGATTTTCATGCATCCTGAGACCTGTGTGTGGAGTACCCAGTGATCGTGCACCCGAAGCTTAAGGAAGACTCAGCGACGCTGTGTGCGTATGCTCTGTGGCAGCCTGAGATCTTCGTAACTGTAGCGGCCCAGACTGGCAGTCCCGGAGGAGCTGAGTTGCCGGCCCGAGCCCGCTGTTGCCAATTCACAAAGTTGCATTGGAGGCCCACCCGCTGGACGAGGAGAGAAGAGGGGGTTTGCGCCCCCCAGGAAACGTGTGTCGACTCCTGGGGCGGGGCGCGGGCTTGGAGGGAGACACTCTCGGCCTCCCTCTCGTATCGGCAGTGTGAGCCTCTGCTTCAGCTCTGATCGTGGCCCGTATTGCCAAGGGAGTGACAGTACAGGGGCCGGAGTGCAGAGCTGCACTTTTTGATTACATCATACCCATGTTGGGGGCAACTGTTAAAAGGCTGACTGCAAGTCAGGAGAGGCAGAGAGACTGCCTAAGGCACAGTGATCGGTGCCTGAGTGTATTACGCATTATTCAATTTCTGCATAACTGTTGTATTACACATTGCATAATTTCTGCATAACGGAGTCCCTTATTAGAATATTATGCATTGCATTATTCCTGCATAACGAACTAGCTGATTAGTGTATGACGCATGGCATTTTATCTGCATAACGAACTACCTGATTGTCGTATGACGCATTGCATTGTTTCTGCAGAACAACCTACCTGAATAGCGTATTGCGCATTGCATTAGTCCTGCATAACAAATTACCTAATTAGTGTATTACGCATTGCCTTATTTCTGCATAACGACATACCTGGTGGTTGTATTACACATTGCATTATTTTACCTTGCAAAGTGCCTGATTGTTGTGTTACGCATTGCATTCTTTTTACATTGCAGAGTGTCTGATTGCTGCGTTACGCCTTACAGTATTTTTACTTTGCAAAAGTGCCTGATTCTAGCATTACGAACTGTATAACATGATATTAGGATTACAGGAGAATGTTTAGAAGTGCTCATTAATATCACCAGAACTTACAAGACCTATCAACCGGCCAGGAGAAATAGTACACAGCCTCATATGTTGGATTTATATTGTGTGGCCTTTTCGTATATCTTTTTACATAAAGTTTATACTTGTTTTTATAAAACTCGTGTGGAGTCTATTTGTGGTGTCATCGTTGGGTTGCTGTGAGCATGGTTGCAAATACTTTACACATTTCCCTTGAAGATAAGCCTGGCTGCTCATGGCAAACTACTGAGGGGGTGATCGGGGCTATCTAAGAAGTTGACTTTTGTTTCCCTGATGTTGGAACGCGGTTCCCTACTTGGACTAAGGTACCTACCTCAGCCAACCAGGGATCCCAGGTCTAACATTTGGTGGTCAGCGGTGTGGGATTTGAATGTGTATTTGCAAATTCACTCACAGTGATTGGTGTACATCATAAGTAGCGGAGACCACGACAAAACCACATATTGTGTTCTTGATTTGTTGGTTCTATCTGGTTTTGGTTTTGAGCAACCTTTAAGCCACACATCATATCTCAGAGGAGTCAAGGAGCCAGTGACGCTGCAGAATTAGAGTTCAACATTGAGGCATTGCTTACCTACAAAGTTGATCAATTGAGGCAATTCTGCAGGGCTTTGGAATGTCCCATGAAAAGTAGCGCCTAGAAGGAAGAGCTGCAAGTGGCCTTGAAGGCCTGGTGGGAAGCCAAAGGGACTCAGGAGGCGGGTGATGTTGAGGTGAATGAGGATGACCCAGGGAATGGATTTGGTCCACAGGATTTGTCAGTTTCAGGGGCTGGTAGTAGCCATTCAAGGAGGCGTTTTTCACCAGAGGAGCTGGAGGAAAACCAAAAGGTCAGAGAGCATGAGTTGGAGGTTTTGAAACTTAAAGCTCAAGCAGAGGAGAAGCTGCTCATTGAAAGTGAAAGGCGAGCAGAGGAGAGCAGGAACACTCTCGCCCTGGAAGAGAAAAAGATTCTCTTAGCTCATGAGTTAAGCTTGAGGGAACTGGAAATGAAAGTTAAACAGGCCGAGTCCAGTTCAAATGGTGGCAGCACGCAACTAGTGCCCGTGGGGAAGGTGTACATTCCCAAAGACATAGTGTGGGGTTACCAGAGGGGTGATGATATTTATGCGTGGTTCACGGCATATGAGATTGCACTGAGGATGAATGAGGTACCTGAGAAGCATTGGGTGCGGGCCTATCGAAACACTTTGAGGCTTCTGGGAGGGATGTCTTATCCCCTTTAGATAGGGCGGGAACCCTGCCCTACGCCAACATGAAGAGGGCTTTATGCCTCAGGTATGGTCTACTGAACAGTACCGGCAGAAAATCAGGAACTTCAAGAAACAGGAATCCAATACTTGGATTGAGTGTGTGAATGCGTACACGTGTGCACTGGATGGTTGAATGAACAGCAGCAAGGCAACTGATTTTAAGAGCTTATTCTATTTAATTAGTTGCGAGCACTCAAGTAGTCTGTGTGTTCCAGAACTGCACCAGCATCTTTTGGATAGTAAGCTGACTGATACCAGTAAGCTTGCTGAAGAGGCGGACCGCTGGACCAGTACCCGGGTCCACAAGGGGATTGGAGGTACCACTTCCAAAGGTGTACGGGGTCCCCCGCAGAAGGTGGGGGAGTGAAAGGGTAACCACAGGGGGTTCCCTAAAGGCCCCCAAAGTAGTTCCCGGGTGAAAGGGTCCCAGTCCCCAAAGGCTAAGAGTGCCTGGCTCCATAAGGGCAAGCGAGGTCCTCCTACTTATTACTTCTGTAAAGAAGTGGGTCATATTTCCCCTAGATGCCCCAAGAAGTCATCCGCACCCACTGGTGCTTCAACACCAGGATTAGTGAGTGTAGAGCTGGGGGAGGACTTGAATCCCTGGAATGGGGAGGAGCAAGCAGTTATGACCCTGGTCTCATTGGAAGATCGAGAGATGGTCCAGGAAATCTCTCTGCCTGAGAATACTAAAAAATACAGGCAGTGGGTGACCATCAATAGAAAGAGGGTGGAGTCTCTGAGGGACACCGGAGCTAGTTTGGCATCTGTCAGGTGTCAGTGGGTGTCCAGATGTGCTTCACCCTGTAGTGGCCGCAGACAACTCAGTGGACCGCTGCAAGGTGGCGCTGGTTCCCTTTGAGTGGGGAGGGGTCTCAGGTTCCTTGAAGGTCGTTGTAAGTCCGTCCATGCCTGTTTACTGTCTGCTGGGGAATGACCTGGAGAGTTCCCCCTTGAAGGAGGTGGGGCGCCAGGCGCATTTAGAGATGTTGGTTCTGCCTGAGTGGGCTGGTGTAACCACTCGGTCTATGGCAGCCAGTAAAGGTATTCAAGAGGACCTGGAGCCTAAAACAGTGGCCCAGATGCCTGCCATAAAGAGAAGGGGCAGGGGGCGCGGGAAACCGCCCCCCACAGTTCCCATGGTCCAGGAGGAGGCACCCTTTGAGAGGGATGCCCTGGCACCTAAGGGGGTACAAGTGGCTGAACTGGGGGACCTACCTGAGCTGACTGAATGGCAGCAGGAAGGCTGGCCCTCCAGGGAGGAATTATGTGAGGAGCAGAAGATGTGCCCTTCTCTTGTGGGTTTGCGGCAACAGGCAGCAAACCAGGCAGCAGGTGATCAGTCTGGATCACACTTGATTTACTGGGAGAATGATCTTGTTAGATCTGGGGGTCTCTAGAGCAGACAGGCTTATCGAAGGCAATGTGTAAAGTATTTGTACCAACACTCACAGTAACACAGTGAAAACACCACAAATGGACTCCACACTAGTTTAGTAAAATAAAGTATCTTAATCTAAACTACCCAAGACCAAAACAGCAAAAATCCAACATACACAGTTCAAGAATATGATTTTAAAAGAGTTCTAGGGTTTGCGCCAAAATAATCCACAGTTGCGTCACGTTTAGCCAAAAGTACCTTTAGATGCAACAAAAGTTCCAAATGGAAGCAGCAGCATTGAAAAACAAGCGATGTGTCACTCCTGAGACCCTGGGGAGGTGATGCGACAGCCCCACTGGATGCAGCGGGCGTGTTGCGACGAATCCGGTCTGTATGGGGAGGGAGGCGATACCTTGTATGGATTCCGGTGCGCAGATTCGGTAGGAAGCATCTCGCAAAGGCACGATGCAACAATCTTCGGGACGGTGATGATCTCAGGTGCGGCAGCAATGAGCAGCGTCGATCTTCTCCTCTTGCAGCTCCTTGATGCGATGGCTCTGCGACGATGTTCGCAGCAACAGTAATCTTCCCGCACCAGGCCGATGTGTTCCGCAAGCAAAGGATGCGTTGGCTCTTGCAGCGGCAACAGGCGCTGTGACGATCTCGATCTTCGCTGCGGCAGGAATTTCCTCGCACTGTCGGGAATGCGCTCTGCAACCGAGCGATGCGTGAAAATCTACAGATTGTCTTAGTTTCTTCTTGTCCAGCTTCCCAAACAGCAGGCACAACTTCCAGAGGCACTTGAACTGGACCAAGCACTCTAGGTAGGGCAGAACTCATACACAGAGTTCAGGGGGATGCTGAGGGTGAAGTCCTTTTGTTCCTGGGACTTCTTAACAGGGAGCCAGCTCTACTCAGGCCCTTGGAGATAGCTTCAAGCAAGGGGGCAGAGCAACAGCAAAGTCCTTCCCCTCTCCTTGGCAGCAAAGCAACTGCAGGTCAGCCCACAAGTACACAGCAGGACAGTCCTTCCTCTACAGTCTTCCAGCTTTCTCCTTGGCAGAGGTTCCTTCTTGATTCCAGGATGATCTCATTTCTTGGGATCAGGGTCCCAATATTTATACCCCAAAATCCTTTGTCCTCTGAGGGGAGAGGGGCCTTTGCCCAGTCCAAACCAGTTCTGGAGCACTCTGTTGACATGATTCCTTATTTCCTTTCACAGTGCAGGGCAGAGACATCAGACGCACCACAGGGGGGGAGCCAGCACTATAGGGGGCAGGCACAGTCCTATTCAGATCCCAGGTGCAACTCCTCCCTCCTATCTAGATACAGGTCTCTCTATTCACCACTGGGCGCACTCCCCCTGTCTGTTGGAATCCCCCAGCCCAGTCACTCAAACTCCAGACAAGGAATACACAACCTAGCAGAGGCAGGCTTGGATAGTTAGACAAGAAAATACCTACTTTCTAAAAGTGGTATTTTGAAACACAGAATGTTAAAATCAACTTCACTAAAAGATGTATTTTATCATTCTGAGTTCAGGCATACTAAACTCGAAATTCTACCATGTTCCCATAGTCAGTTAGGATTATAAAATGTAATACTCTAACTGCCCATTCTAGCCTATGGACATCAGATAGCTTTGCAATAGTGAAAAACGAAAATGGCTGTAATTCACTATTAGGACATGCAACACACACCAGGGCATGTCCTACCTTATACTTACAATGCACCCTGCCCTTGGGCCTATCATAGGGGTGCCTGATATGAAGAAAAGGGAAGGTTTAGGGACTGGCAAGTGGGTGCACTTACCCAGTCAACATGGCATTACCAGACGACACACAGGATCTGCAATGGCAGGCCTGAGACACATTTTACAAGGCTGCTTCTGTGGGTGGCACAACCAGTGCTGCAAGTCCACCAGCAGCATTTGGTTTTACAAGCCCTGGACACACTCATTGCATTGTACTAGGGTCTGACAAGTAAACCAAACACGCCAATCATGGAATCACTAATCCATACATCAATTTACAATAGGGAGAGCATATGCACTTCTGCACTAATCAGCAGTGGTAACGTGCCCAGAGTCCTATTGCCAACAACCACAGGTCAGGAAAAACAAGGGAGGAAGAAGATAAATGTTTGGGGATAACCCTGCAAAAAGGGCACTTTCCAACAGATCTCCTGTACAGTGAGCCTAAGGTTGCTGAGCTTGGGTCAGCCCGTGCGCTGGTGGTACCCCAGCACTTCAGAGCCTTCCTACTGGGGTTGTACCTTTAGCAAGGCATTTGGGGCAGGACAAGACCTTTTAGAGGCGTGTCTCTTACTTTTACTGGCCTCAAATGCGCATGAGTTCTGATATTCATTGCAGGACCTGTCAGACTTGGGGGCAAGTGGGAAGAATGGAAGGAAGGGCAAAGCTCCCCTTCAACCTTTCCCGGTGGTCAGCCCCCCTTTGAGAGGGTGGGCATTAACATTGTGGGGCCGCTGGATCCCAAGACAGCCATGTGCAACAGTTTCATCCTAGTCTTGGTGGACCATGCCACCCGGTACCTGGAAGCAATCCCTCTCCGGACGGTGACAGCCCCCATGGTGGGCCGTGCACTGAAGGGGATTTTCTACTGCGTGGGGTTCCCCAGAGAGGTTATGTCTAACAGGGGTACTAATTTCATATCTAGGTATATGAAATCTCTGTGGAACGAGTGCGGTGTAACCTATAAGTTCACCACGCCTTACCATCCCCAGGGTCATGGTCTGGTTGAGAGATTTAACCGGACCCTGAAGGCCATGATTATGGGTCTTGAGGAACCTATGAGGCATAAGTGGGATGTCGTCTTACCATGCCTGCTGTTTGCTTACAGGGAGGTGCCAGAGAAGTCCTTAGGGTTCAGTCCATTTGAGCTCCTATATGGGCACCCTGTAAGAGGACCCTTGAGTTTGGTGAAGGAAGGCTGGGAGAAGGCTCTTAGTAGCCCCCCAAGGATGTATATAGCTACATGCTGGCCTTCAGGAACCAAACTAATCGTTTCAGGCAACTCACTCAGGTGAATCTGGACTCCAGGCAGGAAGAGATGAAACTGTGGTACGACCAGAATGGCACTCTGGTCGAGTTTCAACCTGGGCAGAAAGTGTGGGTGATGGTGCCAGGGGAGCCTTGCGAAAGTGTGGGTGATGGTGCCAGGGGAGCCTTGCGAGCTCCAGGACAAGTGGACTGGGCATTATGAGGTGGTGGAGCGCAGGAGTGAAGTAACCTACCTTGTTGACTTCCGGTCTGCTAGGAACCCTTTGAGGGTCCTCCATGTAAACCGCCTCAACCCACACTTTGAGAGGTTGGAAGGGACCATGCTCTTGGCTACCGATGATGGGGCGGAAGAGGAGAGTGAACCTCTTCCTGACCTGTCAGCCAAGGAGAAGAATGGGTCAGTGGATGGGGTGAACCTCTCGCCTACCCTGACCCCGAAACAGCAGAAGGGCTGTCACCAGGTATTGGGTCAGTTCGCCTCTCTGTTCTCCCTGACCCCAGGAGTCACCCATTGGTGCATCCATGATGTGAACACTGGAGACAGTCTGCCTGTAAAACAAACATTTTACAGAGTAGCAGATACAGTCAGGGCCAGCATCAAGGAGGAGGTTTCCAAGATGCTGGTGCTAGGGGTGATTGAGCCATCCAGCAGCCCCTAGGCTAGGCCACTGGTCCTTATGCCAAAAGCTGCTGAGCCTGGTGCCACCCCAGAACTCTGGGTCTGTGTGGATTACCGTGGGCTCAATACCATCACTAAGACTGACGCGCATCCCATCCCCAGAGCTGAAGAGCTTGTGGATCGTCCGGGAGCTGCCCGGCACCTCAGTACATTCAACTTGACATCTGGGTACTGGCAGATTGCCTTGCCCGAGGGAGCTAAGGAGAGGTCAGCGTTCTCAATGCCAGAGGGGCACTACCAGTTCAGGGTTATGCCCTTTGAGTTGAAGAACGCCCCTGCCACCTTCCAGAGACTGGTTAACCAGGTGTTGAGTGGGCTGGAAGAATTCAGCTCCGCCTACTTGGACGACATTGCTGTGTTCAGCTCCAGTTGGGAGGAACATTTGCAACACCTCTGCGAAGTGGTGAAGGCCTTGCAGAGGGCAGGCCTGACTATCAAGGCGAGTAAGTGCCAGATAGGGCAGGGTTCTGCGGTGTACTTAGGACACCTGGTAGGGAGCGGCCGGGTGGCGCCACTACAGGCAAAGATTGATACCATTCTGATTTGGGAACCCCCCCAAGACCCAGACAGGAGTGAGCGCCTTCTCAATCTCACCGGGTATTACAAATGGTTAGTGAAGGGGTATGGCATCATTGTTGCCCCCTTGACAAAACTGATGTCACAAAAACAGCCAATCAATCAATCAAGACATTTGTAGAGCCCGCTACTCACCAATGAGTGTCTCAAGGCGCTGGGGGGGGGGGCGGTGGTGCTGGGTGCTGCTACTGCTTGAATAGCCAGGTCTTGAGTAGCCTCCTGAAGGTTAGTAGGTCTTCAGTCTGCCATAGGAGGATGGGGAGGGTGTTCCAGGACTTGGCGGCGAGGTAGGAGAATGATCTGCCATCAGTGGCCGCTCTTCGGATGTGGGGGACGGTGGCGAGGGCGGTGGAGCGGAGCTGGCGGTTCGGGGTGTAGAAGGTGAGTCGTCTGTTGAGGTATGCTGGTCCGGTGTTGTGGAGTGCCTTGTGTGCGTGGGTGAGGAGCTTGAGGGTGATCCTCTTGTTGACGAGAAGCCAGTGGAGGTCTCTCAGGTGGGGTGTGATGTGGCGAGGGATGTCGAGGATCAGGTGTGCAGAGGCGTTCTGTATGCGTTGCAGTTGTTTCAGCAGTTTGGCCGTGGCTTCTGCGTAGAGGGTGTTTCCGTAGTCCAACCTGCTGCTGACGAGGGCCTGGGTGACCATTCTTCTTGTGTTGGTGGGGATCCATCTGTAGATCTTTCGGATCATGCGGAGGGTGTTGAAACAGGAGGACGAGATGACGTTGACTTGCTTGGCCATGGAGAGTGTTGAATCGAGGATGAATCCCAGATTGCGTGCATGGTCGGTGGGTGTCAGTGCTGCTCCCAGGGTAGTCGGCCACCAGGAGTCGTTCCAGGCTGAGGGTGTGGAGCCGAGGATGAGGACCTCCGTCTTGTCCGAGTTCAGCTTCAGACGGGTGTTCTTCATCCATTCGGCGACGGCTTTCATTCCTTCGTGGAGGTTGGTTTTGGTGGTGAGAGGGTCCTTGGTGAGGGAGAGGATCAGTTGTGTGTCATCGGCATAGGAGAAGATGTTGAGGTCGTGCAGCCTGGCGACGTGGGCGAGCAGGGACATGTAGATGTTGAACAATGTCGGGCTGAGGGATGATCCTTGGGGTATGCCGCAGATGATCTTGGAGGCTTCGGATCGGAAGGGGGGGGGAGGCGGACGCTCTGTGTTCTGCCGAAGAGGAAGGAGGTGGTCCAGTCCAGTGCTTTGCCTCGGACTCCTGCGTTGCGGAGGCGAGTGCGTAGGGTGCGGTGGCAGACCGTGTCGAAGACGGCTGACAGGTCCAGGAGGATGAGGTCCGCGGTTTCGCTTTTGTCCAGCAGGGCCCTGATATCATCGGTGGCGGCGATGAGGGCCATTTCGGTGCTGTAGTTGCTGCGGAACCTGGACTGGGACAGGGTCAGGATGTTGTTCTCCTCGAGGTAGCGGGTCAGCTGTTTGTTAACGATTTTCTCAATGACCTTCGCCGGGAACAGGAGCAGGGAAATGGGCCGGAAGTTCTTGAGGTCTCTCGGGTCTGCCTTGGGTTTCTTGAGCAAGGCGTTGATCGCGGCGTGCTTCCAGCTCTCCGGGGAAGGTTGTGGTCTTGAAGGAGATGTTGATGGCCTTGCGGAGATGGGGTGCGATGGTGGCGCTGGCTTTGTTGAAGATGTGGTGAGGGCACGGGTCTGACGGGGAGCCTGAGTGAATGGTGCTCATGATTTTGATGGTGTTGTCGTCGTTGATGTTAGTCCAGGTGTAAAGGGGGTCGCTGTGGGTGGTGGCCGTGGGGTCTGAGGTGTCGTTGGCTGCCGTGGTGGTCTGGTTATCAAATCTGTTGTGGATGTCTGCGATCTTGCGGTGGAAGAAGAAGGCAAGGGAGTTGTTTGGAGGTCTGGAGGTTCGCGGTGAACCAGCTGGCATTCTTGTTGGTGTGTCTGTTGGAGGGATTCTTGATCGGGGAAAGGTTGTTGGCACAGTCGTCGATCAAGCATCTGAGGTTGCTGGCGGCGCCGCCGGGGTCGGTGGGATCTGTGCATGGGCTTCAGGCAAAGACAGTGTTTAGCTGGTCTTCGGTGTTTTTGCTCCAGCTGCGGCGGGGGATCTGTTGGGTGTGGTGGTGCGTTGCCGGAAGGTGAAGTGGATGAAGCGATGGTTGGTCCAATGGAGTTTGGTGGTGTGGCTGAGGCAGATGTGGGAGCTTGCGGAGAAAATGGGATCAAGCTTGTGGCCGTTGGAGTGGGTGGGCGTTGTCACGATCTGTCTAAGTCTGAGGTTGGCGAGGTTGTCGATCAGGGGGGTGGAGTTCGTGTTGTTGTTGTTCTCGAGGTGGAAGTTCAGGTCTGCAAGGAGGATGTAGTCCATGGAGACGAGGGCGTGCGTACTGACGAAGTCGGCGATGGAGTCGCTGAACTGTGGCCGGGGTCCGGGGATCTGTAGATTAGAGTTCCTCTGAGGGTGGTTTTGGGATCAGTGTGGATCTGGAAGTGCACGTTTTTCGGCGGTGCTGAGGGTGTCGTCGGGTTGGTCGAGACCTTGAGGGTGGATTTGTGGATGATGGCGATTCCCCCTCCTGCTCTATTGGTGCGGTCTCTGCGGGTGATCTTGTAGCCGTCCGGGATGGCTATGGCGATGTCGGGTGCCGAGGAGTCGTTCATCCAGGTCTCTGTCAGGAAGGCGACGTCCGGGGACGATGTGTCGAGCAGGTCCCAGAGTTCAACGGCGTGTTTGCATGCGGAGCGGGTGTTCAGGGGTATGCATCTGAGGTGGTTGCGTCCTGTCCTGGTTGGTGGAATGACGGGTCGGATGCTGGTGAGGCTGCTGTTCCGGCAGGGGAAGGGTCATTGAGTGCACTTTGGGGCGGCCAGGAAGCTGGTGTGTGATTGTCCGGTGTTGAGTGCATGGAGAGTGCTGGCATCGTAGCGGGACCAGGCGTCGTGGCGTTTGCGCGGGCCAAGGGTTCTAATGCTGGGTGCGGTCCAGGCGCGGATGGGTGCAGACTGGCCTGCCTTAGGCGCTCCTTTGGTGCGCCAGCAGCCGCTATATTAGGGGAGGTGGGAGGGAGGAGCAGCTGGGAGGCGGGAGCGGGCAGCGATTGGGTAGCAGGGGGCGAGGCCACATGGGACGCAGTGGCGGGAACGGCGAAGCAGGGATACACAAGGAAAAGGGGGGCATAGCAAAAGGAGGCAAAATGAGGGAACTAGGAACAGGCAAAAACCAAGTTAGACAAATGGGACAGGAATCAGACAAAAAAGAGACCGTTAACAGTTAATACACAGGCAGAAACCAAGTGAGATAAATGAGACAAGAATCAGGCAAAATAACAGTTACCAATTAAGGCAGTACCGGACTACCGAGGCAGAGAGGCCTTGAACCTGCGGCAGCGGCGGTGACAGGCAGCAGGGCACACATACTCACTGGTGGAGCTGTGCGGCCAGGGGGAGCGACCTGTGTTTAGGGTGTTAGGGTCGCTCTCCTCCCCGCGCAGCGGCCACCATATGAGGGGAGGTGGGAGGGAGGAGCAGCTGGGAGGCGGGAACGGGGCGGCAAATGGGCAGTAGGGGGGCGGAGCTGCAGGGGACGCAGGGGCAGGAACGGCGAAGCAGTGATACAGAAGGAAAAGGGAGGTACAGAAAAAGGGGGGAAAACAAGGGAAATGCGAACAGGCAAAAACCAAGTTAGACAAATGGGACAAGAACCAGACAAAAAAGACAGTTAACAGTTAATACACAGGCAGAAGCCAAGTGAGCTAAATGAGACAAGAATCTGGCAAAATAACAATTAAGGCAGTACTGGACTACCGAGGCGGAGGGGCCTCGAACCTGAGGCAGAGGGGCCTTGAACCTGCGGCAGCAGGGCACACAGACTCTCTGGTGGAGCTGTGCGGCCAGGGGGTGCGACCTTCCTGAAAACAGGGTCAAGGGTCGCTCTCTTCACCGCGCAGTGGCCGCCATATGAGGGGAGGAGCAGCTGGGAGGAGGGAGCAGGGCGGCAAATGAGCAGCAGGGGGGCGGGGGCCGCAGGGGATGCAGCGGCGGGAGCGGCGAAGCAGGGATACAGAAGGAAAAGGGGGCACAGAAAAAGAGGGGAAATGAGGTACACGAAAAACCAAGTTAGACAAATGGGACAAGAATCAGACAAAGAAGACAGTTAACAGTTACTACACAGGCAGAAATCAAGTGAGATAAATGAGACAAGAATCTGGCAAAATATCAGTTAACAATTAAGGCAGTACTGGAATACAGAGGCGGAGGGGCCTCGAACGTGCGGCAGCGGCGGTGACAGGCCGCAGGGCACACAGACTCACTGGTGGTGCTGTGCGGCGAGGGGGAGCAACCTGCCTGAAAACAGGGTCAAGGGTCGCTGCAAGGAGGTGATCTGGACTGATGCCTGCCAGACCGCTTTTGATGCCCTGAAGACTGCCATGTGCACGGTGCCCGTGCTCAAGGCGCCTGATTTCTCCAAGAAATTTGTAGTGCAGACAGATGCTTCAGAGCATGGTGTAGGAGCGGTACTCTGCCAATTGAATTATGAGTGCTTGAACAAACCAGTAGCTTTCATTAGCCGGAGGCTACTTCCCAGGGAACAGAGGTGGAGTGCAATTGAAAGATAAGCTTTTGATGTGGTCCGGGCGCAGAAGAAGTTGAGGCCTTACTTGTTTGGGACTCACTTCCTGGTTCAGACAGACCACAGGCCCCTCAGATGGTTTATGCAGATGAGGGGGAGAATCCAAAACTGTTGAGGTGGTCCATCTCAGAACACCGCCCTGGAACAGAACATGCCAATGCTGACGGTTGTCCAGATTGTTCCGCCTTAGTGAGGGGAACTCCCATGAGGGTGAGTAGTTCCCCCCCCACTTTTCGGCTGGGGGGACACGTGTTAGACCTGGCATTCCTTGGCATGATTACCCCAGACCTTTTGCCTCTACCTCCTCTATTTTTGATGCTGCGATAGATGCTTTGGGCACTTTGCCACTGCTAAACAGTGTCAAAGTGCTAGTGCTCCCTGTATAAAGTGTAATGGTAATTGGTTATCCATGATTGATATGTTTGTCTTACTAGTAAAGTCCCTAGTAAAGGCACTATGTGTGCCAGGGCTGGTAATGCAAAGGCTACTAGTGGGCCTGAAGCACTATGTGTGCCACCCGCACAAGTAGCCTTAAAAAGGGAACTCAGGCGTACCAGTGCAGGGCCTGCGCGAATTGTTAAACTGCCATGTTGTTCTGTCAAGTACACTCACTTGCCAGACCTTACCCTTCTGTTTCTATGCACACCAGGCACCCCTATGGTAGGTCCAGGGTACCCCCTGGGCAGGGTGCAGTGCATGTGAAAGGTAGGACATGTACTAAGGTGTGTACTATGTTCTGACAGTGAAATAATCTCCATTTCGTTTTTCACTGTGGAAAGTCCATCTTGTCCGTAGGATAGAATGGGAAGGGTGTGTAATATGTTTTCCAGCCTATCTTCCCAAAGGCTTATGAGGAAAGGTGAAGTTTAGTATGCCTGAACTCAGAAAGTTATAACACATCTTTTTATGAAGGTGGTTTTTGCATTGTGTGTTTAGAAGCCACTCTTTTAGAAATGGCTGAGTTTTTGTGCTCTAACATTTCTGTGTGTCTCTGCCTGGCTGTGGATTGACTGTCTGGATTTGACAGCGATAGGATCTGGGGAATGTCTTGACCCAGGGGAGGAGGTGAGGCATCAACAGGCTGACCTACATCTGGAGTGTAGGGGAGGAGAAGCCCCTAGAGGTGAAGAGGCCTGGGTTGCTGCTATAAAACAATTGTCCCATCTCCTGCTGAGTGATTGAGAATCCAGACCTCCACAAACCAAAGGAAGAAGGGTGTCACTGGCAGGGAGGCACCCAAAACTGGTTTGAACAGAAGTCAGTGCCCCCTGAAACACAAAGACTTCAAAGCCATTGAGGGGTATAACTATGAGAGCTGAAGCCCCTGAACTTTGGAGAATGGCGTTATCAAGTGTGAACAAGACTGGAGTTACTTCATGGTCAAGAGGAACTTTGCCAAGGAAGAAACAACTGAAGAGTCTAAAGGATAGGACTGATCCTTGCTGTGTATTCTGGGGCTGGCCTGCAGTTTGCTGTTTTAACCAAGGAAAGGCTACAGGGATTTTGCTGTGTGCTGTGTCCCCTGCTTGAAAGGACTTTGCTGTGTCCTGAAGTAACTTATCCCCAAGGGCCCGAGGTGAGCTGGCTCCCTGTACGGAACACAGGAACACAAAAGTTTCCATGAGAGTCTCAGCTGCGCTGTGTGCATGCTTGTTGCAGCCTGAGACCCTCGCAAGGCGTGCCCTGTGATCATGAGGTTCTGGAGTCCAAGCAAGGATCAACGACGCTGTGTGTGTGTGCTTTGTGCAGCCTGAACCTCTTTGTGAGGATTGTCCAGTTATCGTGTGCACCGGAATCCAAGTGAGTCTCATCGACATTGTGTGTCTCTGTGTTGTGCACTGTGAGAACTTCGTGGGGATTTGCCTTGTTATCGTGTGCACCTGAGTTAAAGTGAGTCTCAGCGACGCTGTGCACATGATCTTTGTGTAGCCAGAGACCTGTGTGTGGAGTGCCCAGTGATCGTGCACCCGAAGCTTAAGGAAGACTCAGCAACACTGTGTGCGTGTGCTCTGTGGCAGCCTGAGATCTTCGTAACTGTAGCGGCCTGGACCGGCAGTCCCGGAGGAGCTGATTTGCCGGCCTGAGCCTCCTGTTGCCAATTCACAAAGTTTCATTGGAGGCCCAGCCGCTGGACGAGGAGAGGAGAGTGGGTTTGCGCCCCCCCAGGTAACGTGTGCCGACTCCTGGGGTGGGGCGGGGTGCGGGCTCGGAGGGAGATGTACTCGGCCTCTTTTGATTGCATTGTACCTGTGTTGGGGGCAACTGTTGAAAGGCTGACTGCAAGCCGAAGGAGAGCCGGAGAGACCGCCTTACCTTACAAATTGCATCCTTTCTGCATAACGGAGCACCTGATTTGAGTATTACGCATTGCATTATTCCTGCATAACAAACTACCTGATTAGTGTATGACGCATAGCATTTTATCTGCATAACAAAGTACCTGATTGTCGTATGATGCACTGCATTGTTTCTGCATAACTACCTACCTGATTAGCGTATTGCACATTGCATTATTCCTGCATAACAAATTACCTGATTAGTGTATTACGCATTGCCTTATTGCTGCATAACGACATGCCTGGTGGTTGTATTACGCATTGCATTATTTTACCTTGCATAGTGCCTGATTTTGCATTACGTATTGCATTCTTTTTACATTGCAGAGTGTCTGATTGCTGCGTTACGCCTTACAGTATTTTTACATTGCAAAAGTGCCCGATTCTAGCATTACAAACTGTATAATGTGATATTAGGATTACATAAGAATGTTTAGAAGTGCTCATTATTATCGCCAGAACTTACAAGTGCTGGCTGGCCTAACAACCGGCCAGGAGAAATAGTACACAACCTCATATGTCGGATTTATATTGTGTGGTCTTATCGTATATCTTTTTACATAAACTTTATACTCGTTTTTTATGAAACTCGTGTGGAGTCTATTTGTGGTGTCTTCATTGGGTTGTTGTGAGCGTGGTTGCAAATATTTACACATTTGCCTTGAAGATAAACCTGGCTGCTCATGCCAAGCTAACGAGGGGATGAGCGGGGCTATCTAAGAAGGTGACCTTCCTTTCCTTAACGTTGGAACGCGGGTACCTACGTGACCTAAGGTATCTACCTCAGCCAACCTGGGATCCCGGATCTAACATTTACAAAAACGTCTACTCTAAAAATTACAAGCTAAAAAAAAACAATTCTCTCATACACAAAATAACTAGTGCAATACAACATTCAACCGTCTCGCTCACATATATAATCAGACATCCAAACAGCAATCCTCTGCATTTCCTTCCCTTCCACAGACAACTGCTCACTTCCTTCATCCACTCCAACAGATTGATCAGAATTCTGCAAATCCTCTACATTACTCTCTTCCACACCTATTGATGGCGAGCCACTATTTCTAGCATTCTCTTGGACCTCAACTCCTTCCCAGAATCCTACATCAAAATTCCGACTTAGTCTTGCATCACTCTCTCTCCTATATAAATGTCTCTTACCTTTCAGAATAACAACCCTCCTCAAATTCCATACCTTTCCATCACTTAATTTCACGGAATTTTGTAGAACGTGAATCACCTCAAAAGGACCTAAGAATTGACACACACACTTCTTAACATTCCACGTTTTTTAAACTTTGATCAACATGGCAACTTTAACTTTGGAACCGTCAGCCAACGATCCTTTCCTTTTATCATACAATGCCTTTATTTTGCGTGCATATCCCTAAGGGTATCCTTAACCTTCTCAAAATCAACTTTGCAATAAACATTAAACAAGTATTCATATAAAGGAACACCACCAACAAAGCAGTCCTCCTCGCTGGTCAGAGCCCCTGCAACTGTCATTTACACTCCATGGAACCAATAGTAAACAATTCCATGGCTCGTGAAACAACAGGGCAGGAAATTTAAATGTAAAAACAGTAATTACATATAAGCTGCAAACAGATAAATGCATCTAAACACAAAAAAGTGTTACAATGGTGTGTACGAAAGACCACGTCCCCCCTTTCCCTCAGCAGCTTGAGACCCATCTCCAAGTGAGTAGTTTTCACTTTACAAGCCCATGATTGATTGATACCCCTTCAAAACAACGACAGGAGCATGCCCGCAAGTTAAAAAGTTCCTAGCCACAAGCCAGGAACCGCAGATCCAAATGCACTGAAGAGATGTGGTCTGAGTGAGAAGTGGTACCTGGGAGAGGGAAATCCACAAAGTCCATCATAACTCCAAGCGAGAGTAGAACACAGAATGTGCTTACCTCCAAATGACGCCTAGCAATAAACCAACACACCAGGCCTTACATACACTATCTGAAGAAAGCAGTAAGCCCTGACCACAAACACCATATGATGACGTGATTAGAGGTACGTGGGGGGCCACATAATAACCTTCTGATCCCTTCTGCCTCATGATAAGTGAGATAGCAGTTCATGTGAAATCTAGGGAAGCACCCAAAAACCAACAAAAGGAGCCCAAAGATATCCTAGTAAGATGTCTCTAAAGAAAAGTTGGAGCTGAGATATCTGGCACCCCAGGGGAGGGACACATTGCACTTCACATGCTGAGAAAGGAGATTCATACACACACGTGCTCTCATGGCATGTTGTAACCACCAACAACACTCAGTAGCGACACGCCCCCTCCTCACACAGTCCAGCGCACGTGTAGGTTAAAAGCAGCCCATACCGATTTCCCCCCATGCACACACCAGGAGAGACAGGGTCTCAGAAAACTAGCAGTGCCCCTAAAATCCTAGATAAAAGGTTATACAGTTCATCCCTATGATCATAAGACCACTCCATGGGCATTTCACACTAATCCAAGCACCCAGTTAGGTATGAAGAAAAAAGGGGGGGCTCAATCGCTCATGAAAATATATTAATTTTCCTGATTACCAATAAGCCGCCTTTAAGTTTTAATTATCAAAAAGATACCACAACCGGGTATCCGGTGCTTCTCAGAAAATTGCATAAATGTAGTGTGGCGAACAAACCCCTAAAGGGAAGTACCAGAACCCTGAAGAAAAATAATTGATGACGGCACATGCAATGTTTTCTGAAATTAACAAAATGAACCAAGCTCTTATCCATCAGGTCTACAATTGAACCGTCAGGTGCATCACCTTTTCAGCTGCCACATCAACACCCCAACGCAGACCTAAAGTGTGCGAGTCAAAATTACGAACTTTACTGTGAAGTGTTAAACGAGAAACCCCAATCACAGACACCTCCCCTCGTTCCATACAAAGAACTGCAATGTTTAATAAGAAGTTATGTATTATTGCACTTCTATTGGGTGCTGCTGCACCTATTCACTGTTAACGAACTGCATGGTCAAATGGAGTTTGCATTGGGATCTCTCCTGTCGTATAGTTCATATATTACCCATACAGAATCTGCACATTTGGGTAACATAAGCTGTGGCATTGGTGGCAGACTGGTTCCGTGCACTCCCACCGGATATGTTAGGCTATTTGCATTAGCTAGTTCACAGTGCCACTATAATCTCCTCTTATGAGGAAAAGAATAGTTTCTGGCAACCTCAAAACATGACAACCCTGATCCCTCAGAATAGTGGAAACAATATACTACCTTTCGCTCAGTCACTTGTGCTCACTTAGTTGGTCTCAGAGATACACAGAATAAACAGTCTGGGCGTTTCAATAAGAATTTATTGAACAGTTGTTATTCTAGTATAGAATAAATGAGCTGTAACAACCATTAGACAGTAGCAGAGATATATGATTAGCAGTACTACGAAAGTAAAGGGATGGTACAGTTCTACAATTTTGCTATCATCATGAATACATACAAGTATATAAAACACATGATAAAAATTGCGTACTCCTACGATGCCTCCCTAACTACATGTACCTAAGTGTACCTAGCATCTTTGCAGGAGTTATGCCAATAATCCCTTTAGGATCGAGTCAACCCTATTACCTGAGAATGAGAGAATATGGCACCCCGTCCTGGTCTCGAGTTGGACACCCCACAAGGGATGTTAGACCACTGCGAGCTGGAGTGTCTGCATGCAGGAACCTCAGCGTCTCTGGTCAGTGTGTCAGCCGGGAAGTCACGGTCTCCACTGTCTTTCCAAGCAAGACTTGATGTATATATACCCACAGGTCTCCCCAGGGGTCCTACCTTGCTGTGTTACTGTGTCGGCCTAAAGGATGATGTCAGGCCTGAACTTTATACAGAGATATTATACAGATGTTCGTCCTGGTGTCAGTCCTGCTGTGCTTCCTAGAAGCCTCATGCATAATGTATGAGTTTCAAACTAGGGAAAAACCTGCGTTCTGAATCCAGTGTTGTATCTAGGTAAAAGGTCATTCCCGATGAACCATTATGTATGTAATGTAGGGAAGTATATAGGTGAAAGGTTGCAGTGTTTCCTGCGCCTGCATAGGGTACCTATATGGAATATAACACCCACTCCTCTTCCAACTGCGAGACATATGTAACCTACTATTGTTCTACAATTCTAACTAGACATTGGTACGCACAAAATGTTTAAAAACGTCTAAAAATTTCTAAAAGACTTAAAAATGTAAAAACAAGAATTGCAAGCCATAGCTCTAGAAAGTGTCCGTAACTATAGCCTGAACCACTATAAGCAATTGAAAGCCATGTATGCCCAATAATTGAAAGGAATGTCAATTTTGTTCTCGAGTTTCAAATCATGAGCTTGTTTAAAAACTGGCAAATTTCTTTAGGCACACGACGAGCCAAAATTAAGTCAATTGTTTATGTGTCCTGGCTGGTAGACGCAACATTTTTGTTGCTTGCGTCCGCAGTCCGCAGTAGACGGCCCCTTTAGCACCTCGCAGAGTACGTCAATTGAGCACAGATGATCTTCCCTGCTGCCTGCAACCGGTGCCTACAATAAGTAACCCTGGAGCTCACAGTTACCAGATATGCGATGCCCAGGAGCATTCCGCGGCAACCTTGACTGTTCATCATCAAGTAACTCCCAGTTGAGAGTAGCCCGAATGCTGGAGTAATCACTGCAGCTGGAGCACCCCTCAGATGACAGTAAAAGTTCGCTATAGAACCATTCCAAGCCCCGTGCGGCATCATATCCAGACATATGAGTGATCTACTTAAAGCATTCTCACAGTTCGTACTGTTTAGAAACATTTCTCGATCCCCACTCCGGCATTGAAATCTGTATGGTAATACCCATGATTCCTTAATGCATTCCTTACCCATTTTTTCATATCTGCCTGCCTGCTTTTGTTCAAGGCAATACTGAAACTGAAAAGTAGTGACCGGTAGAGTTATGTGGCCATGGATTAGGCATTCCGTGAACTGTAATTCTGTCACTGTAAATGGTAATCTATTCAGTTTTTTGATACGCAGCATTGTATATTTTGCTTCCCTTTGTGCCATTTCTATCTGTTTATCTGATAGATTGTATTTATTTTTTTTTTAATTTGTTTTTATTGCAGAATTAGAAACCAGATCTCAGAGTATGTTAACCAGTACACCGAATGCATCATGCAACATATAACTGACGTGAGAGTTGTACACAGCCATTCAGCCCACATCCCGGAGGCTGGGCGGCGCGCCAGATCCTTTTGTCTTTACCTCTGTATGAAGATGCTACAGTGGTCACCCCATCCGGGCTGTCGGTTAATATCACCATTCAGTATCTGCTTTTAACCCCCCAAACTCCAACCCCCCTTGCACCGTCAAACTGACACATACGTCTCGCGGGGACAACGTCATCAACGAACACCCGCCCCAATGCAGTCTCTCCATTATTTCTCTAGCAATCCCCTCCAGGGTCCTACTATTATCACTATCCGGATATCCGCTGTCATTCCTCGGGGACCTTCCTCACCGTAAGCTAGCTGCACACCCTACCTGTGGGGTCCCCCTAGACTGTGTCGCAGTGCCTAACTACCCCTCTTGCGTTTCCCCCCCCCCTCCACCCCCCCCAACTGCTGCTGATGCGGGCTTATGTAATCTGTACCAACCCTGGAGCACGCTACTTATCGGGAGTCGCTGTCGGTCACTTAAGCATCACATAGTCCTGTCCATTCAGTTCGTCTCACTTTCATCCCCCACCATGTAGTCCCGCAATGCTTGAACCACCATTTCCCATGCTCTCGCCAGATCCAAACTTTTCTCGTTATCAGTCCTAGTAGCTTGTCGCATTCTGAGAGCGCTCTCACATCCGGACCATTTCAACAGCTCATTCATCCACCTCCTCACTGACGGGCCTTCTTTAGATTTCCAGTGCCAGGTGATCTCCCTCTGAGCCAACATGAGTCCAAGGTCAATAAACTTACTCGTAACTTTCGTTCTCTTAGTATGAGGGAACCAAAGCAGCAGACATGCCGCCATATCAAAGTCCACTTCCCTATCCGTAATCACATTCAGGATTTCCCCCACTTCCGGCCAGTACGTTCCCAGTCTCGGACATCCCCACAACAGGTGATCCAGATCAACCGCAGGGGCCAAGCATCTAGGGCACATTGCATCATGCACCCGAAAATATCTTTTAACCCTCTCCGGGGTCAGATAGGCCCTATGGATGATGAAGAAATGCACCTGCTGGAATCGCGCGTTCCTTGTACCCTTCCATGTTCGCCTTAGAACCTGACTCCAGACCTTGTCCGGTATGGGTTTGCCTATGCTATCCTCCCATCTCGTCTTCAGTGCTAGCAGTGGTTCCAGTCCCTCATTCAACATTCTAGTGTGGAGGCAAGTCACCGCTTTGACAGTACCCGCCGCCATCACCACATATTGGCACGCCATGGTCGCCTCCGGCTCGGCCAGCCCTCTCTTCCAGTGTCTCTGCATCGCTGCAATCACTGCTGCGTGCAGTAGAAAGGTCCCGTCCGGCAGGCCAAATTGCTCCTGCAACGTCTGAAAAGGGACCAATTCCCCATCTAGGTGCAGGTCCCCCACCATCTGCACGCCCAACTCCTCCCATTCTAATAGTGGGGACCAATCGCCCCCATGCGGTAGCGCAGTCAGCATCCCCAGCGGTATCTCCGGTGCATATGGTCTGGTTTTTTTCCCTCTCTTCAGACTCCTGTGCCAACATAATTTGGGCGTCCGTTCCTCCATCGTGAGGGCCCTCATTTATAGTTTCTGTTGCATGACTATGTATGACAAGACATGTCTCTGGATACCAATCCCACGGTCACGTTCTGGCCCCCTGAATTCCCTGGCAATGTGTTGAGTTAAAATCTGCAGTTGTGCCGCCAGGTAGTACAATTCAAAATCAGGGACCGCTATCCCCCCTCGAGCTTAGGCCTAGTCAGAGTACTCAAAGCCACTCTGCGCCGTCCGTGACCTCAAAGGAAGCCAGTGACCAGCGCCCTCAGTTCTTTAAAGACCCGCTGAGGGATCCATATCGGTAGAGTCCGGAAATAGTAAAGCAGCCACGGAAGTGCCACCATCTTCAGTAATGCTACTCGACCCAACACCGACAGAGGGAGGGAGGCCCAAAAGGCCATGCTACCCTTCAGTGCACGCACGCAGCGTCCTACGTTGCCTTCTAGCAGGTCCGCAGCCTCATGGTAAATGCGCACTCCCAGGTAGGTGAAGCAGGAGGGCTCCCACCTCACCTCCATCGTGAGTGGGGGGCACGGTGCGCCCGTCCGTAGCGGAAACACACAGGTCTTAGCCCAATTCACCCTAAGGCCTGATAACTGCCCGAATCTAGCCAGCATATCCACTGCCCCCCCCCAGGGCCTGTCCAGTGTCCGCTAGGTACAGTAAGAGATCATCTGCATATAGAGATATATAATGTGTCTCTGCTCCCTGCATGATCCCTCTATACATGACACCCGACCTCGCCCGCGCCGCCAGCGGCTCCATCGCTAACGCGAACAGCAAGGGGGACAGTGAGCAGCCTTGCCTCGTCCCCCTACATACAGGGTAAGCTGAAGATATGACCGATCCCTCTATACATGACACCCGACCTCGCCCGCGCCGCCAGCGGCTCCATCGCTAATGCGAACAGCAAGGGGGACAGTGAGCAGCCTTGCCTCGTCCCCCTACATACAGGGTAAGCTGAAGATATGACCGGCCCCAGTCGTACCCTAGCCGTCGCCGACGAGTAGAGAACACTCGTCCACCTCCTAAAGCCTTCTCCGACCCCTAATTTCACCAACACCTCATCTAGGTATCCCCACTCGAGGCTGTCAAAAGCCTTTTCGATATCGACTGATAATACCGCGGGGTCATGAGGTGAAGCCCCGGCATCGTCCAATATCCGAACCAGACGGCGTATATTCATTGATGTATTCCTGGTCGGGATAAATCCCGCTTGATCCCTATCTACCAGTGTGGTCATGTGCGGTAGTAATCTGGTGGCCAAGATACGGCTCAAGATCTTATAGTCCACTGTCAACATAGACAAGGGACGGTAAGATGTTACATCCAATGCCTCTCTGCCTGGTTTCAGCAATGGTACCACTAGTGCCTCCCTCATCGATTCAGGCAAGCCTCCCAGCCTCTCGGCTTCCGAGTATGCCACCAATAGTTTGGGTGCTAAGATGTCAATAAATTTGGCATAGAACTCAATCGGCAGTCCATCTACCCCCGGAGTTTTATTTCTGGCCATCTGTTTGACAGCTACCCTAATCTCCGTTACTGTAATGGGTCCTCCTAGGTCCTTCGCAGCCTCGCTATCTAGTACCAGCAGTGGGACCAATTCCAAGCATTCACCTATCTCAGAGACCTCCGCCTCTAGGTGGCATTCATATAACCTCGTGTAGTAGGATTGAAAGCGCGCCAGAACCGCAAGCTGCGAGTAGACCACGTCCCCCTTTTCTGTTCTTATACTCATGATCGGGCATCCTCTAGGCTCCGGGTTAGCGATTTTGGCCAGGAGCGTACCCAGTTTATCCCGCTCCGCGTGCACCTTAATGGCGTACAACTTATAATCATAGCACCGCAACCTTTCTGTTTCAGTCGCCACCACCTCCTTAGCTTCCAGCAAGCGCTCCTGCAGGTCTGGTCGTTCTGGTCTTCGCTGTTCCAAACCCCTCAACACCTCTTCTGCCTTCGCCAGATCATTTAAAACTGTCGTTCTTACATTCGAAAATTTGCCCATGCACACGCCTCTCACCACCACTTTCATCGCGTCCCATTCTAATGATCTCGTGGTGGCCGAGCCCTCGTTCATCTCAAAATAGTGTTCAATGCCCTTTTGGACCGTGTCACTAAAAACCGGATCTTCTAGCGTATCAGGCCGCATCCGCCATGTAGGGACTGCTGTTCTCGCCTGCTGCCACCGCACTGACACCAATAAGGGATTATGATCCGAGATGGTCCTGGCTAGATATTCTGTGTGAGTTACCACAGCAGCTAAAGGGCCACTACATAGCACCGAGTCTAATCTAACATGCAGTGCGTGTATTGCTGAGAAGAAGGAATAGTCCCTATCCTCAGGGAGTTGTTCCCTCCACACATCCATCAGTCCCCATCTTTCTTGCCAATCCTTCCTGTGAGAGGCTAGCCTACGCACTGGGGAGTCGGTCAGTGGTGGGTGCGATCTATCCAGTATCACATCAGTGATCGAGTTAAAGTCACCTCCCAATATGACGGGGCCTGCCAGGAAACAGGCCAGCGAGCTCGTTAAACAATCAAAAAAGCGGGCCTGATCTGTGTTGGGGGCATATATACCACATAGGACCACTTCCCTACCGTACAGCCTTCCCTCTACTGCCACATATCTACCTTCAGGGTCCACCCTCTGGTTCGTAACTTGGAATGGTGTCCCCGCCCTTATCCATATCAGCACTCCTCTGGCAAATGCTGAATATGCGGTGCTAAATACCTGACCACGCCACCTCCTCTGCAGTGCAGTGCATTCCTTCTCGGTCAAATGAGTTTCCTGCAACATTGCTATCTGGATGCCCCGCCGCACCAAATAGGCATGTACCTTATGACGTCTCACCATCGTTCGAAGACCACGGACATTCCATGTGATGCATTTTAAATTAGGTAACGTCCCCATTACAGTTGTTTCCGCACAGTATCAATGATAAACAGTAGGCCCCTATATCGCAGCAGTTGTACCCCCCCTTCAAAACATCCCGCAAAACTCCCCAAACCCCTCTCCCCAGGACAGGACCTAATAACCCAGCTTCAGCCCCGTTCCAAACCTTCAGCACAGCACACATTACGCTAATCTGTGGTCGTCACCACAGAAGGCCTTAAGGGCCACAAGAGGGTGATTGAGCGCCGACCTAGGATAGGCAGAGCCCCCACCCCGCGCCCTCGATCCCATGCTGCAGTCACAGCCCCATACCTGATAGTCTACCAGATATCTGGAGAGTCCGCCCCAATAGGGATCCCGGAATTGTACAGATCTCTGAAATGTCACTCATTAAACAGTCCATCTGAAGTCTGTGGGGTGACCGCTGGGCCCTTCACGCTCCCAGTTTCCGAGTCGTCTCCTCCGGATTTCTCACCCACCTCATCAGAGTCCGATCCCCCCGATGCCTTCTCCTGCTGTGATCCCGTTATAATTGCCGTTGCAGCCACAGCCCCTTTCCTGTCCTCCGCCATTTTAGCATCTCGCATGGTTTTTTCGAGTTTATTTCGTGTGCGAATGCGCTGTGATTTCCGTACCTGGACCGGCTTTTGCCTTTCCCTACCGCTCTTGTACGATCGATCCGTTCCCGCACGGTACAGTTCAAGCCACACCATGCTTCATTTATATGATAGATTGTATTTAGAAAACAGAGACATACTGTTGATAAAACGCCAGGGCACATAGCCTGCACACAAAGATTGTAGTGTCCAGTTTAACAACCTGATAGTACATAATTGAGATTGCCCGTGCTGTAATATGGCCAAATCTTGTTCTAATATGTCTATTGCAGAAGATACAATGCCTAAGGAATATATCCTGGAGGTCAATGGTGTTAACCCATTGTCTACCACTGCTAGAGAGTTTTCTAGATTTATACGTCTATTTCCCGTAATCTCTCTGCGGCTTCTTGTTGGGATATTTTCCAGATTTCATTGTAGGCAGTATAAATGCCAGCATATATGAAACGTTTTTGACGTGGCTTCCTGAGACCTAGTAAAAAATGCCTAAGATCCACATCCAGTGATAGTAAGGATAAGTGTTGTTTCAGCTCTGTGAGTGTTGAGGTTTTTAGCCAATCAAGGCACAACTTCCCAACACTGTAGGATGTCACTACTCCTGGATGTTCTCTCTGTACATAGCGTGGATCTGGCCTATGGCTAGCGAACCCTTCAGGTTTACCTATGAATCTCGCCTGAGAACTATTAGTGTCTTTGTGCCAAATCAACCATTTCTTCCAATCGGGGTCTGATCTATTGTATCGTATGATGTCATCCAATGTAATCTCTTCTTGTGATGTTTCATTACCCTCGGTCAGTGATGGTGTTGGCAGCCGAGGTGTGTTCAAGTCTTTGTTCTTGGCTAGTTCAAGGCAAGACATCTGTTGCACGGTCTCGCTCAAAAACATGATCCATTGAGGGATAAGGCATGCTCTAAACAAAGCTTCTGTTCCCTGAACTTGCCATTCCCGAGTACCCCAGTCTGATTTTAAGTCAATGGTTGTTGCAGGGATTCTGCTCATGCACAGAACTATGTGCAGGAAACCAGGACCTCAGTGTATTGTGGTGTACCAAAAACACACCTCAGTGCCCAGAACCCCGATCCGACTAGCTTTAGTGTCTCATTCGTTCTCCGTACTACAGCGAAGCTACCAATGATTAGACAACCTAGAACATGCAAATTAGGAAACGTCTCAGGAATAGTGGGAATCAAGAACAGTTTTTCATTTTAACTCTCATACCCGTCCACAACGTGAGTAATCAGAGACACAGTATAGTTTAAAATGTTTATTTTAACTAACGTGCTCTAAGATGCAGTACTTTCGCCAATACTAACAAAAAGACGCATAAGAATAATACAATCAGCATTGTTACAATTCCATAAAACACAAAAGGGGAAATCATATTATAAATGACAGTGGAAACAGGATTATAGTGCCGTTACCACCCTCCCCATGCTCGGAGCTAGTTGTAATTAATAATTGAAGAAGACCTCTAGGCTTTGCCGGTGGACCCCATACCTCCAAGATCAGATGGAATGAATCACATCCCAGGACTAGAACAGCTCCTCGATGTTGGAAAGGTTGCCTTCAAGTGCAATATTAAAAGCACCCGAATTTGAGTTTGAGCTGCTGCGTTTTCTGTTATGTCTGATGTGCGTGGTACTGATCAACATGAATTAACAGAATTATTCAACCTTGAACGCGCTGTGCAGACTCAGGGCACAGAGCGTGCCTAGATTTGTGAAAAACAGACAGTTCTCATGTGAAAGAGCACAAGCAGGTTATTTACGAGAGCCATATAGTGTTGTGTGCAAAAGCGGCAAAAGCAGCAAAATGGCATTTAAGCATATACCTCACTTATGCTAACATAGGAATGTCTGCAGTTGATCCCGTATCCTCACTACACCCTCCCCTAGATTGGTCCAATGGACAAAGGACTCAATAGAAGCAGAGTTCAAGTTCGAGTGAGCAAGAAATAAGTTCATCCATGCAAAATAGGTAAATTAGAACGGAAATGAAACAAGCATTGAAAATGCAATAGGTCTCGCAATAGAAGAGTTTTACCTTTTTCGTTTTGCAAATGGATGAGTGGCGTTGCGTGGATGAGTGGCGTTGCGTGGATGAGTGGCGTTGCGTGGATGAGTGGCGTTGCGTGGATGAGTGGATGTGGTGGATGTGGCAGTGGATGTGGTGGATGTGGCAGTGGATGTGGTGGATGTGGCAGTGGATGTGGTGGATGTGTCAGTGGATGTGGTGGATGTGGCAGTGGATGTGGTGGATGTGGTGGTGGTGGGTGCGGTGGTGGTGGATGTGGTGGTGGATGTGGTGGTGGATGTGGTGGTGGATGTGGTGGTGGATGTGGTGGTGGATGTGGTGGTGGTGGATGTGGTGGTGGTGGGTGTGGTGGGTGTGGTGGTGGGTGTGGTGGTGGGTGTGGTGGTGGATGTGGTGGTGGATGCGGTGGTGGATGCGGTGGTGGATGCGGTGGTGGATGCGGTGGTGGATGCGGTGGTGGATGCGGTGGTGGATGCGGTGGATGTGGTGGATGTGGTGGTGGTGGATGTGTTGGTGGATGTGGTGGTGGATGCGGTAAATGTGGTGGTGGTGGATGTGGCGGTGGATGTGGATGTGGTGGTGGTGGATGTGGTGGATGTGGTGGATGCGGTGGTGGTGGATGTGGTGGTGATGGTGGATGTGGTGGTGGATGTGGTGGTGGATGTGGTGGTGGTGGATGTGGTGGTGGTGGATGTGGATGTGGTGGATGTGGATGTGGTGGTGGATGTGGATGTGGTGGTGGATGTGGATGTGGTGGTGGATGTGGATGTGGTGGTGGATGTGGATGTGGTGGTGGTGGTGGATGTGGTGGTGGTGGATGTGGTGGTGGTGGATGCGGTGGTGGTGGATGCAAAACAAAATGTAACACAAGCAACAGCGCATGCTTGATGCCAGGCAAGACCTAAAAAAGACTGAATATGTCAACAATGCATCTCGAGATTCATACAGAACTACCTAATGTACTTCACCAGATACAAGGAAACAATTAACTGCTACTTCGGGCAAATCTCCAACAAGATAAAAAATGACTTCACTAAGCTCAATGAGAACAGAAGAGCTGCATCTTTCTTGGGGGAGGACCATTTCTGCTGAAAAGACAGTAGTGAACACGTGACACCATTGGCGAGACAGCGAGTCGAGTAAAGTATGCTGCAATGCATTTGGCAGTACTTGTAAACCAACAGGTTATTTAAGTAAAGCATTTCTGAATTAAAGCACAGAGTGAGAATGAGAGGGACCAGCGAGAGAGAGGATAATGTGAGAAAGAAAAATATACAGAATATGAGAGAGCAAAAGAAATGAGAATGAGAGAGGGAACACGATATGGCAATGAAAGAAAAGAGAACTGGAGCAAGAGAGTAATTTAGAATGAAAGAAACTATAAAGGATGAATGAGAACAAAGAGTGAAAGAAATCGCAGGACAGAGGGAGGAAGGCAGAGAAGGGGAGGGGGGAGGAGAAATGCGACACGGCGGGCAGGGGAGGGGGCGGAGCGGGGAGAGGGTGTGAAAGCAGCAGGGGCCTGGAGTGCGGCTGAGGGAACTGAAGAAATGCGACACGGCAGGCAGGGGAGGGGGCGGAGCGGGGGTGTGGCAGGAGTGCGCCTGAGGGAAAATACGTGCAAGGCAGGCCGCTGGAAGTTTTTCTCTTTAATTTGGCCTCCTAATAGCCCTTAAAGTGCTTGCCTGGGTCATGAACACGCAGGGAACCTTTGAACGAGAACATCAAAGGGGCGCCGCGAAAGTGACGCTTCCAAAGGTGCAGGACCTCTTCCGTAAAGAGCTGCTCCTTCTATGAAACCATGCCCACACTTGCAGGGAATTGTCAACCTTATACGGAGTCTCAGTAGAGAGGCCAAGGAAGGTGTGAGCATCGTATCTAAATCAATTTCTCATGCAACGAGGGGGATCGCTCCGAGTCTATGTTAGGTGATTAGGGGGGCGAGGAGGCGGTGAATGTGGTAAGCCATTGGGGGAAGGGCCGCGCTGGTATGCCGAACCAAACAGAAGCGGACGGCTACCACATTTATGCAAGGACGGGGTGGGAATGTAATGAGCTCAGCATTGCAGCATGTCTGAGCCCTTGGAGTGGCGCAGACTGCTGTTAAAACAAGCATTTAACACCAGCGTTCCGTAACGTGAATCAGGATTTAGTGTGTACTTTTATAGCACTTATGGGACACAATGGGCGCTTCAAAAGGTGGTAGCAGGTGGTAGCAGGAAGATGTTTCCAGACGTGAACTGCAAATCATTTTTCTTTTGATAAAACTTCAGAATGTTGTGTCTGACCCAGCTGACGGACACACTCCCCTTGGCAAGTGAAAGCATTAGGTGGCGGGAGGGAGTGCTTTCAGTCGATGAGGAGCTCACATACCTAGTTAGTGTTAGGTCAGGGCGGAGCTAGCGCGCAACCATGATTCTACCCCTCCTTGTTAAATGCAACAAAAAGTATATCATAACAAATCAGATAGGCATTATGGGGAAAAGGCACACGTGGTACACAAAGCGATACTGTATCACATACAAACTGGTAGCTCGCTGTGAAAGCCAGTTTTACACCAGTAGCTTTAACCCTGTCTGAGTACACACAGGAATGCTCTAATGTAGAGACAGGAGACAACAGATTCGTCTGCCAATGAGGGGCCGTGGAGTGAAGGCTCGGGGGCGGCGGACGGGGGAAGCCGCATGACACTCCGTACAAGCCAAAGCAAACTCGAACAGAGGCAAGAGGAACTAGTCAATGACACAGCAGTGCTAAATAGAATATAACAGATATATGAAGTGTGCTGTGATCGGTCTGTTGTTTTTCCTATTTTCTAGCACGTAGGGGGCTGCAGATAAGGGGGTGGGGGGTGCTGTGGGGCTCAAGGGGCGCATTTCGGCAACAGGCCTGAGTCGATTTACAGTTTTTAAGGGGAGGCTTTGGGTTGCGGTGCCTGGCACTGGTGGGTGTGGCGTCCATAAGGAGGAGTTGTAAACTGGGGTCCGGAATATGGGGGGAGTCGGATCCGATCCTCATACAGGACTCTGGGAACTGCTGGAGTCCTTGGTAGGTGGTCCGGGTACAGTGGGCGATGGAAGGTGGGGGAGGGCTCAGAGTGACGTCACCTGCCCAGGACGCGGGGGCAAATATGATGCTCCTGAGGTGTTGATTCTGGGTTTGGTACAGGGGTGAAAGAAGAGTTGCGATAGGTGGCATGCCGGGCTCGAGAGGCGGACAGGGGTGACCGGGTCTATGGGGGGAGAGCGTGTGCTTTCATTAGCAGCCTACAATAATCTGAGTACTGAAGCTTCCAAACATATGTAAAACACGGGTGGAATACAGTTTTAGATATGGACATAGCTGCTGAGGTCTCGGATAGTTATTGTGTAATAGTTTGCATTTTAGGCAGGGTTGTTGTGAGTGACGTTGAAGCCGCAGTGAGGGAAGCTGTCCTGGGGGCAGGGGGTCGGGCACGGAAGACGTGGGAGCCGCGATTACTACGGGGGCTACGGACACATTGGGCGGGGGGGGGTGGTAGTCTGAGGAGGTGGTAATTGTGGTAAGAAAGGCGGGGAGGCCTTGGGGTTGTTGGCGAGGGGGGTAGCCTTCAAGGGGGTAGGGCGGGGGAGCTGGCACAAGTGGGATGCAGCTCAGGGCTTGGGCAAATGCTAGTCAGCGGGTGTGGTGAAAGTGCCAGACTCCGCACTACAAAGTGTGCAGGAGGCCTCCTTCAGCAAACTACAAGCATGCTTCACTCGTAAAGTGTGGCTGTGGCCTTCGTGCACCGCCATGGGTGCGAGCTTTGTGCAGGGTGCTGGGTGGACACGTTGTGTAGAGGTGAGCCCTCGCACGGACTTTGCATGCTACAATTTGCACAAAAGTGCCGACTGAGTCCTTTATTAAAAGTGCTGGATGTGCTCTTTGTGCAAGGTGTGAGCCCCCTTTGTAAAACAAGCAACGTTTTAGAACATGAAAATGGGATAAAAAAAACAAGCCAGTGTGCCTTAATCATATAGGCCTTTAAACACAACAAGACGGAGGGCATTGCTGTGGGGAGGGGGTGGAGGAGAAATGCACACGGCGGGCAGGGGAGGGGGCGGAGCGGGGAGAGCGGCATGTGGGTGTTAAGAAGCCGGGCCTTTGAAGTGAAGCTAAGCTTCACTTCAAAAGGTGTCGGAGGAATGCGGCTGAGGGAACAGACGGCGATTGCGGCTGTGCACGCGCTTTTAAGCTCAATGCACATGCGCATTGAGCTTAAAAGTCACGGGCACTGCAAGGAATCGCCACGATTCCTTGCTTCTTAGTTAAAGGTTGTTTAAGCCGCAATAGGCTCGCAAGCTCGATGCGCATGCGCATCGACAGGCGAGACCTAAAAAGGAAAAAAAGAAAAGAGAATGGAGGCGTCAGCCAGCAAAACAAATCTTAGAGTTCTCGGCTGATGATGGAAGGATGCCAAGTTAATCCATCAGTGTATATGAGCAATAAGTTGCAACGGCCTCCAAGAGAAAGTCATTGTTGCTCTCAGAAAAGAGAGATGCCATCCAATCAAGCAAAGAGAATGAACATACATGTTCTTCAAACAAGGGAACCTCTAGCATCATCAGAGGACTACTTGCGTGTTCTTCAAGGAAACTTCGTTGCAGGAAATCATGTGCAGCAGCACACATGTCTCATTCAGCTAACACTCCAAGCGCCGCAGCACCGGCCATAATCCCAAAACCTGAACACTCCAGCTCATGCATCACAAGAGGACTCATTAACATTCCGTAATCCGGGTCAGGAGACACCGTGTTGGAGAGACATAAATCCAGTGCCCATTTGAAGGGACATTCCAAGCAGGCGGGGAGTGACCTCTGACCCTGCTTGCAGGTTAGGTCACCCCGCTGCTGCCGGAGAGCTCCACCAGCTAAGTGCTTACTCCTGTTGTTGCGCGTGTTCGCGCCCGCTGCCTGCCTCGGATCACCGCCGTGACCCGGGTCAGACCTTGCGCTCTGCTTGCTTCCCTGGTTTCTGTAATCAGGTTTTTCTGTATTCTGTATTCTTTGTGCCTTCTTTTTGCCCCTCTTCGTTCTAGTCGCACCCAACCCCCCTTTTCTCTCTATCTTCCTGCTCCTTTTTCTCGCCGCTACCCCTGAGGCCACGCCCCCTCGCCACCCCGCTCCCGCCTCCCAGCTGCTCCTCCATCCCTCCACTCCTTATATGGTGGCTGCTGCTCAGATGCGCAGCGGACGCACTCAAGGCGCGCCAAAGGCAAGCTCGTCTGCGCCCGACCGCGCCTGGACCGCGCCGAGCGACAGAAACCATGGACCCGGCACCCTCCTCGACGCAAGACTCCGATACAACGCCAACACCCTCCACGCCCTCAACACCGGCCGAGACCACCGCTGCTTTCAGGCCGCCCCGAAATGCACCCACGGACCCTTCTCCTGCCACACCTGCAACTTCACATGCGACAGAACCACCAAACCCCCAAGGACCGAACCCAACCACCTCCGCTGCATACTCCTGAACAACCGCTCCGCACGCAAACACGCCGTCGAGCTCTGGGACATGCTCAACACCTCCGCCCCAGATGTGGCCTTCCTGACCGAGACTCCTCGGCACCCGACATTGCCATAGCCATCCTGGACGACTACAAGATCTCCCGCAAAGACCGCACCAACGAGAGAGGAGGAGGATTAGCCATCGTCCACAAGTCCACCCTCCAGGTCTACATCCACGCAAACGATTCCCTCAACTCCGCAGAACACCTTCACTTCCGGATCCAGACCGACCCCAACACCACCCTCAGAGGGACACTTATCTACAGATCCCCTGGTCCCCGGGCCCACTTCAGCGACTACATTGCCGACCTCGCCAGCACCCACGCACTCGCCTCCATGGACTACATCCTCCTCGGGGACCTAAACTTCCACCTCTAGAACAACAACGACACCAACTCTGCCACCCTTATCGACAACCTCGCCAACCTCGGCCTCCAACAACTCGTCACTGAACACACCCACGCCGCCGGCCACACGCTTGACCCCGTCTTCTCCAAGAGCACCCACGTCCCCTTCAACCACACCACCGAACTCCACTGGACCGACCACTGATGCATACACTTCACCTTCAAGAAACCAACTACTCACCACCACACCCAACAGCTGCCCCGTCGCTGCTGGAGCAAAGTCACCGAAGAACAGCTGACCTCCACCCTCACCCAGAACCCACCCGTCAACCAACCCGACACAGACGCCGCCGCCCGAAACTTCAGACAGTGGATTGACGACTGCACCAACCCCCTCACCCCGACCAAGAAGCCCTCCAACAACCACCCCAGCAAGAATGCCGCCTGGTTCACCGAAGAACTCCAGACCTCCAAACGTACATGCCGGAAGCTAAAGAAGAAACAGCTCCACGTCCGCACACCAGACAGCCACGCAGCCCACAAGGACGCCATCCGCAGACATCACCACCTCATCAGGACAGCCAAGAGAGCATCCTTCAAAACACGACTGGACAACAACGCCCACAACAGCAAAGAACTTTTCAACATAGTTAAGGATCTCTCCAACCCCAGCGCCAACACCAACGACATCCCGCCCTCGCAAGATCTATGTGACTCACTGGCCTCCTTCTTCCATCGCAAGATAGCCGACATTCACGACAGCTTCAATTCCCCACCCGCCTCGACCGCAACAGACCCCCCCCCCAAACACCACCTGCACCAACCTGCTGACCTCCTGGTCCCACGTCAACGACAAAGAAACACGCAAGATCATGAGCTCCATCCATTCAGGATCTCCGTCAGACCCCTACCCACACCACGTCTTCAACAAAGCCGACACAATCATCGCACCCCAACTACGGATGGTCATCAACATCTCCTTCAACACAGCAACATTCCCGGAGAGCTGGAAGCATGCCGAAATCAACGCCCTCCTCAAGAAGCCCAAGGCGGACCCCAAAGACCTCAAGAACTTCTGGCCCATCTCCCTGCTCCCCTTCCCGGCGAAGGTCATTGAGACAATCGCCAACATACAGGCGACCCGCCACCTCGAGGACAACAACATCCTAGATCCATCCCTGTCCGGATTCAGACGAAACCACAATACCGAGACAGCCCTCATCGCCGCCACAGACGACATCCGGCGCCAGCTAGACAACGGCGAAACTTCAGCCCTCATCCTGTCAGCCGCTTTCGACACGGTCTGCCACAGCACACTAAGAACACACCTCCAAGAAACCGGATTCCAGAAGAAGGCCCTGGACTGGACCATATCCTTCCTCTCTGGCAGAACCCAGCGAGTCCGCCTCCCACCCTTCCGATCCAAAGCCACGACATCATCTGCGGCGTACCGCAGGGCTCATCCCTCAGCCTGACCCTGTTCAACTTCTACATGGCCCCCCTCGCACAAGTGGCCCACCAGCACGACCTGAACATCATCTCCTATGCCGACGATACCCAGCTCATCTTCTCCCTCACCAAGGACCCGCGCACCGCCAAAACCAACCTCCACGAGGGTATGAAGGCCGTCGCCGAGTGGATGAGGAGCAGCCGTCTGAAACTGAACTCGGACAAGACGGAGGTCGTCATCCTAGGCCCCACCCGCTCGGCGTTGGACGACTCCTGGTGGCCGACCACACAGGGAACAGCCCCAACACCCACGGACCACTCACGCAACCTAGGATTCATCCTCGACTCTTCCCTCTCCATGTCGAAACAAGTCAACGCCGTCTCCTCCTCCTGCTACAACATCCTCCATGCTTCGCAGGATCTACAAGTGGATCCTGACCGAAACTAGAAGAACTGTGACCCAAGCCCTTGTCAGCAGCAGGCTGGACTACGGCAACGCACTCTACACAGGAATCCCGGCCAAACACCTACAACGAGTACAACGCATCCAAAACGCCTCCGCCCAACTGATCCTCAACGTCCCCCGCCGCAGCCACATCACCCCCCACCTGAGAGATCTGCACTGGCTCCCCGCCAACAAGAGGATCACCTTCAAGCTCCTCACCCACGCACACAAAGCACTCCACAACGCTGGACCAGCCTACCTCAAAACCAAACTCAACTTCTACACCCCCACCCGCCAGCTCCGCTCCACCAGCCTCACCCTTGCCGCCGTCCCATGCATTCAACGAACCACCTCCGGCAGCAGATCCTTCTCCTTCCTCGCCGCCAAGACCTGGAACACCTTCCCCATCCATCTGCGGCAGATCCAAAACCTGCTCACCTTCAGGAGACTCCTCAAGACCTGGCTCTTCAAACAGTAGCAGCACCCCCCCCCTCTCAGCGCCTTGAGACCCTCACAGGTGAGTAGCGCGCTTTACAAATGATTGATTGATTGAGGCAGTGGAAGACAGGTTGCACGCAAGTAAAATATGCGAATCGAAAAGACAATCCATAAGCCACGATGAGAGTGGCCAGGGACAGAGTACCGTAGCATTGAAGCATATGACTACGGAGTTGTATCAGCTGGTCTCAGCTGTTTTACGCCACAGACAGAGCAGCCATTTCGAAGCAGGCAGATTAACAGCAGCACCCCAGCAGCAAAGGCAAGTATTAGTGGGAAGCAGCCGAAGATGCTAGAAAAAATTGAATGAAAAAATGCCGGCATCACAACAAATATAGTTTGGAATGAAGTCACAAGGCCGGAGCCCACAAGTTAAAAAAAAATGGGCCAAGCCTGTTGTACTAGAGGCATTGAAAATATTATGGATCAAGGCACCGAAATGAAGTGAGAGATCAGTATTTAAAAGCGCCTGCACCTCTGTGCGGGTGTTGGCCACGTGAAGGACGAATGCTTCATGGGAAGATGTGAGTACAACTTCTTTTTGGGACAAAAACGCTCTTATTCTGCTTAATTTATTGAAATCTGCTTTCAAGGTCGGAATGGAAGGCCATATTGAGATGTCAAGCCTCCCATGTGGGGACGGAAAAAGCAAATTTTTAACGCAAACTACACTTTGTGAGACAGTTACAATGTAAGGGATGCCAGCCAGCATACCGCAGCAAGCTTCATTATCTAAAAGCAAATAGCTACCATTAGCAAGCAGTGTGAATGTAGGTGTGATAGCTGGCACTGGATTACCCTTTAAAATACAAGCTAAATTTGGTGCCTATAGATTACACGCGCTGTGCAATTGTATATTCTTACACACAAGTGAGTGATCTGGTGAGGAATCACATGATTCCCCAGTCAAGTACACTTCTTTGCCATCCAGGACGTATCTGTATGTGAAAGGCAAAGACCACACTTCGTGGAGATATGCACCACCCAGGGGTTCATATCGTCCTAGTGCAAAATGTTTCATATATGACCTAAAATTAAACAGGGAAAAGGGTAAAGTTATCACCCCATGGATCAGCCAGACAGCAGAATCGGTTTCATCTACCGAAAAGGGTAAAGGTTCTAACTTTTCAATGTGTAACATACCATATGTTGCATCCTTTATGGACATATATTGTTGCTGAGCGGTTAGGTTAAAAGGTAAAAACAAAGATGTCATGTTCATATAGTCCCAAGGAACCTTACCCATCTTAAGTGTTTGTATAATCCAAGCAAACTGCATGATGGAATGCAATTGATTCAGACCATGGTACAATACAGATACTTCATCATGAACAATATCCACAACAGATGAAACAATATTGTCTAGTGTGTAAATGCGGGAGGAAAGCGTGTTAATGCTATTATCAATGACAGCAAGCACCTTTTCAATATTTTGCTTGGTCTATTGCCCTTAGACATGAAGCTGTTTCAATTTGGGACGGCTTCCAAACTTCATTGTAAATAGCATAAGAAATCTTTTTGATGTAGCCCCTGCTGGCCCTTTAACAAAATCTGTTAAGTCAACATCTTCAGTTAATAAAGACAAATGGCGTTTAACTGGTGTTAAGGTAGAGTGCTCAAGCAAATTTTGACATAATTTACCCACTCAATAGGTTGTTACCGAATGGGTGCTTGGAAAACGTGGATCAGGTCTATCCTATATGTAATCAGGAGCCTTGCGTAGGAAAAGCTGTTGGCAGGAATCAGAACTTGTTTGCCAAACCAACCAACCCAAGGGGTCTAAGGTGGGAACATTAAAAGAAGGATTTGCAATTAACGACTGCAACTCTTCAAGGGTCATATCTGTATGATTTTTCCAGGTGTCATAAGCATACAGATCAGGAATTTTAGGGGCATTTGTTTGTTTTGAAGTGGCCAATCCAAAACAGGTCGTTTGATAAATGGAACTGTTTAAAAACAGCATTTGGTTAGGGATAAGGCACACTGGATTGTAAAGCTTCCTGTGCCCGGTACCTGCCAGGGTATAGAACCCCAAACATATTTAAGATTAACAGTTTCTTTCCATAGCTCATAGCCACCTTTAGCCAATTGATCAATAAAAGATTTGGAAAATAGTAATTTTGTGTGGGTGAGCCTCACGTTAGAATTGGATGTAGTATTAGCTTATGCAGGAAATGATTACTAATAATACTGGTAGTAAAATAAATCAGCATAATTAGCAGAATTCAAATACAAATCTTCAGCATCAAAAGCATCATAATACTTTAAATCAGAAAATAAAGACTGTACGGCTTGAACGTCCTAATCATCAGAGCATATGTTTTGTTTCACTACACCCCCCATAGAAACACGAAGTACATTTGGGACATTAACCACCTCGGTGGGGCCATGAATTTAGAACTTTACAGCATCCTAAACAATTCCATCCAACACTGGCCAGGCAGAGATGTTGACTAAAGTCTGGTGTTGTTTCATGATGTGTGAAGAAGAATGTGGTGCCAAAGTTCTATCAATCACCTTTACAGCAGAGCGTTCAGTAAGGTAGTGACCCTTGATTAGAAGGAAAAAGAATGTCACAAATCCAATTGTCATGAACAAAGAAATGTCGATGAGGACCAACCAGATGTAAGTCCAAGGTGGAATTACAAAATTTTGTTTAAACCAGGTGACAAATATAGAAAAATCTGAGGGGGAACTTGATGTTGTGGAGTCAGTGTCAAGAGAAAAACATGACTGGTTTACTGCATATGTTTGCAAACCAGGCAATGACACATCAGTGGGATACGAATACTCAGTATCTTCATGTGGACTGCAAGCCGGAAGATTCAACAATGGATTAGTAACAGTGGTCATCTCTATGACAATGTCAGGCCTGATGTTGTTCATTGAGTCCAAGACAGAATTCCTTAACATTGCTGGACAGGAAACAGCTGGAGTCATACTAAGAAGAATTGGCCATTCGCTGTAGTTTGAAATTGTCCACCAAGATGTATCTGTTATCCTTGCGACCAGGAAGTGGTGGTAAAATTACTGTGCGAGTTCCCTTCACACCAAGCTCTGGAACCGGTGCATGATAAGAGGGGCCAAACTCCTTCTTGTTCTCCCCCTTCTCACGGACCAGGTCTCCAACTCTAGGTAGCCAGCCAACTACTGTAATCTGTAGTGCAGCCTCTGTGGGGGAGGGCAAGTATAACTTTGCAAGACTGTCACGATTCTCTTGAAGGTTCTGTAACACAGCAGAATGATTATTTACATCAAAGGCTGTGGCTGTTGCTGCCATGTCTAGATCGTCAAGGTCTTGGACAAACATTTTTATGCCAAAGAGCATTTCGTATGGGGTCCACCCACCCAGAGATCTTCTTGGGAGATTATTAAGTGCACATTGTATGCTATACAAATGGGCAAACCAGTTCCTGCCAGTACCTAAAAATCTAGCTGTCAAGGGTTGCTTTAAATCACGGTTTATTTGCTCCACAATTGAATTGTACTCAGGCCTGTATGGAGATACAAATTTGACCTGCACCCCCAATGACCCCATGGCTTCCTTGTACGCCTTAGAGGCAAACGCAGGACCCTGGTCAGAATGGAAACTGCCACATGCAAAAATTCCCACAAAGACACGCAAATCCCTGATGACAGTTCGTGCGTCAGCACTAAGTTATGGCCAGACCCATAGAAAGCGTGTGCATGAATCAACTGCAACTAAGATAAACTTATACTCAGTATCTGAAGAAAATAGACCACAGGGATCTAAATAAACACAACCGAATGGTTTATTAGAAATGTACAGCTGAGTTTGTGGCGGGCGCACAGCAGTAGAAGGTTTGATCTGCTGGCAGATGTCACAAGAAAGCACATAATCACGAGTTTGTTTATACAACCCACGCCACCAGTAACATTGCTGTAAGATAGAGACAGTCACTGAAACGCCTGCATGAGCCGAGGCCATGCCTTCCTGTGCAGCTGTCATCAATAAAAGTCTGCGGTCCGTGTTGGGAATCAACCGGTCACCAACGTCATTAATTCTCACATAGGGAACTTTATCGGGACTTAACCGATAAGAGTATTTAGAAGGGAAACCTTTTGGGTAATCACCTCCCTTCTCTGTAGCTGCTATCGCTGCTAAAATGTCATCATCAATCTCACTCCTGGATCTTGTAACTGCTGCAACTGTCTATGTGGCTACTGATGTTTTAGCTGCTTCGTCAGCTAAACTGTTGCCAACCGCATGTATTCCTACGTGCTGGTGACCAAGAGTATGGATTACTTGTGTGAGAGTCAGACTTTCTTTAAGTTCTGCGACTCGAACCCAAAGCATTTTATGCTTGATTGTGCTACCTTTGGAATCACAATAGTCATTCTGAGTCCAAAAGAATAAGTTGTCGTTGAAGGACTGAACACAGTAGTAAGAGTCACTTACAATCAAAATTGTCACATGTGGATCAGCAAACTCCGGTGCAAGCACCAGAGCACACAGCTCTGCCAGCTAGACGGTACATACCTCCTAATGCCTGTGTGTGCACGACATTGGACTTGAATTCTCCATTCACCATGGTACCGGCCACTAAAGCGCAGGCTGCTGAATAAGAATGTTTAGATCCCATCGCGCTGAACCATCGGTGTAAATGATACAATGGTAATCCTCAAGTGGGCGCATACACAGAGGAGCAGGATGAACAAATTGATACTGTAAGAACTCCTGTGTTTGCAATGAGGAGTCAAAGATAAATGTGACATCAGGCGATGTCAGCAAAGTAGCCCATTGTATCCAACAAGGATGTAAAGCTTTTGAATTTCGTACACTGGCTTTCATCACTGCCTCAAGCGCAGGATACGGTGTAACAACCAACATGCGTTTTCCTTGTGCCAGTGCGTGTTCCTTCAGGATCGCCATCTGGACCGCTGTTAGGACTTTTTCAACTGTTGAAAATCGCATTTCAGCCAAAGTGTACAAATGTGACTTGTAAGTTATAGGTACTGTGTCTTCTTCATTAAATGTCAAGTATGTAAAACCAACTGCGCCTGGCACAATTCTTATGGCCAGGCTTGTGTGGTTGTCACGTGTTAATGAGTATTTAGATTCAAGAAGATCAGACTGCAAAGATTGCAGTATAGCAGAATTAGGGAATGTAAGTTCGACCGAAGTTCAAAAATCCCAGCAAAGCTTGTAATTTTTTCAGGGTTGTTGGAGCACGCAAATGTGCGCATATCTCTAGGAAGTGAGGCACCAAGCTTCTGCCTTCATTGTTGAGCTCATAGCCCAGAAACAACATTGTTTACTCTGCAATGTGCAACTTTGCAAAGTTAAATTTGTATCCGTAGTCCTCAAACAAAACTATGATGCGGTCCACGCAACAGAGATGCGACCATAATTCGTCGTTCATGAGATAAATATCATCAACGTACGAGTACGCATCAGGGTCAATGCCGTCTAACAAAGAGACAACACGTGCGGCAAAACTGCCTGGGCTGTTCTTGCAGCCCATGGTTAATCTTTTACATTGTTTTTGTTTGCCGCCGGAAGTGAAAGCTGTCCATTGACTACTTATAGAGGACAGGTTATGACTAAAAAAGCCATTTGTAATATCAAGAGTGGTTTTAAATCTTTTTCTTACAAGACTATCCACAAGGGCAGAACTATGGGCATTCTGAACCACACAGGTTTGACAATGAGAGTTCAAATGTCGATAATCCAAAACTAGGCGGTACGACCCATCAGGTTTGGTTATAGTAAAAAGAGGGTTATTCATTGGTGACACACATGTCTCAATCACTCCTTGATACTCTAATTGATCTAGAATTTTAGAAATGGGAGCTTTTGCCTCCTGCCGGAGGGGATATTGGGGTTGTGGCTGTGGCACAGACTGCAATGGCATCTCATGTGGGGGCAAAATGTTATCCCACCCAACCTAAGTATGGTACAAAGCCGGTGCAAGCACCAGAGCCCACTCTTCCGCAAAATTCTTTGCTTGCTCTTTGGGAACAGTTTGTGAAAAACTAGGGAGGATTACCTCCTCCCCCCTCGGAGTGGCCAAAACTAAAGATGGGAGCCAATCTGCCTCAGCTAACATGATGTCATATGAAGAAGTCAGATTTTCCCCAAAAATCCCTTTAACAACACATTGTATATCACCTTCAATTAAAAATACTATGTCATTTAGTCTGTCAGGGGGAGCCACTCGGGTGTCAACAGTTTCAACTGTGATGAAAGTGTCAGTTGCTTTCGCCTTCAGAAATGGATGCAGTGCTTGCCACACTATTGTAACCTCCACTGCGCTGTCTAGCAGCGTCATTGCCCATGTTAGGTTTCGAAGTTGGGTTATCACCGTCTGTGGCATATCTTGCTGTTAATGCAGCAACTTTCTTTTTCTGAAACAAAGGGCGTTGACGAGGGAAATATTCCTGCTTGCCTTTACCGTCAGTCTGACGAGGTTGCTCGCGTCCTTGCAAGGCACCTCGACCTCTACCGAGATCCTGACGATCTCCTCCAACGGCTTGTGAGCCTGATGTTCTCTGTGAAGAACGAGTAGAACGCTGATCAGGGATCTGAGATCTATCAGGAGACCTAATTCTCACATGGTCGCGCAAATCATATGTGCGCTCACTAGTTTTGGGTATTGGTGATGCAGCACGCAACCCTTGTTTCTGTTGTTGCTTTCCCTGCTTTTTATTTTTCCAATTTTTTTTCGGAAAAACTGAATGGTCGTCTTTATTAGACTGTGCCGTCTGAGTGTGCGGTTGCGCTGCTGTTTTAGCAAAAGGCTTAAAACCCAAACTATTGCGTCCAATGGTTTTATAAGCTTCTGCAATATTTTTCAGTAACTCCCGGGGTTTGCGACATCCGGGACAAGGTGCAAAGCATTAGACACCTGAAAGTTAACCACATCTCCCTTTACATTCGCAGATGAGATCAGCAACTACGTCAAACACTCTGACAAGCCTCATTCCCAACTCAACTGCCGCCTCCGGACCGTGCTCATCCTGAACGCGATTGATCACGGAGGGCAGGACAGTCATAGAAGGTGTGCCGAAGCACTTCGCATACACTGCTGCGAATACTTTACCCCAATTTTCACAATCGGAGACCTCTGGTATTAAGTCTTTCTGTAAACTAATAGTGAGTATCCTGTGTTTTTCCACAGGCGTAGTATTAGGAAATACTGCTTCCACTGGTCAAATTTCTCAGCAAGCCAATAAGGTAAATCATCTGTATTCGTGGGTTGCTTGCCCATAACTGAATTAACCATGACAGGACTAATCGACATCCGACCGGTCCAGCTGGTTGCACTGCAACCGCAGGTGCCCCCACCTGGATATTGCGGGAAACGTATTGGACTAAAGCGGATGCGGTGTGTACCTGACCAAAACTGGCCAAGTGGCTGCTGCGATCGATAAAGGGTCTAAACGGATCAGAGTCATGGTGTGGGGGAGGGTGCCATGAAACGAAATACGATGCTGCCATGCCAAAATCGGAACTTCGAGTGTCGTATATGGCCGATATGCTACAGGTATCGTTGTGGGAGTATATTAATGGAATAGGTTATCATCTCCATCCACAGCCTCAAAGGAAACCCAGGAGTAGAAAATCTCAAATTGGAACTCTGCTTTGGCACCAACAACAAAAATTAGCACCATACCTGCGTCAGGCACTCCATATTGTGTCAAATGACGACAGGGTGCCGCGCGACTATGCGGTGCAATCTCGACTGCCATAACTACTAAGAAAGGAAAACTACTTATATGTGTGGTAGGACAAAAAGTGATAGCAATTCAATATAATAATGTGAACCTTTTTAAAATCTCAAGCTTGAATGAACCTATAAGCCATCTATATAGGTAGATTATGCCCTCACAACTGTATTCCGGAAACAGGAGAGAGGGTATTGTGGACAAGTATAAGCACTATTAAAGTGTCTCAAAAATAAGTACCAGACCAAACGTTAGGTGCGCCATGTTGCAGGGATTCTGCTCATGCACAGAACTATGTGCAGGAAACCAGGACCTCAGTGTATTGTGGTGTACCAAAAACACACCTCAGTGCCCAGAACCCCGATCCGACTAGCTTTAGTGTCTCATTCGTTCTCCGTACTACAGCGAAGCTACCAATGATTAGACAACCTAGAACATGCGACTTAGGAAACTTCTCAGGAATAGTGGGAATCAAGAACACTATTTCGTTCTAACTCTCATACCAGTCCACAACGTGAATAATCAGAGACACTGTATAGTTTAAAATGTTTATTTTAACTAATGTGCTCTAAGATGCAGTACTTTCGCCAATACTAACATGCATAAGAAAAATATAATCAACATTGCTACAATTCCATGAAACTCAAAAGGGGAAATCATATTATAAATGACAGTGGAAACAGGATTATAGTGTCGTTACCATCCTCCCCGTGCTCGAAGCTACTTTTAATTAATAATTGAAGAAGACCTCTAGGCGTTGACGGTGGACCCCATATCTCCAAGATCAGATGGAATGAATCACATCCATGGACTAGAACAGCTCCTCGATGTTGGAAAGGTTGTCTCCAAGTGCCTCCTCATGCATGCAATTCAATATTAAATGCACCCGAGTCTGAGTTTGAGCAGCTGCGTTTTCTGTTATGTCTAATGTGCGTGGGACTGATCAACATGAATTAACAGCATACATTGTTATTCGACCTTGGACGCGCTGTGCAGACTGACCGCACAGAGCGCGCCTAGATTTGTGAAAAACAGACAGTTCTCATGTGAAAGAGAACAAGCAGGTTATTTACGAGAGCCATACAGTGTTGTGTGCAAAAGCGGCACAAGCAGCAAAATGGTGTTTAAGCATATACCTCACTTATAGCAATGTCTGCAGTTGATCCCGTATCCTCACTTTTGGAAATACACCATATAGTGAGCATACATGGTGTATGCTCACTATATGGTGTATTTCCAAAAGTCGTAACCCTGTTCAAACAACTGGGCAATAAAGGATGCAGAGTGAATGTGTTTGGTGCTGATGTAGGTGCAACTTTATAATATGAGGGTGGGTCAGATGTGTTAAACCCTGAAAAATTTGGAAATTGTTGTGTAAATATTCTTGAACTGCCTTTTGCTGGTGTTGGACAATGTTCCCACTGATGGTATGTGAACACATTTCTAGGATTAGCAGATTTATGCAAACAATGATGACCATAATATTGAAAACAATACATAGATTTGTAATCTGATGCGCTTTCCAACATTTCACTATTAGAAAATGCAGCACATTTTTCTAAATGCAACAACATGTTATTCACAGTTCCAAAGTCTCAATCATCGGTAAATGTACTTGGGGTAATGATATCCCTTAATGATATTTTAAATAAATGAGGAATTTTTTTAAATTTGTCAGGCCAAATATATCGAAAACAACCTTGTCCCAAACTATACCATCCGGTATAATAACTGCCGTAATGTTTATTGATGACAAGTGTCTTTGTTCTCGATTAGATGATTAATGTGGTTTCACAATTAAATTCACCTTTTGGGCTTCAGAGCTTTGTCAAAGATATTTTCCCTTTACAAGCATACTAAAAACTATTACCAAACCTACCCAGAAAAGAAAGAAAAGGATCATGGAAATTACCCATAGTTCTACTCATGGTGATATCAGATAAATCTTTTTAAGAAAGTTCAGAACGTATTTAACTTCCTGCTAGCGGGATTTTCTGTCTGGCATCGTTTCAGGTTCACTTGGATCCAAAGAAAACATATCAAAGTTTATGAAGTAGCCTGAAGCAGTTCGATCAATTGTTGGTATTGCATCAGGATTTGTAGAAATCGTAGATCACTCTTGTTGAAGCATGTTGATGTAGACATCTGTATTTGGTCAAATAGCAATTTGTGTTTCATTTTGATTCTGAACTCGAATTTCAAGTACAAGGGGAACTAGTTCCATAGCGTTATTGCATAGTCCTTCATTCCGTACCGGGGACTCTTCGAACGTGATGAGTCTTTCAGTTTGAAATTCTTATATTGTAGTGAGAGGAGGGCGTCTGCTACTTTGGAGTCCACGTGGCCTACTGCTCAGTATTCATAAAGTGGTTTGATTAGGTCGATTGAGACAAATCTTTTCTCCTTTTTTCCTGGCAAGAGGCTGTAGATGTAAAGTCCTTGTTTCTTTCACAGCTAGGACCGGTACAGCCGACGATACCCAATTGATCCTCTCCTTGGATAAGACTACTACCAATGCAGAGGGAAACTTTAAAATCTGTCTTACAGCGGTATTGCAATGGATGAGGGAAAATCACTTTTGTTGCATTACCAACAAGACAGAAATCTTACCAATTGGTAAAGATAACCCTTTTCATCCAAAGGATTGGTGGCCAAACACCACAGCGCCGCCATCAACGGTGGAAGTGGCTAAGAATTTAGGCATGTGGTTTGACTCTGCCCTGTCATTCAAGCCCCATGTTCTGAAATTGACCAGGGCCTGTTTTGGGCTTATAAAAACATTGAGAACGTTTTTTAATTTGATCCCCTTGGCAGCCAAGAAGACAGTAGCAGTGGCCCTTATATTATCGAGGTTGGACTACTGCAATAGTCTCCTTGCAGGAATTAACAAAACTATCCTGAGGAGACTACAGGCGGTCCAGCACGCAGCGGCCAGACTGGTTTTAGGACTACCACGCAGGGCATCGGCCTCGGCTGCATTGATGGCCCTTCAATGGCTCCCGGTTCACAAAAGAGTTTTGTTCAAACTCTTATTGACAACTTTTAGAGCCTATGGTCATCTGAGTCCAGGATATCTTTCAGCACGATTTAGGCCTCATACCACTGTAAGAACACTAAGGTCTACCACTGCAAATTTGCTCAGGGTTCCAGCATTTAAATTAGCCACTGGAGGCGGAAGATCAGCCACTGTCTTGCGAGCAAAAGCCTGGAACAGTATGCCTAAGGAGCTCAGAGCTATTGAACAGGAGGGACAGTTTAGAAAACTGTTAAAGATGTGGATATTTGGATTATCAGATGCTTGCTGCCTAATGCTAATTTAGGTTTATGTTACACTTCTGACCTGTTGTTGTTTATAGCGCCAGGAGACTCCGTTAAGAGTGGCAGTTTGTGCTCTATAAAATTACATTTCATTTAAGTTCATTACAGGCTTTTTGTAGGATGGCCCAAATTCTTTCTTGTCCGCTATTTTCTCTCTCACCAGATCCCTGACTTTCGGGATCCAGACGGGTCTTGCCGTGACTGATTTGACTTTCCCAGTGGTGGTCTGCTTCAGGTGGATGTTACTTTGTTGTCTCTTGGATTCATTTAGATCCTGTAAAACAGCGAAACGATCATAGATATATCAAACGGGTTTTCATCCGCCACTGCACCTTCACAATCAAGATCAGGTACCCACATTCTTGTCCCAAATAGGACCTCATACGAATTTCCCTCGGGATGGTACGGAGAGGAGTACTGCAATGCTACACCCAATCCTCGCATTGGCCTCCTAGTAAGCCTGAGAGCTAAACGCAGGGCCCTGGTCAGATTGTGATGTGCCAATTGCATATGTCCCTATGAATACTCGCAAATCTTTTATAACAGTTCAAGCGCCTGCCGAGTGCTGGAACCACACCCATAGGACTCTTGAGCAGGAATCCACTGCTACCATGATATATCTTTGAGCCCCATCTCTTTGTAAGGGGCCTCAGTGGTCTAGGTAAACACACACTAGTGGTTTGTCAGATATTAACAATGGTGTGTGCACTGGACGAGTTACGGTGGAACCTTTCATCTGCTGGCAGATGTTGCATTTCAAGACTATGGGGCACATGCATCAAAGGCTTTTGCGATCACAAACAGTGCGATTTTCAAAAATCGCCCGTTTGCGATCACAAAATGGCCTATTGCAATGCATGAAAGTGTTTGGGACTCGCAATTTAGGAAATTGCAATTTATTGCGATTTCCTAAATTGCGATTGCATTTTAGGAATCGCAATTTTTGATTCCTTAAATGCAATGCTAGAAACACTTAGAAATAGCAAATTCGCTATTAGGGGCCGCAAAATACCGCGAAATTCCACTGGTCGGTATTTTGCAAAAACTTTAAAAAATGCACTTTGTTTCAGGTTACAAACACACACATGCACTCACAATTTGTGAGTCGCAATTAAGGAATGTTTAGGAATCGCTATTTTAATAGCGATTCCTATATTTTGAGCGTTCTTAATTGCGATTCCTTAATAATCGCAATTAAGGACACGCAAAATCATTTCTTGATGCATGTGCCCCATAGTCTTTAGTCTGCTTTGTTAATCCAATGCCACCAATAGCATTGTTTTAATAAAGAAACTGTCACCGTAACTCCTGCATGTGCAGAACCTATACCCTCGTGTGCTGCTAGAATTAAACCTAACCTACGATCCATATTTGGAATGACTCTATCCCCCACTCCAGGAATCTGAGAAAACGGAATGTTATTGGCATCTAACTTGTAGTAGTACTTGAGTGGAAATCTTTTTGGTACTGCACAGCTGTTTTTGCGTGAAGCAATAGCAGCCACCATAATCTCACCGTCTATTTTTGTTTTAGAACTAATGATTGCAGCTACAGAAGCCGTGAGTACAGCCCCCTTCGTGCCTTCATCAGTCAATGAATTCCTTTCAACGTGAACACCATCACACTGATGACTCAGTGTATGTATCACATGAGCCCTTGGTAGTTCGGTTTTAAACTCCACTACCTGTTCCTATAGCATTTTATGCTTAATTGTGCGACCTTTTGCATCTTTGTACCCGTTTTGAATCCAGTATTGCAGGTATTCATTATATGACTGCACACAGTAAAAGGAATCGCACACAATTAGTGTGGGGAATTCTCGATACGTATTCACAAGTGCCAGTATTAGTGCTTTTAATTCTGTCAACTATGCCATGCAGTCTCCTAGAGATTGCATTTGAGTGCAACTTGGATTGAACTTTCCATCCTGCATGCGACCTTTAACGATTGCACATGCAGCGCTATATTATTGCTTACTTCCTATGGCCAGTTGAGCAGATCTGTCAGTGTAAATTATATATTCATACTGATCTAAATGCATTATTTCATTTGGTAGAGGATAGTCTTGTTCATATTGCAGGAATGCTTGTTCCTTTAAATGTGGTACCTGTATTCAACATATGTTGCAGTGAGAGAATTAGCCCATTTTATCCATCTTGAATGTAAAGCTTTAGCATTTGAAAGCTCACTTTTGTTGAAGCCTCTAAGGCTGGAACCGTAGTTGCTGCTATTATTCGTTTCCCCTGAGCCAGTGCTCTTTCCCTTACTACAGCAGTCAGTACCGCTTTCAGAATCTTTTCTGTGGATGCGAAGCGCATCTAAGCATTTGTGTACAAATGTGATTTGTATGCAATTGGAACTGTTTCACCTTCATTGTATGTCAGATAGGTGTACCCAGATTCACCCGCAATTATATGGATCACCAGGTTGCGCACGTTTACGCGTGTCTGCAAGTGTTTGGAAGCTATCATATCCGCTTGTAAGGAATGAAGTGTATCTGTGTATTCCTATGTCCAATGTTTTGCTGAAAAATACAGTTTTATTCATTTGTAGAAAGGTTTTACTCTTTCTGCGTAATCTAAAATGTATGTTCTACCAAAATTCAGGAATCCCAGGATTGATTGTACATTTTTTAAATGATTTTGGAGGTTGGAGCAGGTCAAATTTTTCCAAAAAATTGGTTGCCAGGCTTTTTACTTCACTTAAAAGCTCATATCCTAAAAACAGGACACTGGGGTGGGCAATTTTTGATTTTTTAAAGTTACATTTGTAGCCCTCAGACGCAAATCCCCAAATTATGGTATTTACTCTGTTCAAGTGTTCCTCTAGGACATTGTCGGGGGGCACCTGTGGAGGAGATCGACCTAGGAATTGAGATCTATTCCCTTTGAATCTTTGTTGTTTTTTTATTATACCACTTCTTTTTAGTTGAAGCAGGTGTCTGCTTGGAAGTGTCCTTTTTCAGAACTGCCCATTAGGTGTGGTTTTAAAGCTTTCCCACCTAAACTGTCTCTGCCTAATTCTGCATATACAGTTTAAATTATTTTGGGTAGTTTGTGTTCCTGTACTAAAGGACTGAACTCACTTAGGCGTTGGCGGATAGCCACTGAAGCTGCCTACCCTGTAATATTAGCTAAGATTATGGCTGATACCTAAGCATAGTTACCTAGTAACTTCATCCCTAAGTTCAGAGCAGGCTCTGCTCCGTACTGATTTTGTATTTGTCTTAATACAGCTGGTATCACAGCTAATAAAGGAATACCATGAGTCCTGGTAGAAATGGCAGCAAAGACTGTACCCCAAGTGGTACAATCCTCTACTTGTGATGTTATCCCCATGGGAAAGCAGATTGTTAGCATTCTGTGTTTTTCATATGGGGTAGTATTCAGGAATACTGCCTCTAACTGTGTTATTTTCTGAGCGACCCAGAATGGCATTGGTTCTCGTTTTGTGGACATTTTGCCCATCACTGCAAGTAGTGTTTGTGGTGTGATTTTAGTTGCTGTACCCTGTGAATGAATTCCATTTGTTGCAACTATTGCTGGTTGTACCGTAAATGTCCTCATGACGAATTGCATCATGTTTCTATATATTTTAATTAAACCTTTATGTTGTATGAGTAAGTCTCCTACTGGCATTGTATCAATTGAAAAATAGAAAAATGACCTAAGCCTCAAATTGCTTCAATCACATTACTGATATGAAGTAAGATAAACTAAATTAATACGTTCATCTTGGCAATGAATTTTGCCTTTTATTTCATGTCTTTTTTGGGATTATGATTTTAATCACAAAAAGAACGCATCATCTACTAAACAAAATGTCACAATAATACAAAAACAGTGCAAAAACAAATAAATTGTGTCTTATACATATAACTACAAATACATATTCAATACATTTACACACAACAAATGATCTGTCACAAAACAGTTGATATATACATGATTAATCTCATATAGTTGTTATAAAATGAAAATGTTTTTAACAACTAAACAACCCTATACTTAGAGAATTAATAATTCTAATACTCTAAGCATTCGTGGACTTGAATTAGTTTACTAGTTATTCAAGGACTTACACCATTGCCACTTAATGTCATTGCCGACGCGTTTCGAGTTCTGGTTTGTGGATTACCGGACTCTCATCAGGGCTGGATTAATCTTTTCCTTAAATAGACTGTTTATGACAAAAAACGCAAAAAAGTATTTTTAGAAGGCTTCCCCAATGCCTTAACCCCTTCGCTGCTAGGCCTTTTCCCCTCCTGTGCTAAGCCTTTTGATGGCGATTTGGGGTAGTGCGCGCTTAGGCCCCTGTAACTTTTTGACCACATAAGGTATCCACGCCACATTTGCGTCCTTTTCTTCCAACATCATGTGGATTCTAAAGGTGCCCAGGGTTTGTGGATTCCCTTGGAGGGGTCCCAGAAATTAACCAAAATACAGTGAAATTTTAGTTTTTTTCAGAAAAATGCGAAAAACGGGCTGCAAATGAAAGCCTCTGGGTTTTTCCCTGCAAATGTTATAAAAAAAGGGTTTGTGGGGCTGAAATCTCCATTTTCTCAGCTTTTAGGAAATGACAGTTTTTTGTCAGAGAACCAACATTTTTCACACAGTTTTGGCATTTTTCTGGGACATAGCCTATTTTTGCTATTTTTAGAGCTTTCAACCTCCTTCCAGTTAATGGTAGAAAGGAGTTTGAAAGCAATAATGGATCCTGGAAAGCTATACATTTTCGAAAAGTAGACATAATTTTAAATTCAGAAAGGGGTCATTTGTCTACATCCATGAAGGTTTCTTTATAGAAACTAACAGTTAAATATTGGAATAATTGAAAATTTGTTGAAAAAAACAGACTTTTGTCTCAACGTTTTCACCTATAACTTCTTGTAATTTTGACAGCTCTTGGAAAGCAATATACCGTTACATCTGTTAGACCTTCCTGGTGGTGGGGATATATAGGACTTGTAGTTTCACCAAGAACCCGACGAACCCAGATCCAAAAACTGAGCAGCAATGGTATTATTTTATTTACTGGGTATAGAGCCCTTATTCTTGGAAATTGTGTACATGGAAAAATCTATATGAAAGACACCTATGTATTTCTGAATTGGGTACAAATTATAGAGTTTAGAAACAGTATATATTTGCACATTTTCAAAATTGGGAATACTCATACTAGCATGAGAATTATTGGTAATTTTTCTCAAAGATTTTTTTTTTACACAATGTCTTTCATTGGGAAGGGAGAAAGGCATGAAAACTCAATAGGTAATAACAGTTGATTTACAAATCTGAATTACCCTAAGTCTCCCGATAAAAATGGTACCTCACTTGTGTGGGTCGGCCTTGTGCCTGCGACAGGAAATGGCGCAAAATGCAACGTGGTCACACCTCAATTTTGCAGTTAAAAATTGACCCTTTTATGGCAAAGTGCCTAGCTGTAGTTTTTGCACCCTAGCTCTGCCGGCACCTAGGGAAACCTAGCAAACCTATACCTTTTTGAAAACTACACACCCACGGGAATTCAGGATGGGGTGACTTGACTGCCTCCCACCAGGTTCTGTTACCCAGAATCCCTTGCAAAGCTAAAAAATTGACAAAAAAACGCATTTTCCTCACATTTCTGTGGTGGAAAGTTCTGGAATCTGCGTGGATCAACAAATTTCCACCCACCCAGCGTTCCCCCGGGTCTCCCGAAACAAATGGTACCTCACTTGCCTGGGTCTGACTAGTGCCTGCGACAGGAAACAGCGCAAAACGCAATGTGGTCGCACCTCAATTTCGCAGTGAAATCGTGCCCTTTTTGGGCAAAGAGACTACCTTTTGTTTTTGAACCCTAGCTCTGCCGGCACCTAGGGAAACCTAGCAAACCTATACATTTTTTAAAACTAGACACCCAGGGGAATTCAGGATGGGGTGACTCGACTGCCTACCACCAGGTTCTGTTACCCAGAATCCCTTGCAAAGCTAAGAAATTGACCAAAAAAAGCATTTTCCTCACATTTCTGTGGTGGAAAGTTCTGGAATCTGCATGGATCAACAAATTTCCACCCACCCAGCGTTCCCCCGGGTCTCCCGAAAAAAATGGTACCTCACTTGCCTGGGTCTGCCCAGTGCCTGCGACAGGAAACAGCACAAAACGCAACGTGCTGGCACCTCAATTTCGCAGTGAAATCGTGCCCTTTTTGGGAAAAGAGACTACCAAAAATTGCGAGCAAGGAACGGGGGATCAATACGACTTAAGCAAATCTCAAATTAAAATGGCGTGCGATCTGACGATACACAGTAATCATCAATCTGATTAATCGACATCAATGACCAGTTCACTACGAATTAAAACCGGATTTTAAGAATGCGAGTACAGAAAGTTATCGTCAGAGGCAATATATAAGAACAATGAACGGAACTTCGATCATTATCAAACAGCAGCAATTAAAAGCATAACATTACGAAGAGCCTAAAGCGACATTAACACCCCAGGTCCCGTCTGCCCACCAGTCAGGATATTCCCATTGAAAAGCGTCCACTATCAGGATCTGAACAGGAGTTAAAGACATAAAAACACTAACTAGGACAATACAACATACACCCCTCCCCCCTCCCTGCACCTCTGCATAAGGCTTCCGCCTCACCCCAACTAGCAGCGTGCCTGTCGCCCCACCTAACTAAGTACCAAACAAGGAAAAGTGGAGGAGGAAATTATCATATACGCTCCCGATCTCCACCCCCGCCGAAAGCAACGACCCATACAGACAAAATAATTGTATAAGAAAAGAGATTACTAGCAAACTAATAGGGGAAATCATAACAACCACCCAGACCCCCGCTTCGGCAAAGACAGTAGAATCCAGTGTTCATTAAAGCCTGAAAGTCGAGCCTAAATTGCTAAGCTCATCCCTGTCCCTTACGATCTTTCATGCGAGCTCCCACCAATGGAACCACTGCGCAGACAGGAGAATCAAAGTGGCGAAGGAAGTTCTCAGAAGTACAGGAGAAACATGTCGGAAATATGAAGTCTCGAAATGCAGCAATTACGCTGAAATGTTCCCCCACCGACAATAAGTCTCGATAATAGTTCCTCGGAAAACGTAGGAAAGCTAAACGGTAGGAAAAAGAGAAAGGGTCAATCCAGAAAGCAGTGGAGAAGTCTTCCAGACTTGAAACGCGAAGTGGTTCCATAGCAAGCATCGATGTCGTCGGGAGTGAGAAACTCGAAAAGTTCTCAAGCTCGCGAGTCGTTACTCGAACGTCGATCAAGGGCTTCAGGTCTTTTGTATGCACGGGCCATCTTCCTCAGTGGAGGCTCGTGTAGCGGGAAGATCAGCTCGTTTCAGGGCTGGCAATAGGTCAGAGTCCGGTCTTAAACATATGGTCTCAACCACTGCGATCATTTTGTGGATGATGGAGTCCGCTTGTTGGTGAAGTGCCCCAATGGCGGCCATTACAGTTCTTAGTGACAACGCACTCTCCGTCCGATCCATCTCCTCACGCTCGATCACAATCTAGGTTTCCGATCCCGGAGGTCCGGACAACTCCGGGGAAACAGACAAGAGCGGAGCGGACGGTCACGGAAGGCGACCTATCGATGACCAACGTTACTCAGCCGCAGCGAGCGGGAACCCCAGCCCGACAGACCCGGGGGCCGCAAGGTCTCCGGGAAAAGGACCCCTGCCCGCAGCCAAATTTGATCTTAGTCGCCATTCCTTCAGCACCAACCAGACCACGCGACCGCCATCAGAATCGGGCAAAAAATAACCTCCACTCCGGAAGACCGGACTCTGTCTGAGTCCCGCGGCCGATGTTATTCAACTGAGACCCAGCTGGGTCAGCACTCGAGGCCCCGGCTCACACACTGGGCTAGGCCGAAAAATGAAGCACGGTATAACTCCATCGTTCAAGCCCGCAAAAGTTTCCAGAGCTCACCGTTAGGATCAGCAACTCTTCAGCCACACGGGGGTCGGGCGCAAAATCAGGATAAATGACAGGATGATGTAGCTAGCGACGGAGGTCGGCGGAGCCGGGAGCTTATGCGGCCATCTTGGTTGCTAGAGTAGCTCCTCCCCCCTACCTTTTGTTTTTGAACCCTAGCTCTGCCGGCACCTAGGGAAACCTAGCAAACCTATAAAGTTTTGAAAACTAGACACCCAGGGGAATTCAGGATGGGGTGACTCGACTGCCTACCACCAGGTTCTGTTACCCAGAATCCCTTGCAAAGCTAAGAAATTGACAAAAAAAACGCATTTTCCTCACATTTCTGTGGTGGAAAGTTCTGGAATCTGCGTGGATCAACAAATTTCCACCCACCCAGCGTTTCCCGGCGTCTCCCAAAAAAAATGGTACCTCACTTGCCTGGGTCTGCCTAGTGCCTGCGACAGGAAACAGCGCAAAGCGCAGCGTGGTCGCACCTCAATTTCACAGTGAAATAGTACCCTTTTTGGGCAAAGAGACTTCCTTTTGTTTTTGAACCCTAGCTCTGCCGGCACCTAGGGAAACCTAGCAAACCTATACATTTGTGAAAACTAGACACCCAGGGGAATTCAGGATGGGGTGACTCGACTGCCTTTCACCAGGTTCTGTTACCCAGAATCCCTGGCAAAGCTACAAAATTGTGAAAAAAATGCATTTTCCTCAAGTTTCTGTGGTGGAAAGTTCCGGAATCTGCGTGGATCAACAAATTTCCACCCACCCAGCGTTCCCCCAGGTCTCCCAAAAAAAATGGTACCTCACTTGCCTGGGTCTGCTTAGTGCCTGCGACGGGAAACAGCGCAAAACGCAACGTGGTCGCACCTCAATTTCGCAGTGAAATCGTGCCCTTTTTTGGCAAAGAGCCTACCTTTTGTTTTTGAACCCTAGCTCTGCAGGCACCTAGGGAAACCTAGCAAACCTATACATTTTTGAAAACTAGACACCCAGGGGAATCCAGGATGGGGTGACTAGACTGCCTACCACCAGGTTCTGTTACCCAGAATCCCTTCCAAAGCTAGAAAATTGTTAAAAAAATACATTTTCCTCACGTTTCTGTGGTGGAAAGTTCCAGAATCTGCGTGGATCAACACATTTCTACCCACCCAGCGTTCCCCCAGGTCTCCCGAAAAAAATGGTACCTCACTTGCCTGGGTCTGCCTAGTGCCTGCGACAGGAAACAGCGCAAAACGCAACGTGGTCGCACCGCAATTTCGCAGTGAAAATGTGCCCTTTTTTGGCAAAGAGCCTACCTTTCATTTTTGAACCCTAGCTCTGCCGGCACCTAGGGAAACCTAGCAAACCTATACATTTTTTAAAACTAGACACCCAGGGGAATTCAGGATGGGGCGACTCGACTGCCTACCACCAGGTTCTGTTACCCAGAATCCCTTGCAAAGCTAAGAAATTGACAAAAAAATGCATTTTCCTCACATTTCTGTGGTGGAAAGTTCTGGAATCTGCGTGGATCAACAAATTTCCACCCACCCATCGTTCCCCCAGGTCTCCTGAAAAAATGGTACCTCACTTGCGTGGGTAGGCATAGTGGCTGCAACAGGAAAAGGTCCAAATCGTACGGTGGAGAATTTAAAATACCCTATAGCAAAACTACCTTGTTTTTTGGGGGGGGACCTGAGTTTTTGGCCCGGGGCTCGGCGGCCATCTTTGGAAACTACCAAACCCAAACAGTTCTGAAAACTAGACACCCGGGGGAGTCCAGGGAGGTATGGCATGCATGAGTCCCCCAATGTCTTCCTACCCAGAATTCCTTGCAAACCTTAAAATTAGGTAAACAAATCACTTTTCCAAACTTTTTTGCATGGGATTTCCGTGCCGGCAAAAATGTCCTACCACCCAGCGTTCCCCTTGTTCTCCCGAGTAAAATGATACCTCACTTGTGTGGGTGCCCCAAAGCAGAACAGGCTAAAGATGAATTTTTTTAAATTGTAGTATTTAGGATTGACAAATTAAGCACCTCACCTTAGTCACAGGCCTTTGGCCCACCCACACAAGTGAGGTATCATTTTACTCGGGAGATCAAGGGGAACGCTGGGTGGTAGGACATTTGTGCCGGCACAGAGATCCCACGCAAAAATGTATGGAAAAGTGTTTTTTTAACCTACATTTAAGGTTTGCAGGAATTTCTGGGTAGGAAAACATTGGGGGACCCACGCATGCCATACCTCCCTGGACTCCCTCGGGTGTCTAGTTTTCAGAACTGTTTGGGTTTGGTAGTTTTCTAAGATGCCCGCCAAGCCCCAGGCCAAAAGCTCAGGTGACCCCCCCAAAAAATAAGATAGTTTTGCTAAAGGTAATTTTTAAGTCTCCACCGTACAAATTGGGCCTTTTCCTGTTGCAGCCACTATGCCTACCCACGCAAGTGAGGTACCATTTTTATCGGGAGACCTGGGGGAACGCTGGGTGGGAGGAAAATTGTGTGAGCCCAGTGATGCCACGCTTTCCCACACAAAAAAGTGTGAAAAAACAGATTTTTTCAGCTAAAATTGAGATTTGCAAGGGATTCTGGGTAAAGGAACGTTGGAGGTTTTGATGTCTAAACCACCAGCTTTTGCAAGAGGGGTTACCTGGGTTTTTGGCCCCGTGCTAGACGGCCATCTAGGGAAACCTACCAAACCCACACATTTCTGAAAAGTAGACACCCGGGGGCTTCCAAGGAGGTATGGCTTGCGTGGATCCTCCAAAGTTCCTTTACCCAGAATCCCTTGCAAATCTCGATTGTAGCTGAAAAAATCAGATTTTTCACACATTTTTGTGTGGGAAAGCGTGGCATCACTGGGCTCACAGAAATTTCCTCCCACCCATCGTTCCCCAAGGTCTCCCAATAAAAATGGTACCTCACTTGCGTGGGTAGGCATAGTGGCTGCAACAGGAAAAGGTCTAAATCGTACGGTGGAGAATTTAAAATAACCTATAGCAAAACTACCTTGATTTTTGGGGGGGGCACCTGAGTTTTTGGCCCGGGGCTTGGCGGCCATCTTTGGAAACTACCAAAACCAAACAGTTCTGAAAACTAGACACCCGGTGGAGTCCAGGGAGGTATGGCATACATGGATCCCCCAATGTTTTCCTACCCAGAATTCCTTGCAAACCTTAAATTTAGGTAAAAAAAATCACTTTTCCAAACTTTTTTGCGTGGGATCTCCGTGCCGGCACAAATGGAAAAGTGTTTTTTTAACCTAAATGTAAGTTTAACAGGGATTTCTGGGTAGGAATACATTGGGGGACCCACGCATGCCATACCTCCCTGGACTCCCCCGGGTGTCTAGTTTTCTAGTTTTCAGAACTGTTTGGGTTTGGTAGTTTCACAAGTTTGCCGCCGAGTCCCGGGCCAAAAACTCAGGTGCCCCCCCAAAAAAGAAGTTAGTTTTGCTATAGGTTATTTTAAATTCTCCACCGTACGATTTGGGCCTTTTGCCTGTTTCAGCCACTATGCCTACCCACGCAAGTGAGGTACCATTTTTTCCGGGAGACCTGGGGGAACACGGGGTGGGTAGAAATTTGTTGATCCACGCAGATTCCAGAACTTTCCACCACAGAAATGTGAGGAAAATGCATTTTTTTGTCAATTTTTAAGGTTTGCAAGGGATTCTGGGTAACAGAACCTGGTGGGAGGCAGTTGTGTCACCCCATCCTGAATTTCCCTGGGTGTCTAGTTTTCAAAAATGTACAGGTTTGCTAGGTTTCCCTATGTGGCAGCTGCGTTAGGGCCCAAAATCCACTGGTAGGCATACTGCTAAAAACTAATCAGTGCCTAGTCGGCTTTCTGCTGCCCTGGGGGGAAGATTTCGGGGCTGGGGTTGTCCCGATATGCCCCCAAGGGGGGCAGAAACATTGTGGCTATATTTTTTGGGGGGAGGGGGCATTGGTATGCCCGTTCTGGGCAGCCCACACCCCCACACATAAAAAAGCCAGCGTAATCGTTGGCGTCAAGTTGGCTTTTTGCCCCCCGGGGGTGCAGATTCGGGGCTACTGCCTCCATCCCCCTCCAGGGGGGGTAGAAAGGCTGTCATTGTTGCGGGTGGGGCGTGGGGGCATTGGCATGCCCATTTTGTACAGCCTCCAACCTAAGACAAATGTGTCCAGAAATCCTGTGTGTCTGGAGGGTTTTTTGCCCCCCCAGGGGGGGGAGGGTCAAGATTGGGGCTACTGCCCCATCTGTCCCCGGGAGGGGCAGGAAGGCTGTAATTGTAGCGGGGAAGGGGGTGGGCATGGGCATGCCAGTTTTGGGCAGCCCCACCCTATTTCAAATTTGCCCCCCAAAAAAATCCCTGGCGTCTAGTGGGGTTTTTGCCCCTCCCGGAAGGGCAGATTGGGGGGTAATGCCCCCATCTACCCCCAGGGGGGTCAGAAAGTCCAAAAGACGCCAGGGAGTTTTTGGGGCAAATTTTGATTAGGGTGGGGTCTGCCCAAGACGGGCATGCCAATGCCCCCACACTAATAAAAATTTGCCTAAAAAAATCCCTGGTGTCTAGTGGACTTTTTGCCCCCCAGGGGGGCAGATTGGAGGCTACGGCCCCATCAGCCCCCAGGGGGGGCAGGAAGGCTGTTATTTTTGTGGGGGAGGGGGTGGGGGCATAGGCATGCCCGTTTTGGGCAGCCCATCTAAATTCAAATTTGCCCGCAAAATAATCCCTGGCGTCTAGTGGGCTTTTTGCCCCCCCGGAGGGGCAGATTGGGGGGGAATGCCCCTAAATGCCCCCCAGGGGGGTCAGAAAGACCACTAGACGCCAGGGAGTTTTTTGGGTAAATTTTAATTACGGAGGGGTCTGCCCAAGACGGGCATGCCAATGCCCCCACCCTAATAAAAATTTGACTAAAAAAATCCCTGGTCTCTAGTGGACTTTTTGCCCCCCCAGGGGGGCAGATTGGAGGCTACTGCCCCATCAGCCCCCAGAGGGGGCAGGAAGGCTGTTATTTTTGTGGGGGAGGGGGTGGGGGCATCCCATCCAAATTCAAATTTGCCAGCAAAATTATCCCTGGCGTCTAGTGGGCTTTTTGCCCCCCCCCCGGCGGGGCAGATTGGGGGGTAATGCCCCCATCTACCCCCAGGGGTCAGAAAGACCACTAGACGCCAGGGAGTTTTTGGGGCAAATTTTTATTAGGGTGGGGGCAATGGCATGCCCGTCTTGGGCAGACCCCACCCTAATAAAAATGTGCCTAAAAAAATCCCTGGTGTCTAGTGGGCTTTTTGCCCCCCCGAGGGGGGGCAGATTGGAGGCTACTGCCCCATCATCCCCCAGGGGGGCAGGAAGGCTGTTATTTTTGTGGGGGAGGGGGTGGGGGCATAGGCATGCCCGTTTTGGGCAGCCCATCCAAATTCAAATTTGCCCGCAAAAAAATCCCTGGCGTCTGGTGGGCTTTCTGGCCCCCCGGGGCAGGAAATTGGGGGCAACTAGCCCCATTCTGTCCCCCGGGGGGGCAGAAAGTCTGTAATGGTGGCAGGGGTGGGGGCATTGGCGTGCTCATTTCGGGCAGCCCCCACCCTAAAACACAAGTGCACACAAAAAAATTCCTGGTGCATAGTGGGCTTTCTGCCCCCGGGGGGGGGGGGGGCAGATTGGGGGCTATGGCCCCCATCTGTCCCCCAGGGGGGCATAAAGTCTATAATGGTGGTGGGGGATGGGGGCATTGGCGTGCCAGTTTCGGGCAGCCCCCACCCTAAATAAAAGTGCACAAAATAAAATCCCTTGTGCATAGTGGGCTTTCTGCCCCCCCGGGGGGGGGCAAATTGGGGGCTACTGCTCCCATTTGCCCCCTAGGGGGGGCAGAAAGGCTGTAATGGTGCCCGGGGGTGGGGGCATTGGCGCACCCATTACGGGCAGCCCCCACCCTAAAAAAAGTGCCACCAAAAAAATTCCCTGGGCTATAGTGGGCTTTCTGTCCCCCCGGGGGGCAGATTGGGGGCTATTGCCCCATCTGCCCCCTAGGGGGGCAGAAAGACTAAATACTATAAATGTATTTATGGGGGGAGTGAAGGCCCTTGCCCAAGGGGCCGCTCCCCCCTCCCTGGTGTCTAGTGGGTGGATCCCTGCTTGGGGATCGCCCTCCTGGGGCGATCCCCAAGCAGGGATCCACTCGGGAGGGGTACCATTGGAAAGGGGAGATTCTCCCCTTTCCAATGATACCTCTCCCGTCTATGTGCTCAGGGGGCTGAGATAGCCTACTGAGCATGTAGAAAGTGAAACTGAAATGAGCCTAAAGGCTCATTTTAGTTTCAGTTTGTGTTCAATGACGACAGCGCGACGTGCGCGCTGATCGTCATTGAACAGAAACCAGGGAGGGGGCCTCGGGAGCTGGGGAAGCTCTTCCCCAGCTCTCAAGGTCTGAGGGGTGAAAAGGAAATCCCTCTGCTATCTGCAGCAGAGGGATTTCGTGCCCCTGGCTTCATGACGGAATGGTTCCGTCATCAGCACAGGAGCACCGATGCTCATGACGGAACCATTCCGTCATGAGCATGGAAGGGATTAAGTTCTCATTGTGTTGTTTACATAATTCATGGCCACATACCTGTATAGTGCCAATGTAGGTTGTGAGCCTTAGAAATGTGTTTCAACGCAGTGGGTGACACTCTGCAACAAAATATCGAATTCTTAATAATACTGTATCTAAAAGCCTTTTGAATCACATATTACGGCTGTTTTGGGAGGGAGAAGATTTACCTTATTAGTGGTGTGTTTGTTCAGACCCACTGGTACTTTCAAAAAATAATTTCGAGTCAGGAAACTGGTGGGTCTTTAATTCTGAAAAAACTTGTAAAGGCTATTTCAGATAATCCAACAGTGACTGAAGCCAAGAGTCTACTTGAAAAGATAGAGAAGGAGATTCAGACCTTCAAGGATAACACAATTAATGCTAAAACTGCCCAATTTGAGAGAGACTCAAAATCATTCAAAATAGAACAGGTGTATCCGTTTCTAAAAGAAGATTATTACACTCTGGCAGATTCAAGGAGAGCCTTGATCTTTCCAAGGTAGATCTAAGAACAGATTCATAGGTTTCTCCGATACTTCATCATCGGATTCTTCACCTGACTCCAGACCTGGTAACTCTAAGAAACAAGGAACCTCCAATCAGTCTTTTTTAGCCAGAGGAGGCCAATCAAGGGTTCGCTTAAAACAACCCTGGGAGATGAGGACACACAGCAGGCATTACAAGAACTAGATAATTCAACTATAGTCAATCTTTCTGATAAACAGCTTACAAAAGACGAACAATTGATTCTTAGTTTAGGGCTCAAGTTTGTATCTAACAGGCGGACTGATTTCACAAAATTGAAATTAGAGGCATTAGATTTTTGCCAAACAATTAGGTTGAAATCTTATTTTGCAGGGGTTGAACCAACACTCAGTCAAGAAACAACTGGCCTGAGGCTCAAGTCCAAGTTTACTCCCACTCAAAACATACCGAAACAAATTTACGCCTTTGAGCAGGCGGTACTATCATCCATTTCTAAATTGGAAAAAAAGAAATGCTTTGTACATAACAACATAAGTAAGGGCCAATTAACAGTGATTCGTGACCTTAAGGCTGATACCTCAATTGTGATAAAACAAGCAGATAAGGGCGAGGCAGTAGTCATCTGGCCCCGCCCGCTGTATCTGACTGAAGGTAAACTACATGTTGAAAACCGGGAATGGTATAGACCGGTCAGAGAGGATCCCATCCATGAAATACAGGGTAAGATTGGGCAAATAACTAAAGCTGGCTTAGATGAAGGGTTTCTAGGTCCCAAGGAATTTGAATTTTTGAATAAAAAGCAACCCAGAACCCCTGTATTGTATTTTTTACCTAAAATACATAAGAATAGCCAAACACCCCCGGGAAGACCGATTGTTTCGGGCTGTGACTCTGCCTTAGAGCCAGTCTTGAAATATATCGATTTTTTCCTTAAACCGTTTCTGTTGGGTGTTAAATCATACCTATGAGACACGACTGATTTTATCACAAAAGTGAAGGGCAGGCCATTTGATGAGGAGACACAAATAATGGTCACACTGGATGTAACATCCCTTTATACCCAGATCCCTCAAGACGAGGCACTCCAAGTGATGGAATTGTATTTGGAGTCGAGGGAAAGACCACACAGGGTACCTACATCATTCATTCTTGCATTGGCGGAAATATCTCTTCGAAGTAATTACTTCAAATTCGAGAATGACTTTTTTGTACATATCAAGGGTACAGCAATGGGATGCCCCTTATGCACCAGAAATGGCAGTTCTGTATATGGCCCAATATGAAGAGAGATTCATATACAGTAATAACCCCTTCATAGGCAATATCATCCAATGGCTTAGGTATATCAACGATGTCTGGCTCCTGTGGCAGGGGAGCCAGGCAGAGTTGGATCAATTTTTTGACTGGATAAATACAAGACACATCGACATTAAATTTTCTATTCAGTCTAGTAAGACGAAGATGACGTTTCTTGACGTCTCAGTTGGCCCTGACGAACAAAAACTAACTACATCTTTGCATAAAAAAGAGACAGATAAAAATACTATACTTCACTACGAAAGCTCACACCCACAGTGTCTAAAAGAGAATCTTCCGTATGGACAACTGTTAAGGATCAGAAGGAATTGTACAGAACTGGTGGATTTTGACACTCATGCAATGTCCTTTTGTAAGGAAATGGAAAAGAGGGGGTACCCAAAAAAAATGTTAAACACTCTAAGAAAAGAGCTAGATTCACCCCTAGAGAAAGTTTGCTACAGAAAAAAGAAAAAGTAGAACTGGATAAACTTGTTACAACCTATGAGTCTCACACCAACAAATTTAGACAAATCATCTTGAAAAACTGGCATCTGCTTGAGAATATAGAACATCCATTGCAGAAACCAATTTTTGCAATGAGAAAGAACCAGAGTATCGGCCAGCAATTAATAAGAGCAGATAGTTATATCCCCAAACCTAAGAGCGACTTAATTACACAATGGAATTTGAAACCTGTCTGTGGTCACCACAAATGTGGTAATTGTGTAGCCTGTTCCGCAACGATAGAGGGTAATGTATTTGACCACAATGGGGTCAAATGGAGACATGACAGTTTCACAAACTGTAAAACGAAAAATGTAATCTACGCAGTGGTGTGCCCATGCAACAAAATATATATTGGCAAAACATGCCAACAGATCAACATGAGGATAATACAACATAGATCAAGGATCAGGAGAAAAGTTCTTACTGCTCCCATGGTTGAACACTTTTTGTCTGCCAATCACAGTGAAAACGAGTTCCAATGGACCATCCTGACAGGGATTGATTCAAAACAACGGTCTCCATGCAATGAAAGTGCTCTGTTACGCAAAGAAGCGTATTTAATTATGAAGTTTGATAGCATCAATAGGGGCCTGAATTGCATGAGTGAGTTAAATAAAGTGTAACCTATACCTGGCAATTGATTCCACTGGGTTACTCCACACGGGAATGGGGTACCAAATTGCTGATGCCGGTTTGTTTGATTAATATGGAATTGGGAAACACATATCTATCAATTCATACATGAACGGCAAGTTCAGTACGGGGAGGGCCCCCAAACATAAGATTTAATGAATTGTTTCTAAAAATTTCTGATTCTGAAATACAACTCCCATAATTCATCACCAAGGTCACGGGGAGGCCCGCCTTCGGGATTGGTCAGAATAACGATCACGTGGTTACACGACCCGGTAAATTAACTGAAAGTTGTCCCCGTTTTGCTTTTCCCCAACTCGGAGAGAGAGCGCAAATGAAATAACCTCAGAAGCCGAAGAAGGTGAGCCACTTTCGGAATGACTTTAGTTTAGTTCAGCGCTGGTCGTGTAGGGATCGGGGACTAACTCTGCCCTTGTTTCCATAGTTGAACGATCTTAAACAAACAACGACTGTCATTGAAAATGAAAAAAGCTCTCCCTCGGTTTGCAGTTCCCGCCCTCTAACGAGTAAGTAGCTATTCGTGGTTGTTGGGATATAATGGTTCCATACAACACACGGACATATTGTTAAATCGTGATTACCTGTTTTTGCAGAATTAAAGACCCTCCAGTTTCCTGACTCGAATTATTTTTTTGAAAGTACCAGTGGGTCTGAACAAACACACCACTAATAAGGTAAATCTTCTCCCTCCCAAAACAGCCGTAATATGTAATTCAAAAGGCTTTTAGATACAGTATTATTAAGAATTCGATATTTTGTTGCAGAGTGGCACCCACTGCGTTGAAACACATTTCTAAGGCTCACAACCTACATTGGCACTATACAGGTATGTGGCCATGAATTATGTAAACAACACAATGAGAACTTAAGGCATTGGGGAAGCCTTCTAAAAATACTTTTTTGTGTTTTTTGTCATAAACAGTCTTTTTAAGGAAAAGATTAATCCAGCCCTGATGAGAGTCCGGTAATCCACAAACCAGAACTCGAAGCGCGTCGGCAATGACATTAAGTGGCAATGGCGTTAAGTCCTTGAATAACTAGTAAACTGATTCAAGTCCACAAATGCTTAGAGTATTAGAATTATTTATTCTCTAAGTATAGGGTTGTTTAGTTGTTACATTTTTTTTCATTTTATGACAACTATATGAGATTAATCATGTATATATCAACTGTTTTGTGACAGATCATTTGTTGTGTGTAAATGTATTGAATATGTATTTGTAGTTATATGTACGATAAGACACAATTTATTTGTTTTTGCACTGTTTTTGTATTATTGTGACATTCTGTTTAGTAGATGATGCGATCTTTTTGTGATTAAAATCATAATCCTAAAAAAGACATGAAATAAAAGGCAAAATTCATTGCCAAGATGAACGTATTAATTTAGTTTATCTTACTTCATATCAGTATTGTGATTGAAGCAATTTGAGGCTTAGGTCATTTTTCTATTTTTCAATATTAAGGCCCTACCTACCCTCTAACCCTTAGGGCCAAACCCCTCCTTTTTTCAAAAAGGCATTGGATCAATGTCAGGATGTGGTGTGTAGGCCGCTAATATTGGCCATGCTGCCGCTTCTACTCCAAGTCTTACTCTTCTTCTTATATGGGGTAGGGCGCCTTTAAACAAGTATATGTGTTCCTGGTACGTGAGCGGAACATCTATGACCTCAAACTAACAATATTCCTCTGGTGCATCTCTTTCTATGTAGGAGTGAAATGTTTTTGTTCTTGCATTTGCTGCTGGGAAGGTAACCCACAAATAGAATACCTCTGTTTTGTTTGATTCTTGTGCCTCAATCACGAAGACCACTACGCTACCCATAGATAATAAGCCATGCTCTAGCAGTCTCAGGGTGACTGTATTTCTAAAGTTTGGTGCAATTTGTATTGCGCTCGCACCCTCCTCCTTGTTTGTGAGGGGGAGTGCTTGTTGTAGCGAGTCTAAAACTGGGTTAGTCATTGTTCTTAGAATACCGAAAACATTTTTTCAAGGTGACCAATATAAGGTGTTATGCACAATTTTTAGGAACACAGTGTCCTTCAAGCTTGATTAACCAACAGCTATTAAATAGGATTTTTGCCTACTCAGCTGTGGCTGAGTTTGGGCCCACCCACTCCAGACGTCTCTGGTGTTTTGTGAGTAGGGGTCTCTGAGAATAGCATGACTGAACTACTCAGATTCTACTGTTAAATAGATACCCAACCAGAACTGGCGGTGCCATGTCGTGTAGTTCCTGTATTACCCATACAGGATCTGCGCATTTGGATAACATAAACTGTGGGATTGGTGGCAGACTGGTTCCGTCCCCCCCACCGGATATGTTAGCCTATTTGGATTAGCTAGCTCACAGTGCCACTACAATCTCCTCTTATGGGGGAGAGAATAGTTTCTGGCAACCTCAGAACATGACAACCCTGATCCCTCAGAATTGTGGAAACAATATACTACCTTTCGCTCCGTTACTCATGCTCAATTAGTTGGTCTCAGAGATACACAGAATAAACAGTTTGGGCATTTCAATAAGAATTTATTGAACAGTTGTTATTCTACTGTAGAATAAATGACCTGTAACAGCCATTAGACATGTAGGCGTTATGCCAAGAATCCCTCTAGGATCTAGCCAACCCCATTATTTATTTATTTGTGTATTTTGTATAGCGCGCAGCTACCCCAACGGGGTTTTCCGGTGCTTTTGCTCAGAGTACTAGATCTTGTCAGAGGGAGCGATTAGCAGAAGAGAAAAGTTTTTAGCGCTTTACGGAATGGCAGTTCTTCTTGAATCCTGCGAAGGGAAATCGGAAGTTTGTTCCACTGAGAGGAGACGCACGCTTGATCATCCTGATTTTAGAGAAACAGGCGGCGGAAACTGAGTGAACCTGGCTATGGAAGCAGAGACATGTGTCCCATCTGACTCCCAGATTTCTAACTGATTCCTTAGGAAGGGGGGAGGAGCTCAGATCTTCCGGCCACCAGAGGTTCGAATCCAGAGGAGAGGTTTGATGAAAAAAGAGAACCTCAGTCTTTCCTCCGTTCAACCTCAAGAAGTTGTTATCCATCCAGCGAGCAATGTCTCGGAGACAATTTTTCAGTGGACCAAATGTGGTTAGATTTGGGTTGTCGTAAGAGAAAAGGAGCTGGATGTCATCTGCATAGGATGTCATCTTTATCCCTGTCAGGGAAATTAACTCAGGCAGAGGAGAGAAATAAACATTAAATAAAAGAGGACTCAATGAGGAGACGGCTGCAATGCCAGAAACCGGTCCCCGGAAGCTTGTTTCCTTCCCAGTAAAGAATTGGCTTGGTAGTTTGGTCTGCCCTGTTCCCATGATGCACTGGGCCAGGGCCAGACTAATTTGCATGTAGCCAGGTTCTGAACTGGGATGGTGCAGTGAGCTAAAAAACGGTGATGGATCAAGCCCTGATCTTTTGACTGGGTAGGAGTGTTCTGCTTAATTCAGATACTCTGTCCACCACCACCCCCCTTTTTGAATCGCAGAAAGATCCAGCAGTACCAACACCGCCCTCGAACCCCTGTTCAGCGTCCATCGCACGGAGTCGGCCATCTCAATCAGAGCCGACTCGGTACTATATCCGGATCGAAACCTGTGTAGGGAATTATGGATTAGGCCATTAGATTCAATTAAGCCGGCGAGCTGTTGATGCGCCATTTTTTCAAGAATCTTGGCCGGGGCAGAAAGTAAGGAAATCGGCCTGTAGTTAGCCGGGTTATCAGGGTCGGCATTGACCTTCTTCAAAATAGGAACCAGAAGGGCATGTTTCCATGACTCTGGATATACACCGGTGCGTAATGAGGCGTTCCAAATGCTGTTAAGGTGGGGATTGAGAAATGTTGCAAGAGTTTTATATTGCTTAGCCGGCCATGGGTCATTGGGTGACCCTGACTTGAACTTGAGTAATTCTTGGAGAGACCGTCCTCTAGAGACCTCCTGGAATTCTGAAAAGACCAGGGTCTGAACAAGGGGGGCCGGTGCCGTTTGTCATGCCTCGAACCTCCTAAACACACTGTCCCTTTAAGAGCTCACTATATAGGACTCCATGACCTAGGGAGCGACGCTTCACGTCCTTGCGTCTAGCTCCTGCAGTTTCCACGTCTGTCCTGTTCTGTTTGCCTGACTTCCGTTTTCTGTATTTGTCTTCCGTCCCAAGTTAGATCTGAGGGAGCGTCCCGGGCCCCCGTGTTCCTTACGGGCGCCGGCTCACTCTCCCTCTCTGCAGCTGTCAGCATTTTGCTCGGGCGCCCTCCTTTCAGCGCCTTAGTTTTTGAATTTGCTGCAGGTTCACGGGTCCTTCCGTGAACGTTTCTTTCCCGCAATTCGAGTCCCGCCCGGCGGCCGGGTTTTCTCCCCGCCATCCGGCTGGGCTCGGTTTTCATTGTTTCCTTCACCTGTACTCCGCCAGACAGCCGGGCTTGGTCTCCGCTGTCTGGCCGGGTATTCTTCATTTACCCCTGCTCTCCTCCATATTGCTCCGCCTGACAGCCGGGCTTGTTCTCCGCTGTCCGGCCGGGCTTTGTCTTGCTGCCCCTCACTCGAGTTGCTTCACCCGGCAGCCGGGCTTTGTCTCCTCTGCCCGGTTGGGTTTGCTCGGGTGTCCCTTTTTAGTTAGCTAGTTAGTGTTCTTTTCCCTCTACTGGGGTCTCCTCCCCTTCTTGTTACCCTCTCACCTCTTGGTGTACCTTCCCATTGTTGGAGACCCACCCTGGATAAAATTCACGTATTTGCTGTGAATCTTGCGTGGACCTGAGTGGGTGCAGCTACTTCTTCACGACATTGAATCACGGTAACAGCGCAGTAGCGCTTCACAGTGTATTGGTTAAGGTTCATGACATATGTAAATTCTGATACATGTTTTGTTTTCTTAGATATTCGTACGACCGACAGGGGTGTTGGCACTGGGGTCATTACATTTCATCAGATTAGTGGATGTTTTATCTCGAGCCCTCTACAGCAACCAGAGTGAGCAGTATATCAAATTACATTGTAGTGCACTTATGTGTATTGAAGTAAGCAGTTACTTACTGATCTGTTATATCACCTTTGCCACAGCTCCAGACGTGTGTTTACAAGAAAGAGCCTACGTGTTAATTCTGCAACCCTTAAAGAAACCCTTGGTATGAAATGTGTATAGGTATAAGTGTCATAGAGAATATAAGGAGAGTATTGTCATTTGATAAGGGTGCTTACTTATTCTGTATTTCAGCTAACTTGTTGTCCCGTACCCAATTGAAGTTGCCACGCATCCAGTTTGAAGACTACCAACAAGCATTTTTTCCCCCATCTTTCCTTGTTTCGTCTCCCTGTTTTCTCCTGGTGTGTCTCTCGCACTCTAGTGTTTGATAGAGTCGGAAGGCCGCAGGGGAGAGCTGTGGAATATTCTTCGGATTCCTGACGCTCCTGCGGAACCTACTTGTATCCTTTACAGAACGTGAAGCCCACGTGGTGTGTTCTGCCCGAGCGTCATGGATCTGGAAGCAGTTACCCTAGCGGATTTAGCTGGTATGTTAGGGAGTCTGCAGGTCGAAACTCAAACACTGATGGCCAGAGTAGACACTATACAAAGACAACAACTTCAGGGGCTACAGGCGGAGGGACATCGGTGGTGCAAGTAACCACGCCTCCTTCCATACCTTTAGCACCCCCTGAAAGATATGCAGGGGATGCAGCGCGATGCGCAGCCTTCCTTAGTCAATGTCAACTGCACTTTTCCTGTAAAGCTCACTGTTTTCCCTCTGATCAGGCAAAAGTAGCCTTTGTAATATCGTACCTTAGTGGTCCTGCGGCTGATTGGGCAATACCCTTGGTAGACAGAGATGATCCGTTATTACATAACTATTCATCCTTCAGGCGAGAATTCCGTAAATTATTCGACAGACATATGTATACCCATTCTTCTGATACGGAATTGTTAGAACTGAAACAGGGTACTCAGGATCTAGTTGCCTATATAACTAAGTTTCGTAGGTTGGTGGTCGAATCCAACTGGCCTGAAGAAAAACGCAGTACCATATTCTATAGGGGTTTACGGGAGGACTTAAAGGATGCATTATCACAGATAGTAGATCTTCCCACCTCATGTACAGCTCTCATTGATCTGGTAGTGAAGATTGACCAGCGGTTGCATGAAAGGAAGAAAGAGAGAGGAAAGCATGAGTACCGTTATGTTGCTATGAAGGAGAAAAAGAGTGCTCCAGAGAAAACCAATGATGAAAGTGAACCTATGCAGATAGGTATAGTTCGGGGACCTCTGACTGCAGAAGAAAGACAGAGAAGAAGAACACTTAGGCTCTGTTTGTATTGTGGTAAAGCAGGTCACTTTTTAAGAGAGTGCCCAGTTAAACCTACTCAGTCCAAGTATTCGGGAAACTAGTCAGCCTGGGTTCTTGTGAGACGAGGAACCCAGGTAGGTCTGGCCTTACAGTCTCTTCCTCTGATTATGCCAACTCTCCTACTAATCATTTATATGTATCTGCATATCTAACACAAGGTGCACATGGTTTACATGTTTTAGTCATGATAGATTCCGGGGCTTCTGGGAACTACATGGATGTAGAGTGGGCTAAAGAGAATATGATAACCTGTACTAAAAGAGAGATCGCCAGTAATGTCACGACCATAGATGGTAGCTCTCTTATTTCGGGTCCTGTTACTCATCGTACCACCCCATTACATATGACAATAGAACCTGATCATCATGAAGACTTGATGTTTGACTTAATTTGTTCTCCACAATTCCCGGTGTTATTGGGTATTCCATGGTTGAGGTCTGAAAACCCTAACATCGATTGGGAGACTTCTACCATAACATTTCCTCCCGTTAGACCTGCACCCTCATTAGGGGCAGCTGTGGAAGACGCACACTTAGTTCAAAGAGGTCCTGAGGACAGTCCTGTCCTCCCGCCCTGTTATCTAGATCTACAGGCGGTATTTGATGTTAAAGAAGCAGAGATTCTTCCTCCACACAGAGTCTATGACTGCCGTATTGATCTCGAGGCAGGGGCCAGAATACCATGCAGTAGAGTCTACGCACTTACTGAAAAAGAGAACGTGTATCTACGTGATTATCTAGACTCTATGCTGGAGAAAGGGTTTATCCGACAGTCGCGTTCCCCAGCTTCTTCCTCTTTGTTCTTCATTCTGAAACGTGAAGGGGGTCTGCGGTGCTGCATTGATTATCGGAAGTTGAATGACGTCACAATAAAGAACCGTTATCCTCTGCCTCTTATCGCCTCCCTCCTTGACAGAATCCGCAATGCCCAATATTTCACTAAATTGGACCTACGGGGCGCTTATCATCTGGTGCGGGTCAAGGAGGGAGACGAGTGGAAGACAGCCTTCTGCACCAAATACGGTCTCTTTGAGTACCTTGTGATGCCCTTCGGGCTTTGCAATGCCCCTGCGGCATTTCAATTCTTCATAAACGAAGTCCTAAACGACATGCTTGAGATATATGTAATTGCATATATAGATGACTTATTGATTTTTTCCCCTACCTTTACAGAACATCAACAACATGTACGCAACGTGTTAGAGCGTTTGCTAGAAAACCGTTTATATTGTAAGTTAGAAAAGTGTACTTTTCACACCCAGGAAGTTCCCTTTTTGGGATATGTTGTTTCCCCCAAGGGCCTTAGCATGGATTCCTCCAAGGTAGAGGCTGTTCTGGCATGGCAGGCTCCCCGTGCAGTAAAAGAAATCCAAAGTTTTTTGGGCCTGGCCAATTTTTATCGGCGGTTCATCCGGAACTTCTCAGCCCTGGTGTCACCCATTACAGCATTGTTGAAGAAGGGGGTTCCCTTTGTATGGTCTTGTGAGGCGGATCGTTCCTTCCAACTACTAAAGGAAGCTTTCACTAGTGCCCCTGTCCTGCGCTATCCGGATCCCGCACTGCCGTTTGTGGTGGAGGTGGACGCTTCTCAAGTGGCAGTGGGAGGTGTACTATCACAAGCGGATGCAATGTCTGGCGAGTGTCATCCAGTAGCCTATTACTCACATAAGTTCACTCCTGCGGAATACAACTATGCCGTAGGGGATAAGGAACTCCTAGCCATTAAGAAGGCCTTTGAAGAGTGGAGGCAGTACCTTCTAGGTGCCAGACATCCTGCAGTAGTATTTACAGACCATCGTAACCTCCAATACATCAAGTCAGCCAAGGCCCTTTCCATGAGACAACTGCGTTGGTCTCAATTCTTTAGTGAGTATGACTTCACTGTCCAATATAGACCAGGAAAACGTAATGGTAAAGCAGATGCCCTATCACGATTGGGATTCGATTCCCCTACAGAACCAATAGAACAGACCTATATTATTCCCAGAACGAACATCATAGGAAGCTTACAGACTGAGGAAGATTTCCTGGCACAGGTTAGGACCAGTCAAGCCTCGGTAGACATGACGACGGTGGTGGGTTCACATGACATTACAAAGAGAGGAGGCCTTATATGGGTGCAAGGGGGAGTGGTGTTACCGACAAAGGATTTGCAAGAACAGGTTTTGAAGTGGTACCATTCCCATCCGGTAGCAGGTCATCCAGGGATTAAAAAGTCTATCAGAACAGTGCGTGACCGTTTTTGGTGGCCTACTATGCTTACAGACATAGAACACTTTGTTAAGACATGTAATGTATGCGCGCAAACCAAGGTATCACGCCTCAATCCCGTGGGCCTTCTCATGCCATTGCCTTCCCCTCCCGGCCCCTGGCATACTGTGTCACTTGATTTTATAGTGGAACTACCGCTCACAAAGTTGAAGAACAATACTTTGCTGGTTGTAGTAGATCTATTCACAAAAATGGCTCATTTCGTGCCTTTAAAGGGTTTACCCACGGCAGTAGAATTGGCATCCATATTCATGCAACACATAGTTCGACTTCATGGTTTCCCTTCGGTTTTGGTCTCTGATAGAGGAGCCCAATTTGTGTCAAGATTCTGGAAGTGTTTATGTTCTTTGCTCCAGATAGACGTCCGTTTGTCCTCGAGTCACCACCCACAGTCAGATGGACAGACGGAAAGAGTCAACCAGGGTTTTGAACAATACATAAGGAATCAGGTGTTACACTCCTTAGTGGACTGGGATGAGCTAGTATGGTTAGCAGAAATCTCCTATAACAACAGTACACACTCCTCCATCAACACCTCTCCATTCTTTTGTTCATATGGCTACCACCCTAAGTTGTTACCCTCCGGATTTTCTACAGATTGTTCGACCCCTGCTGCTTCTGACAGGGTAGAGAGACTACATGATGTACATAAGAAGACTTTAGAGAGTCTTGAAATGGCAAAGGTGAGATACACAGAGGGGCAAATTTACACAGGAGATTGGAACCTATTTACGCACCAGGGGATGAGGTTTGGCTCTCCACAAAATACCTTACTCTGGGGGGTCCACGCAAGTTCAACCCCAAATACATAGGTCCCTATAAGGTGGAAAAGATGATCAATCCTGTGGCCATGAAACTACAACTTCCCCCTTCGTTTAAGATCCATCCGGTATTCCATGTGTCATTGCTCAAACCGGTTGAACCAGGGACCTCATTACCTGTGAAACCTACTCCTATAACTCTTCAGGATTCGGAAGAATATGAGGTTGAGGCTGTCCTAGATTCCCGTAGAGTGAGGAATACCGTGCAATATTTGGTCCATTGGAAGGGATACGGTGTTGAAGAGCGTACATGGGAACCCGCTTCTAACATTCATGCACCTCGACTGTTACGGGTGTATCACCAAAGACACCCTGACAAGCCCAAACCGGGAGGGGGTTATTGTGGGGGGAGTGTACTGTCATGCCTCGAACCTCCTAAACACACTGTCCCTTTAAGAGCTCACTATATAGGACTCCATGACCTAGGGAGCGACGCTTCATGTCCTTGCGTCTAGCTCCTGCAGTTTCCACGTCCGTCCTGTTCTGTTTGCCTGACTTCCGTTTTCTGTATTTGTCTTCCGTCCCAAGTTAGATCTGAGGGAGCGTCCCGGGCCCCCGTGTTCCTTATGGGCGCCGGCTCACTCTCCCTCTCTGCAGCTGTCAGCATTTTGCTCGGGCGCCCTCCTTTCAGCGCCTTAGTTTTTGAATTCGCTGCAGGTTCACGGGTCCTTCCATGAACGTTTCTTTCCCGCAATTCGAGTCCCGCCCGGCGGCCGGGTTTTCTCCCCGCCATCCGGCTGGGCTCGGTTTTCATTGTTTCCTTCACCTGTACTCCGCCAGACAGCCGGGCTTGGTCTCCGCTGTCTGGCCGGGTATTCTTCATTTACCCCTGCTCTCCTCCATATTGCTCCGCCTGACAGCCGAGCTTGTTCTCCGCTGTCCGGCCGGGCTTTGTCTTGCTGCCCCTCACTCGAGTTGCTTCACCCGGCAGCCGGGCTTTGTCTCCTCTGCCCGGTTGGGTTTGCTCGGGTGTCCCTTTTTAGTTAGCTAGTTAGTGTTCTTTTCCCTCTACTGGGGTCTCCTCCCCTTCTTGTTACCCTCTCACCTCTTGGTGTACCTTCCCATTGTTGGAGACCCATCCTGGATAAAATTCACGTATTTGCTGTGAATCTTGCGTGGACCTAAGTGGGTGCAGCTACTTCTTCACGACATTGAATCACGATAACAGCGCAGTAGCGCTTCACAGTGTATTGGTTAAGGTTCATGACATATGTAAATTCTGATACATGTTTTGTTTTCTTAGATATTCGTACGACCGACAGGGGTGTTGGCACTGGGGTCATTACATTTCATCAGATTAGTGGATGTTTTATCTCGAGCCCTCTACAGCAACCAGAGTGAGCAGTATATCAAATTACATTGTAGTGCACTTATGTGTATTGAAGTAAGCAGTTACTTACTGATCTGTTATATCACCTTTGCCACAGCTCCAGACGTGTGTTTACAAGAAAGATCCTACGTGTTAATTCTGCAACCCTTAAAGAAACCCTTGGTATGAAATGTGTATAGGTATAAGTGTCATAGAGAATATAAGGAGAGTATTGTCATTTGATAAGGGTGCTTACTTATTCTGTATTTCAGCTAACTTGTTGTCCCGTACCCAATTGAAGTTGCCACGGATCCAGTTTGAAGACTACCAACAAGCATTTTTTCCCCCATCTTTCCTTGTTTTGTCTCCCTGTTTTCCCCTGGCGTGTCTCTCGCACTCTAGTGTTTGATAGAGTCGGAAGGCCGCAGGGGAGAGCTGTGGAATATTCTTCCGATTCCTGACGCTCCTGCGGAACCTACTTGTATCCTTTACACCGTTTCCCTGATGCCTTGACAATCAATTGTTGGAAAAGAGTCATATATTGCGGCTATTTTCTCTTCAAAGTAATCAGAGAGTCGTGTGCAGAGAGTTTGCGACACTGGAGGTCGGCGGTTAAGGGCCTGAGGGTTGGTAAATGTTTTGTCCGTGTTGAAAATCTCCCTGGTGGAGCCATGCATCTTATTAATCTTCTCCGTGAGATAGCATAGTTTATGACTTATTATAACTTTCCGGTAAACTTTAAGAGAGGCTCTATATTTGAGTTAGCTTTCTACGGAGTAAGTTTGTCTCCAGCACCGTTCAAGGGATTTGCAGACGGATTTACACTTTCGAAGTTCATCAGAATACCAAGGTGCGGCGGGGGCTGAGCGAAAGGTTTTTATAGGCCGAAGAGGGGCAATAGAATCAATAGCATGAGACACCCAGTCATTAAAATTGCCTAAACGAGAATCTAAGTCGGAGGCTCCTGGAGGCTCAGTAGAAGGGAGGTGATCTGATAAGCGATCCAAGGAGATCTTACTCCAGTTTCTGACAAACTCCTTAGCTACTGTCCTAGTTCTAGCCTGATGGTGCATTAAAATTGAAAAAGGGATGAAATAATGATCAGACCAGAACACTGGACTGGGATCACTAATTGTAATATCAGAGAGGATAGAACAGATAAGGTCAAGCATGTGTCCAGCCCTATTTGTAGGGAGAGTGACCAGTTGGATCAGTCCACAATCAGACAGAGTGGATAGGATGTTGTAGCTAGACCGGCAGGATGAGTCTTCCGCATGAAGATTAAAATCTCCAAGCAATGTGAAATTTGCATAGCGGGAACTGGCTTGAAGCACAAAGTCCAAAAGACTTGGTAAATGTGACATGCTGGAATTAGGAGGTCGGTAGACCAGCAGGCCAGAGCATGTGACATCTGGAGTTAGTTTAATACAAAAGGGAAGAACTTCAATGGAGTCTATTGGATCACAAGGAAAGGACGCAATCGTCCAATGCGATTTATAAATGATGGCGACTCCGCCTCCGTGTTTACCACTTCGCCGGTTAGCACAAAGTATGTTATAGCCCGCCGGAATGGCCAGACACAGTGCTGGATTAGATTAGTCCCCTAGCCAAGTTTCCGTTAGAAAGCGCAAGTCCCAGTTGTTATCAGTGAGATTCTGAAAAATGTCTAAGGAGTGTTTCACTAGGGAACGACAATTAATGAGTCCAGCCTTGAGGGTAAGATCATTTTGGCGGGACTGTAGCTTGGCGGGAATCTTTAGTAGTGGACATTGATGCACATAAGTGCATCCATCCCATCCAAGGTCACATGCCTTGCACGGATATAAGTCCTGGCAGGTAAGTCCGGAGGGATGGAATGTAAATAAGGGCACTCCTGGGGTCTGAGGGATAGCAGTATCTGCTGATTATACGTGATGGTGTCAAGGGGGTCGAAACCGGCAGCGTCTCTGGCCCTGGCCGCGGAACGGTCGCGGATGGGCGCAGACGGGCTTGCCTTTGGTGCGCTTTCGGCGCACCATCGGCGCGCCCGCTGCGCTGCCAGATGGGGGTGGCCATAAGAGGCGGATGAGGGTGGGAGGGAACAGGCTGCTGCACCGCTACCCGTCGAATTCCCCCAAGATGGCGGCTATGATGATGTAGAACCCCGTGGCAGCACCTAAGTCGGCTGCGGGGGGGCCAGAAAAGAGGTTAACACACAAACACTCCAACAAGTGCAATGAGTTCCGGAAAAGTGCAGTTTTAAAATAAAACAAATTGACAAAGTTTAAAATCGTCCTCTGTGCTTCCCGGCTTTCCGCCTCAGGAAGGGAGTAACAAGCTATGTGCGGCGCGCTGAGTAATGCGCTTTTTATGCGTGTCTGAAGGCGGGAGGGAACAGGCTGCTGCACCGCTACCCATCGAATTCCCCCAAGATGGCAGCTATGATGATGTAGAACCCCCTGGCAGCACCTAAGTCGGCTGCGGGGGGGCCAGAAAAGAGGTAAACACACAAACACTCCAACGAGTGCAATGAGTTCCGGAAAAGTGCAGTTTTAAAATAAAACAAATTGACAAAGTTTAAAATCGTCCTCTGTGCTTCCCGGCTTTCCACATCAGGAAGGGAGTAACAAGCTCCCTGAGAATGAGAGAATATGGGACACCATCCTGGTCTTGAGTTGGACACCCCGCGAGGGAAGTTAGACCACTGCGAGCTGGAGTGTCTGCATGCCGAAACCTCAGCGTCTCTGGTGAGTGTGTCAGCCGGGAAGTCACGGTCTCCTCTGTCTTTCTAAGCAAGACATGATGTATATATACCCACAGGTCTCCCATGGGGTCCTACCTTGCTGTGTTACTGTGTCGACCTAAAGGATGACATCCGGCCTGAACTTTATACAGAGATATTATATAGAAGACATTTGTCCTGCTGTGCTTTCAAGAAGCCTCATGCACAATGTATGAGTTTCGAACTAGGGAAAACCCCTGTTCTGAGTGCAGTGTCATATCTAGGTAAAAGATCAGTCCCTATAAACCGTTATGTATGTAATGTAGGGAAGGATATAGGTGAAAGGGTGCAGTGTTACCTGCGCCCATGTAAGGTACCTATATGAAATATAACACTCCTATGTCATTTATAATTACACCAACCCCAACACTACCATTTCACATGCACTACACAGCGCCCTTTTACACAACATGTGGCATCAGCCTAGGACCGTAGTGGGCTCTAAGACATGAACCAGGTCGTGTTACGTCTGTTCACTGATACCGCATGCAGTAGGCGCAGACCGACTTCACTTGTTCCAAGAGGTGGCCCCTGAAAAACAAAAATGCTTTCTCCACTTATACCTATGCAGAATTGGGGCCAAAATCCAATTCCTCAAGGTAGAGCCTCACAGAGTGGTAGTGAAGCTGACCAGGTACGAGAGCAACCCAATTACTCTATACCTTTTCACTGAGCCTAAAAATATTCAAACTGAGCTAGGGAGGATACGCAGGAAGGGCACCATAGTAGTGGATACGGTTTGGCCCTGAGACCTCCCAGAAAAGAGAATCTTGGAGGAAATGAAACCCCCAACTCAATGCCCAAACACATACACTCCTGCCTCCATTTGTGGTCCAAGGCATGGCCTTTACTGTATTTGGGGCAATCTTCTTTAACAACAAGTGGACCCCAGACATGGAGTTCCTGGTTAGGGCCATCCAGCTCGATGATATGAAGGGAAATGGGTCTCATAGGGGAAGGTTGAACAAAAGCATAGACACCCCATGTCGGGAGATCTGGGATACTGATTTGGGTAGATACACTTGGCTAGAAGGGAAGGGGCAACCCCTAATTGAACAGAAACTTACACTGTAATCCTTATGTTTCAGAGGTAAAGGAATGCTTCCACTGGGCATGAATGAAAGCTGCTGCACAATCCGGCACATTCTAGGTATGCAATGTGGCACCTCCATGCTGATGGATATGTACTGGCAGTGCGGCAACTTTGCCTACACTCAGCTTATCTCGGGATGTTCCCATGTTATCCTACACACCCCAACACTGGTCATTCACGGAGAAAAACTGTTGGATTTGTACCTGCACCCACTAAGGAAAAAGAAAACCTTGCTGCACAAGGCTCGTAAAAAAAGAAGAACTGCGTATTATTTTGGATGGGCTCAGTACAACGACATGCAAAAAGAATTAAGAATGTTCTTCAAGGGGGCGTGGCTTAGTCACGGACCAAGATGGTCAGACTGTAGCCGAGCTCCCGCCGAAGCCCAACAAATCCGTTCAAAATCCAGAGTATTAGTGCTTCCCATCTCCTGGCACAGGAAGAGGAACATGAAGCAGAGACACTGCGGCACCCAACTGTCGGCATCAGCAGTCCTCGGACACCCCAACATCAAAGGTAGCGCTCGAGACGACGGGACGGAGCAGTGGAAGCTTGTTGCTGGGACTGCACTCGAGTGCCCGATTGGCTGAGATGGGGACTCGGTTAGGAGAAGCAGCCGAAGCGAGTGTGCAGCGGCGCAGAGCTAGAGCTGTGACAAGAGGCGCAAAGGGCACCTCCTAGTAAAATTAAAGGGCGAGTACCTACCGGAACCCCCAGCGCACTGTGGTGCGAAGGAACAGTAGCAGCCCGCAGCCTAACCACAGTGGGAATTAGGAGGCCAATAACGGGCAAGTCGTTGGGGCGGGCTGGACAAATAGGCAGCACAGAAGACTGCGACATGGGGAGAGTTACGACCCAGACACTGGCGAGACAAGTAGCACTGGTACCACCTACAAAGCACTCAGATAAGAGTCACAGGAGACACGTCCTCGCGAAATCGCAGAGCAGGTGCATTCCAGGAAACCCCCCAGCTCACAGAGGCATGAAGTAATAGCAACAAGCCCTGCAGCCTAACCGAGATGAGAATTTAGGCGGCCAGCAGCATGCAAATCAACGAGACAGGCTGGAGAAGGAGGCCACACAGTATACTGCGACTTTTGGGAGTGATGACCCGGCAATTGTAAGGCGAGTAACGCTTGCACCATCCACATAGTGCTGTAAATCCCACCCCCACAATAAATCACGATTGATGGGCATACCGCATGGTGAAGGTGAAAGTACCACAGTGGGCTGGAAAAGATATTTTGGCGGCAGAGGCTGGGGGAGTGGTAGAGGAGGGAGAGTGCACAAACTGCAAGCAGTGTCACAACACACCCCGTGGGGCGGACCACGGAGCTGAAGCAGGTAGGGAGTAGGAAGTGTACCTTTACTAATCGACTATATATATGCAAAAAATTCCTAGGCAGACTGAATGTTAGACAACAGGATATTAGACCCAATTATGACTAGGAACCAGCAAATAAAAAAGGAATATATATATATATATAAAAACTTAATCATATGTGCAAGACAAGCATGTTTTTTAATATACACAATAAAAATCATACATAGAACTAACGCAATTCAATATATATGACATAATACAGTAAAATTATGAAATACACTAAATACATATAATTGCACAATGTATACAATAACAATCAATGTTTAAAAAGAGACACCATATATAATTATTACAGGGTGTCCAATACGTTTATGAAGAAGAAATAACTCGACGCGCGTTTCGGCGAAAAACGCCTTCTTCAGGAGCCACAATTAAAAATATGGATAAACAGCAATCAACTAATTCCAAAAATGATGATTTCGTACAGCGGAAAGTTCAAAACCTGTACCTGTTTAGAAAAGGTCTGATGAGTCTTATACGAAGGTTGATTCCAGTTCGTAAGATATAGTGGTGTGAAGTCTCTTCACTAAATATTAGGAAGCTGAAAAGGCAGATGTCCTAAGATATCAGGTTTTCACAGTCCAGACGGTCATATAGTATTGACGAAATGTTAAAATTACGCTCATGTAATCTGAGTGGAGTGGTATATCTTTAATTGTTAGTAAGGGTACATTCGATAACAGGCTGATGGCAAAGCTTCCAGTCGTGTTGTTTCCAAATATTGCGAAATGCAGCTGATGCAGACAGAACCACGCTGAGAAGGTTGACGACAGTACCCGGATGTGGCGTCCCGTCAACGGAATAGGAATCGGGACGCCACATCCGGGTACCGTCGTCAACCTTCTCAGCGTGGTTCTGTCTGCACTGTGAAAACCTGTAATAATTATATATGGTGTCTCTTTTTAAACATTGATTGTTATTGTATACATTGTGCAAATATATGTATTTAGTGTATTTCATAATTTTACTGTATTATGTCATATATATTGAATTGCGTTAGTTCTATGTATGATTTTTATTGTGTATATTAAAAAACATGCTTGTCTTGCACATATGATTAAGTTTTTATATATATATATTCCTTTTTTATTTGCTGGTTCCTAGTCATAATTGGGTCTAATATCCTGTTGTCTAACATTCAGTCTGCCTAGGAATTTTTTGCATATATTTGGTTTACCCTGCCCTAGGAGTCTTTCACAAACACTACCCAGGGGGTCCTTGTTTTTCACATATTCCTTTACTAATCGACAACAGCCAGGTGCGTCATCGCAAGATGGATATATTAGCTCTGGGCCTACGGCACTTCCACCAAGTCAAAGGGGAATCTATTATCAGTGGAACGTGAAGCAGGACATCACTTGCAAATAGAAGTACTAATACGAAGGCCTATGGGGAAGACTGAGGGAGCAGGTCCGATCAAATCCAACAAAATGGACAACTATGCGATCACCAAACCACCGGAACATTCTACGGAAGATGTGGAGGAAGAGGAACCGTCTCTGGATGAGATAATGGCAGCGATACGGGACGTTAAGGGCTCCTTGGAACCCAAGATAGATACAGTCTCTGTGGAGGTCACACTGATTAGAGGCGACCTCTCAAAATTAAATGAGAAAGTAGCCACTGCCAAAACCAACATTACACAACTTCAGTCCCAGGCAAAGTGGCTAGAGGGCCAAGTCTCCACCCTTACGCAGCAAGTGGCGTAAATCGCGACACGCTTAGAAGACCAAGGGCCAGATGTAGGTAATCCCCGATTACCGATTCTTAAATACCGAATCATACCGATTCGGTATTTAAGAACTGGCAATCGGGATGTAGGTATATTTACCGAATCAATTACCGAATCGGTAAGATTCGGTAATTACCGAATCAGTATTTTCCGATTCGGTAATTGCCATTGATTCCTATGGGCCTTGAGGCCCATAGGAATCAATATCAATTACCGAATCGGTAAATACCGATTCAGTAAAATTACCGAAATTACAAGGGGGACAGGGTGTCACTTTGACACCCTGTTGTACCCCTGATTCTGACTTGTGTGCAATGTGACACACATACATGCCCTTAGGGCATGTATGTGTGCCACATGGCACAGGTGTACATGCACAGATGTGCATGTACACAGGAATTAGTTATTTACCATGAGATAGTATTTCATGGTAAATAACGAATCCTTAAGGGCCACCTACATCTGGAATTACTGATTCGGTAAATATACCGAGTCGGTAAAATTCGGGCCCCCTACATCTCAAAAACCAATTACCGGTCGGTAACGGCCGAAATTGGCCGTTACCGACCGGTAATTGGCGACCTACATCTGGCCGTAAGAGAGAGAAGAGCGAGACGCATCAACATACGCGTGGTGGGAGTTCCCAAGGGAGCAGAGGGTCAGAGAGTAGATCTGTTCCTGGAAGATCTTATTATAATAAACTGCAGCCCACATGCCTGTTGAAATTCTTCTCCATAGAGAGGGCCCACAGAATGCCAGGGCCTCGCCTGAAGCCAGGACTACCACCACACACAATAATTGCAAGAGTGTTCTATTTCAGAGACCGTAATACGACACTCCACACGGCCAAAGGAAAGGGAGACCTCCCATACGAGAACTCATTGATTAAGTTCTTTCCAGACTTCAGGTTACAAGTGCAGAAACAAAGAAAAAGTTTTGAACATATCAAAAAAGAGTTGCGTTCCAGAGAACTGAAGTACATGATGCTTTCCCCGCCCGACTGAGGGTCATAGCAGAAGGGAAAACATGGCATTTCACAACCCCGGAGGAAGCAGGGGAGTGGTTAGATGGATAGGGCACCACCAGACAAAGGCAAGAACGACACACTGGGTGTGGGAGTGGAACTCGCAAAGAGAGTGAGGCGCCAGTGACCAAACAAGGGCTACAGACAGTCTCCTCTGAGTCTGCTGAATCAACGAAGGTGTGAATCAAGTTAAGAAAGTGACTTTAAAGACCAAGAGGAGTTAAGACCGTACCATGCCAGGCAGTGGGGTGCGAACAGTGAGCCCCGGGGTACAAAGAGGGGAAAACAAACTAAGAACTTATACAAGAACGGACGCATGCAATGGAGCATTGTACATAAACTTTATGCCAGGACTTTTAAGGAACCTTGATGCAAATGGGCACGGGTGGGGGGAGAGGGTACGAATCAAATTGTTTTCCGGTCCTGCTTGATCAAGCACCTCTTAGATTAATAGTTAGAATTGTTATGTATGTACCTGGTTGACAGGCGCTCTGCAGGTGGGAAAGTGGGGGACTCCTTAACCTTAGAAGCAGGGTAGCAGGGAGGGGGTGGGCGTGAGGGAAAGGGATTATGTAAATGTTATTGTTAGTTTAGAACTCTACATCAGAAGAGAGAGTAGTAGTACAACACAGTGGAAACCGTATTTAGAGTGGGAAACCCTCCAAAGGATTACGTGCTCTGATGGCTCTCCATAGACACTTGCCGTCCTCGCTCAAGATATGGTCCTGGAATGTAAATGACTTAAATGGCAAAATCAAAAGAGCGACAGTGCTACAATTCATTAAATGTAATGCCCCAGATGTCATTCTACTACAAGAAACGCACCTTAGGGGTAATCACTATAAAGCCCTGGATAGATGTGGCTATATCCTCAGGGCGCACGTTGGTTACACTTCAGGCTCCAGAGGAGTGGGTATACTGATTAAGTGGGCATGTCCATTTATAGATCATGGTCTGTGGGTGGATGATTTAGGCAGGTATACAGCTATCAGTGGACAGTGGGAAGGAAAACAAATCATCCTTTGCTCGGTCTACTCGCCCCCTGGGCTGCAGTCGGCCACTCTCGAGGTGCTCGGAGAGGTGTTGCTACTACTAGCAGAGGGTAGGCTGGTATTGGGAGGTGACATGAATGATATTATCTCAGCTGAGCAAGACGCACTGGGGAGGGGCGCTCTAGGCACAGGTGCTGCGTGGCAAAGGGGCCAGCTATAGGGATTCCTTGTGGCCTTGGGACTAGGGGATATCTGGAGATATCAACACCCCGGTGTGAAGCACTACACTCACTTGTCGGCGGCAACAGGCAGCCTCTCTGGACTTGACTATATTATAACACAAACATCCTACGTGGGAGAATTTAGGCAGGCAACACATATTGTGAGAGCCATATCTGATCATTCCCCGTGGAGGTGAGACTAGCTGGCCTAACAAAAGATTTTACGCTCCTGCCGAGAAATGACTCTTGGTACTTAACGGATGAAGAATGTTGAGAAGGGCTGAGGGATAAAGCTGTACACTACTTCGAAGGAAATCAGGGGTCAGTGGACTCGGCAGTCACCCTTTGAGAGGCCTTTAAAGCCTTTATTAGGGGCTAGGACCAAGCCAGAATAGGTGTAATTAAAAATAAAAACCACCTTAAATGTATAGCCTTGGAGAAGGAAATAGTTTGTCTTGTGGCACAGGTACCTGGAGGGGAGCCTGATGCTGCCAACAGCAGTCACTGGTTGGGAATCCGACAAAAAGAACTCAGGGAACTGTCAGAGGAAAGCGCCAGGATGCACGTGCATGCAACACAAATCAGAGTATATGAAGTTGGTGATAAGGTCAACAAATTATTGGCATGGCTAGAGAGAAGACAGACGAGGGGGGATCAATCCCGGGCTTAATTGACAAAGAAGGGGAACAGGCATGAAACAGGGGCTGAAATTGCGGAAGATTTAGCAAAATATTATGAGGATATTTATTCCTCCGATGTCGAGCATACTGCAAATGTGTGCAGAGACTTCCTGAAAGATATCTCAATGGCTCGTCTTTCCGAGGAAGATCGAGAACATCTGGAGAAAGATTTAACGAGTGAAGAGGTAAGCGCTGCCTCACGTGCGCTGCAGTCCGGGAAAGCAGCAGGCCCCAACGGTCTGCCTGTTGAACTATACAAAGCAATGGTTGACGTGACAGCTAAGCATATGCTAGACATGTTTAACCAGGCGTTGAAAGATGGAATACTACTGGCGGATCAAAGAACAGTAGTGATATCGGTAATCCCTAAGCTGGGGAAGGATCCCTCTAGCTGCAGCTCCTACAGGCCAATTTACCTTTTAAACCTTGAAATAAAGGTGCTAGCTAAACTCCTAGCTATGACGCTAGCAAACGTCATAGAGACCCTTATCCACCCAAACATATAACTCAGGCACAGACACAGAATCAGGCGGCACTTCTATTGTTAGACGCGAGCATGGCGTTTGACAGCGTGGCGCGGCAACACTTATATGCGATCCTCGAACACTGCGGCCTCCGGCCAAAATTCATTGGATGGGTCACTGCAGCAATCTCCCATACGTTTGCCCTGCATAGAGGAACAAGGCAAAGATGCTCGCTCTCCCCAATCCTATTCGCGCTGGCCTTGGAGCTGTTGGCGGCATGGACGAGGCAGGACCCATTGATCTGGGGGATACCGATTGGTGAGGAAGGGGAGGAACATATATCACTCTATGCAGATGATATTTTGTTATATGTTAAGAAACCGAGACAATAAATCGACCAGATACGACAGATCTTCTGAATATTCTGTGAGCATATAGGATTAATTGGGTCAAATCCCTGCTTTTTCCCCCTGACTGGGTAGGCCCCGACTTTAACGTCGAGATGCAATGTTCCCATCCAGGAAAATGGCTTTAAATATTTGGGAATATTTATTACCAGGGACCCAGAAGAATTTTACACTCAAAATCAGTGGGGGCAGGTGGACAGGCTCATAAAAGACGCAAGGCACTGGTGCACACTCCCATTGACGCTCATGGGACCGGCGGCATTGTTTAGGATGGTGGCTCTCCCATGCCTGCTCTATGTGCTACAAAACTCACTATATGATGTCCCTCCCTCCCTTTTTCAAAGAGTAGACTCGGAAATTCAAGCCTTGATATGGAGCGGACTGCCCCATGAATTGCGGTAAGCAAGCTCTAGAGGGGGTTTCTTGAGGGAGGTCTAGCGGTACCGAATGTGTGAGGATATTACTGGGCCTCTCAATTAGTAAATGTAAATGGCTGGATGTTTGACTGACCATGGGGACACAGGGCCCGCTAGGACTGCTAAATACAAAACGGATAAACAAACACATCCCCACGCATACTGAAACAGTTGTGAAAGTATAGAAGACAGCCACGAAGTACCTGGAATGGGAAAAAAGTTATCGGGGATGACCCCACTATGGGTGGGCAACTGTTTGGGAGAAGTCAGTAAGTTAGAGGGCTTTGCTAAATGGGAGCTTATAGGATTGGAAAAATTGGGCAATATCTAGAGAGGAGGAGCGTATATAGAGTTTAAAAACCCACAGAGAGACTATGAGATGGAAAAGGGAGAATGGTTGAGATATATCCAGCTATAGGAGGGAAGGTGATGCACTGCCAGAAGCATCGCCACTAGAAGATAAGGTTTTGACTGCATAGATCGTGGACAAAACCATATCCTATTCTATAAAAAGATAATCAATAATGCCCCAGACCGAACCTCCGCGCTCAGAGCGGCATGGGAGCAAGTTGTAGACGCATTCGAAGAGGAACAGTGGGTAGAAGTGCTGCTGGGTCCACGAGGGGTGGCGATATGGGCATGGTTCCGCCTGATACACCTTAAAATACTCCACATAGTGAACTAGGCGAGGTCTGCCCTGTTCAAAATGGGACGCTGTGAAAACACTAGATGCCACAGGGGATGTGGGGAAGAGGTTTAATTCTTCCATTTGCTTTTGGAGCGCCCAGTTGTTCAGCTGTACTGGACAAAGATAGGCCAGAGAATGATGGAGGTAGTGGGTATGGAGGTGCCGGCAGATCCAAAATGGCTTCTTTTGGTAACAGGGGCGAATGAAGACTAGCCAAGACATACACAGCAATGGCTATCTCTTGCCGTGGTTGTGGCAAAATGTAATATAGCTAGAACATGGGGAGCGATTACACCCACTACAGTGAAAGATTGGGAACATTATATGGATTGGTGCTGGCAAGCTGAGTTAACAGTCTATAAGGGTAGAGGCTGCCCCAAGAAAGGGGAGAAAATATGGGGGGCATGGCAGACATATTGGGGTCTGTAAAGGAGGAAACAAATAATAGTATAGAAGGGACCACTCGATCCAACAGTATTAAGCATTATAATTGATTTAGAAGATGATGTTATTATTGAAATGACGAGAATAACTGTGATTGTACCAGTAATGCTCTTTGTTGTACAGATGTTGTATGTTTCAATAAAAAGAATAAAAAAATAATGTTCTTTGACTTACAATTTTTGGCTGGAGGATCTATACCCTTCTTCACCATGCAGACAAAAGCTAATGACAAAAGCTAATGCACGCTGGCTCCAAATAACCAGGTGGGAATTTCTTAAAATGATGAATAGCACTGAGCTCGGCCTCAATTTAATCAAGGAAGAACTGAGAGCAATCCACCTCATGGTGATGCTGCATTGGTATTTGTTAGACTTAATGACCAGGATGGAGGGAAGGATGTGTGCCAAGATTGGTGCGACCTGCTGAACGTTTATTCCAGGGAATGAAATGGATAATGAAACATTGACTCTTGCCATCCATGCATTGCACTGTTCACAAAGAGACATGCATGAGGAGGGAGGCATCCCTGAGCAGGAGTGGTTCTTGAATGGGTTCTCCTGGCTCCCCTGGTGGCTTTCCCGTCTGTGCTTATTGTTATTGCCAGTTTTCGTTGTGTTCTTGCTTTTGTGTTGTCCTGTGCAATTGGGTATTTCCTGCTGTAAAAACTCAGTCCTCAAATTGGGATTAGGTAGAATGCATGTACTAGGAATGTAGTAATTGTCAAAACTGACGAACAGGCCCCCAATAAAGTAACTTAGCATAACATGTGTCATTGTAAAGCGCATTTTCACCCAAGGATATCTTGGTGTTCCGAATAACAGATGCCTATTGTTACCCAACTCAATGGTACTCAGTTTATCGACCTCATAAGGATGAAAGGCTGAGGGATTTGAACTGGGATTTGAACCTGTGACCAACAGGTCAAACACAGGCCCCTACGAGGACTCATTAGTTCACTAAGCAACTGTTGTGACGTATGGGTTAGATAGTGTAGTTGAAGATTCAACTAGGGGGGAAATGTTAATATTGAGAAAATCAATGTCAATATGAATAACAATACATTCACGTATAGAAACAAAGTTGCATCTTTAATGACGAATTTGCCCTTTATGAACTCCACGCCATCCCACGACTCATAAATACGTAATCATGTATGCGCTGAGACCCAGGCCTAAGGTTTCTGATTGAAATGTCACAGGTGGTGTGGCATGTAGTAAGCAGACAAATGTCAGTCCTGGAAACCCCAGATCAATCCCACAGATAGGCGCAATGACACCACAATGGTCCAGGGAGATTGGCCCCAATGAACCACACAGCGCGTTCCCAAAACCCCATAAAGTAACATCCAACTTGAAGTTAGGAACACATAGCCTATCAGGACACAGCACACACGGTACACGCAGTGATCAAGCGTCTCATGCTGAACATCTGGACACGTTACCCACTGGCCGCATTATGTCCATGCAAGGTCGAGGTCTACCTAGATTCCTCAAGGAATACATTAATTTATGGCTCTAAAGTCAGAGACCCACATTCCTTACTAAAAAAGGATTGCCGGAACGACGTTATGGCATTCAATGAATTGTATAAAAACCCAGGTCAGATCAATTGAAATTGTACTGAGACAGCCCTAAGACCCCATTCCTCTAACAGTTCTCTCAGCCTCACTGTTTAATTAAATGAACTGTTCCTGTTTTGCCAAACGTCTCTTGTTGGAAAAAGGGTTTTTGTTGCAGTGCCGCCCCACTTTTTGCCTGATGTCTGGTGCAACTTTGACTGAAAGTGTGCTGATTTCCTGCTAACCAGGTCCCCAGCATGATTGTTCTTTCCCTAAGCTGTATGATTGTTCGACAATTGTCACCCCTTTAAGATCCTCGCAAGTCCCTAGTAAGTGGTGCCCCTGTTGTTGTGTGGCGTTTTAAGCTCCGAATGAATTTTCCCGATTCATGCGCTGATATAGGTACAATTCACATTGCCCTTATATAGGCATAAAAATCAAGCCCTTATTTAGGCATAGCCCATGCTACCCAAATACAGGCATGGCTACTTCCACCCGTACCAAATGTCACAACGACTTCTTGGAAAACCAGCTTAAGCAGTCAGGGACTTTCCCTTGCTTGTCCAAGAACTCAGTTACTTTACAAAGAACAACTATTCCCTAGGGGTTCTTTCCTGATGTTCATATACTTGACTTTACGTCAAACTATGGCATTCCTAAACACCTTCAAGGTATAAATATACCTTCACTTGCTCTAGCAAGTTACAGTGGTTCGGAGCAGTTCGAATACCTACTTGCCTGACGCAGCTCGCTACAGCAAGTGCAGAAGGAAGCCGACTCTCCAGCTGACGCACTGATCAGGAAGCTGCCCTTCTCCTACTGAAAATCCAGCTCCAGTGTTTACAGCTCCCCTTGCGTGGTGTTGGGAAATTGAGTACCGAGACAGAGATACCAGACTTCCTTCATTCTAACAAGGTATGGAGCTGATTAGAACCTAGAGAAACCTTTGGTAGATTCTTGGCCAAAACTAAACCTATGCCACACAATCCTTACTTCTTCCCTCATACTAGACTTAGGTTAGGTACATTGGGGTAGGCGTATTGTAGAAGCACCAGTTGAGTATTTTAGGCAATGTTATTTATGTATGTATTTTTATATGGCTTAGAAACCATATGATGCCCTTACAGTATTATTTCATATTACTGTTTACGCTGTACGCATTATACTTTGCAGTAATGATTGTAGCAGTTCACCTCTCTTGCATGAGAAAGAAGACTGTTCATTAAACCCCTTTTTATTGAAAACGCCCGTCTCACTATTTCTCTGCAACTCTGTAGAAACTAAGCATGCACGATTGACTGGGTCAAATACTTATCTATTGTTTCCGCGACTCTGAGAGATATATTCTTATTCTTGGAAAACAAAGTTGTCATGTGTATGCGGTTGTCAGAAACTAATCCCTTCTTGTGTATTCGAGAAAGTTTCTAGTGATCTCTGAGTTAGCTGGCACACACATAATTAAGTTTAGTATATTCGATAGAGACCTAGTTGACCTCAGTCCTACGTCAAATCGATAGGATATATTATTCCAATGCGCAGAGCCTATTGGGAATTTAGGAACTACACTACAAGGCGCCCAACGTTTGGTAAGGCACTAAATTAACGCTAGATACTAAAGTAACACAGTCGTGCCTTTCTCAGGGACCTCTTTTTCCGTAATACTCCAATAGACGTTTGGAGTGGGTAAAGGGATAATATCCGCCATAACTGAGTAGAACGAAAATCCTAATTATTAGTTTTTGGTTTTTCAACGTTGAAGGATACAGTGTTCCAAAATATTGTGCACCTTATCTTTGTTTCCTTGAAACTTGCTTTGCAAACTTTCATTAAACAAAATGACGGATAGCGAAACCAAGAACGGTGGAGCTACAGGCAAGAATGCCGTACAAGTTTTAAACTTTACAGGTTTCCAAGAGACCAACGATGATGCTATAAGCATTCCAGAAACTTTAAGGAAAGCCATCACTATAAAACTCATACAAAATGGCCTATCAGCAAGAGGTGGTAGGGTAGTTTTTTTTTTATAGTGGCACATGAATATCATCAGACAGAGGTATTCTATTCATGGATAGTCTTTCCTGAAGCAAATCCAGGAACAAAAGTGTTTTACTTCTACAAAGAAGATGAACCACCAGAGGAATACATTCCTTTCGAGGACATTGAAATTCCACTAACATACCAAGAGCATGCGCTCTGGTTTAAAGGCGCCCTAAAACATATACATCACATTACCAGGCTCGGTCCACTATGTAGGCCAGGAGCAACATAGCTAGCTTTAGCCAACTACAGACCCGACCCTGACATTGAAGCAATGCCAGACGATGAATTACTTAGTAATATTCAATATTTAATTGAATTATATAGTTAAAGGTCTTTATTAAAAACACTCCTACTCCTCCTAAAAAGAAGTGGGAGAACACTAAACAAACTTCTAAAGAGAAGCATTCTCAATCCCGAGGTACCTCTCCTCAAAAGGAGCCCTCTGAAAGGAGGTATGACCGCAGGAATAGGGATAGTTTGAGAAAACCTGATAGATATCAAGATACTGATACACGTTCCTCTCGTACCTTTCAGACTTCATCACAGAAATCCGAAAGAAGAGGACGGTCAGAAAACAAAGGCAGCGGTGCAACGTTACCTCAAAGCTATCCACTCAAATACTCATACATAATTGACGCAAACTCCATTCCTTTTGCTCAAATTCTTGGAGTGGGGGATACAGTGATTCCAAAAAGGAAACGTCGAGTAGCTTTGATACACGAAGCACATTTGGGAGAGGGTCTGATACATCAGGGGATCTCTAAATTTATACTAGAATTAAAAGAGACGTACTGGTGAAGTCCAAAGACGATCAACACGTTCAGAAAGATAAGAAAACTCAATTCACCAAAAAGAAGGTAGTCGGTCTAAAAATCAGACATGCAGAGGATCTTGAGGACACAACTCAAGAACGGGGAATGGGCTCAAACGATGTTGGACAGCGCAGCAGAAGTCACCATAGATAGCAAGAACTTGAAGGATCATCTGAAGACAGTGGACTTAAATGAGTACATCCAAGTTGAAACTGCAGATACCAGGGTTAGTGTCCCACATAAGTTATACGAAGTAACACTCCGGATGGAGGGGGACATAACTAGAAAAATAAGAGAACTCTTTTAGGAGCGACTCTCTCAGGGTTATGACATTCTTCTAGCTGAACAAGACTGGCCACCTGAATATGTCAGGGAGTGCCCCATGGCAGATAAATCAGTATGCCAGCTTTCTCCAACCAATCCAATTAATTAATTAATTAATTTAAAATATACCTATGCCAGGAAATGGGCAGTAGCCCAGGCACCTGCATTATATAAAAATCATGTAGGATGGGATGAGGATTCTCCTCACCATAAAATCCAGTTGAAAAATCAACCGACTGCACAAAGGCAGTATCCAGTTAAGCAAGAAGCTAAAAAACAAGTCAGGGAGATCTTAGATCAACTTGAATACCAGGAGGTGATTGAAACATGCACCTCGTCAATGAACAATTCTTTATTTCCTGTCTCCAAACCAGACAATACATATCGTCTAGTTTTGGATTAAAGACATCTAAACTCTTATTGCAAAACCTTTGCAGTACAAAATGCACACAGTGCAGCACTAATGAATAACATTGTGCGTGAAAAGTATATAACCACATTAGATATTTCTAACGCTTTCTTCTGTCAAAACATTGCACCAGAAAGCAGGTACTTGACCGCTTTCTCAATTAAGGGGACACAGAGTCACTTCTGTCGTCTCCCTCAGGGATTCAAGAATAGTCCAGGGTTATTTTCAGCCAGAGTAACAGAGTTACTACAAACGTATGATGATGAGGCATTATCATATGTCAATGACATCTATCTAATAGATGATGACTTGGATAGGCACTTGCACAGAGTGAACACCATAATATTGGGCTTTGCCTCTGAAGGGTACAAATTCAATTTCAAGAAATCAAGAATTGCCCGCCTCAACGTCCTTTTTCTAGGATATGAGTTATCAAGTGAAGGCAAAAGCCTGGCAGCAAACTTTTATAGAGAAATGTGGGCTGCTCCAACCTCCAAAAATGCTGAAAAACTTACAGTCAATTATAGGTTTCCTGAATTTCAGAAGAACTTACATTCTAAACTACGCAGAAAGGGTTAAACCTCTCTACGAATTAATCAAACCTGATTTCAAAACAGTTAATTGGACTCAAAAACACACAGAAATTTTGCGTTCATTGCAAACAGACATGTTAGCAACAAAACATTTACAAACACGCGTAAGCGTACGCAACTTAGTGATCCGAATAATTCCAAGACAATGCGGATTCACATACTTAACCTTTAATGAAGGCGAAAAAGTACCAGCAGAAATGAAATTCACTTCAATAGAAACAATTCTTACAGCGGTTCAAACTGCAGTAGCAAAAGAGAGAGCCCTCGCACAGGGTAAGCGTATTATGGTCGTTACACCTGTACCTGCCTTGGAAGCAGTGACAAAAGCGAGCATTCCGAATGCTAAAGCTTTACATCCAAGATGGATACAATGGGTTAATTCTCTTGCTGCAACAGATGTTGAATACCTTTTTTACCCTTATTTGAAAACACAAGCATTTCTGCAATACGAACAAGAATGTCCTCTGCCTACTGAGATTCTGCCTCTAGAGCAGTATGAATGTATAATTTATACTGACGGATCTGCTCAACCCGCTACGGAGGATAAACAAGCCTATAGTACGGCGTGCGTGATCGTTAAAGGTCGTTGGTGCGATGGCAAATTCCGACCAATGGTCATTAAAACGCAATCAATTGGGAGATTGTAACGCTCAGCGAGCTGAACTACAAGAATTCAAGATGGCGCATGAAAATACAGATCGGAAATTCCCCACACTCATAGTGTGCGATTCGTATTATTGTGTTCAATCTTACAATGAATACTTACAAAAACTGGATTCAAAACGGTTACAAAGATGCAAAAAGTGGCAAAATTAAGCATACATTGCTTTGGGAACAAGTAGTTCAGTTACGACAAGAACTACAAAAGGCTCACGTGATATATACACTGTGTCATCCGCTTGATGGCGTTCATGTTGCAGGGAATTCATTGGCTGATGAAGCCACGAAGGCAGCTGTGCAAACGGCTTTCGTAGCTGCAATCACTCATTCAAAAACAAAAATAGACAGCGAAATAATGCTAGCTGTCAATGCGACATGCAAAGGCAACGGTGCAGCGTTACCTCAAAACTATCCACTCAAATACTCATACATAATTGACGCAAACTCCGTTCCTTTTGCTTGAATTCTTGGAGTGGGGGATAGAGTGATTCCAAAAAGGAAACGTAGAGTAGCTTTGATACACGAAGTACATTTGGGAGAGGGTCTGATACATCAGGGGATCTCTAAATCTATACTAGAATTAAAAGAGACGTACTGGTGGCCAGGGATGAATGGTCACATTCACACATTCGCAATTAACTGCCATAACTGCAACAGAGATCGCAGCAGAGAACGCAGCCAGATACCTGACTACAGTGTAGCCAGCCCAGTACAGACATCATTGTTAGGCAGCATTAGACTTTCTACACGCAGACGTCCCTATGGACAAATGCAATCCCACAAATATTAAGACAAGATTTATTTGGATGGGGCCTCAGTGCTCGGCTGACGCTAGAACTGTTATAAAAGATTTGCGAGTCTTTATCGGCACATACGCAGTCGGCACTCTACATTCTGACCAGGGTCCTGCATTTAGCTTTTGAGCTTACAAGGAGGCCATGGCCAAATTGGGCGTTGCATTGCGGTACTATAGTCCATTCCATCCTGAGGGAAATTCGGTAGTGGAGAGATAAAAACGGGACATAAAGCAATCTATAACAGCTAGGGTATTAGGCTCGGGTGATGGGAGGGTCAAACATCTAATAAGTGTCCAACGTAGTCTTAATAATCTGCCAAGAAGTTCTCTAGGGGGAATCACTCCATATGAAATCCTTTTTGGAACAAGAATGAATATTTCGGATCTCGATTGTCAGACTTTAGTGGTAGAACAAAAACCCTTTGATATCAAAGAGCGTTTGACTGTTTTATAGGACTTAAATGAAATAAGGAAAAGCCAAAGTAACATGTTCCTGAAGCCAACAACCACTGAAGAGAAACCGACCTGTATCGATTCCAAAGTTTGGGGATCTAGTCAGAGAAAAGATCGCGGACAAGAAGGAATTTGGGCCTTCCTACAGACAACCAGCACCTGTCCTAGCAATCCACGGATCAAGAACAGTATTACTGCCGCCCCTTGCTGGTAAAAAGGAGAACAGGTTTGTGTCCATCGATCTGGTAAAACCACATCATGTGGCCGATCATAAGCATGAGGCCAAGTGGACTCCAAAAATGTAGCAGATGCCCTAATCTGGCTACTATCCAAGAGGTTCAAACTGAGAGACTCACCACCTTTGAAGAATCTGCAGTGCGAAAAGAAGGACTATGCAGCAAAGCCATGGAACTTGACCTCTTGAGACCCAAATAACAGTTTGTCAAGAAACGCCTGTCTACAATGAAATAGCATCTGACTATACAAATGTAACAAGTGATCAAGTGGTTCCAGCGATTTCAACGAATCCTGATGCAATCCCTACAATTGACAGAACTGCCTCTGGCTATTTCATTAACTTTGATATGTTTTCCGAGGATCCTAGCGAACCTGAAACGACGCCAGTAAAAAGAACTTTTAATGAACAAGCAATAGACCTTTTTCATCACCTGGAAAATACTTATCTGGTTTCACCATGGATTGAACTTTGGATTGTGTTGGGTGTACCTTTTCTTCTACTTTGGTTGACTCTTGTAATAACTTTGGGAATGCTGATAAATGGAAGATATGTTAAAAAGGACACAGCAAGTATAAACATCAACTTACTCCTCAAGCCACACAAATCATCAAATCGTGAACAAAGAGACTTGTCATCAGTGAACATCATATCCGTTCCTATACCTGGTGGTATAGATTAGGACAGAACTGATTATTACATTTTTGGTCCAGCGGAGCTGTTGAAGATTCCACACCAGTTCAAGATTTCCTTGAATGACTGTTTCATTTAGTACCTTTTCTGATGATTGGGACTTCGAGACTGTTAATAATATGATGTCAGACTTAGAAATGTCTGCTGTATTTACAAATCCTGAATACTTAGAAGGTTCATCAGATTATGAACAAATGTATTGTTATAATCACTATGGTCATCATTTCTTGCACAAATCTGCAAATCCTAGAAATGTATTAAAATATAACCAATGGGAACATTGTCCAACGCCACTAAATGGTAGCTTAAAAACGTTTTATGACAAATTTCCATACTTTTCAGTTTTTAATGTTTCAAATTCAGAATCATTTGACTTTAAAAATGTTAATAGGACAGGAATGAAAATTATGTTGACAAATACCAAGCAAATGTATTCTGCGGCCTTTTATGCTCATCTGTCTTCGTTAGGTTTTGACTTTTGGAAAGACAACATTGAGACAAAAACTGTCTGGGGCACAAAAGACTGGGTGGTGCAGGGTGTAGAAGCTTTATTTAGAGCTTGCATCATCCCAGAGCAAATAATGTTTTTGAATGACACTAACAGTCACCTTGCCTTGGTTTAGCAAAGATCAAGGAGTTAAACAAACCGTCCATACCTACACCTATACCTGATATAAATAACACTTCAGAGGGGGAGGTCGACGTACATACTATTTTGCTACACAACAGGACAGATTGGAAAAAATGGTTAATGTGGCCCACAAACACAAACAACTGTCAAGAGAGATTCCCGAATAAGACACAAGGGTTCACATTCACTAAGCCAGATCAAAGATATGTTCAGAGACAGCATCCAGGAACAGTAACAACATACAGTGTAGGGAAACTGTGCCTTGAATGGCTACACAAGTCTGCACTAAAGTAAAACAACACTTATCTTTACTTAAAGATGGCGCTGACCTGAGGGACTTCTTACAAGGACCTACTAAACAGAGTCATAAACGTTTTAAATACGCCGGTGTCCATGCTCTGTATAATGAAGCATGGAAGATTACGCAAGCTGAGACTGCAGAACGGATACGAGAAATTGATCATATTAATTTAGAGATTGTAGTTGACAATGGGTTAACGACTGTCGTCCAGGATATATTCTTTGGACAGCATAGTATGCCTTAGGGGTGACTTATAGGTTTAAAGTGCAGTGACCGGGATACAAGTAAAACCTTATACCTAAAGTGAAAGGTGCATGCACCATTTCATGCAGGCTGCGATAGCAGCTCTGCAGACACAGTTTACATGGACTCCCATGGATGGCACTTAACATGCTGCAGCCTATGGTAGACACCTGATATACCAATGCCCTGAACACCTCAGCACTTTATACTAGTGACTTACAGTGGTACCCCAGTATGACAATTTTGGGATGCACATAGTACTTAACGAAAATTTAGAGGCGAGAGCACTGCCACTAGGGTCCTGGTAAGCACGATCCCAGTGAACTACAGTCAAAACATACTAACACCAGGCAAAAAGGGTGGCTATCTATGCCAGAAATATCCTATTTTCCTACAACGCCTAGGCCAGGCCTTACAGCCCTAAGGCACAGTGCACTACATATCCATTTGAGGGCATATCTTTGGGAGTGTATATATCGGTGATATATAAGTTCCCTCTTAGATATTACCAGTGCACAGGGACGCCATGACGAGGACATGGGCTGGACACTTGTGACTACTAGTTCCCCAGCTGCATGATGGCTTCACGGTACCCCAAGGTGTTTGGTACCAAACACCTCATCTTAGTAAACCCACACTGATGCCAGCCTGGATTGATTAATAAATGCACCCAGAGTGCATCTTAAAGGTGCCCCGTAATAACCTACCAACTACCAGTGTGCTGACTGACTGGTCTCGAGCAGCCAGCCTCCATTGACAGGTTTCTGACCTTCTGATGTTAGAGCCTTTGCTTTCAGAGGACAGGAACCAAGCGTTTCTGGTCGGAGGTGTTCACATCCCCTCCAAGCAGGATGGGCATTCCAGAGCGGGAAGCTTCAAAGGCCCTGCCATCTTTACTATGCAACCGCATGCCCCTCCAGCTAGTGGAGGTGCCCACCTTCCTGTCCTGACCTCACATTTTGGCGACAAGACAGGGGGGAAAATTAGCAAGATTAGGAGGTGTGCCCACTTTCAGCCAGCAACCCCCCTAGGGTGGGCCAGCTGATGTGGACCCCACTTTTCAGATTCCTTCTTGTTGTTTTGGATGGAATTAGCCTCGTGGGCTCAGGGTTATGCCCACTTCCCACAGGAAGTGGTCATATAGAGGGTGAAGACACCCTATAGATCTGTAGCCCATTGGTTACTACCTGTCACTCCCAGTAAACGCCCTCTAACTTGAGTATTTAGGTGGCACTCCTGAACCCAAGAAGTCAGATTTGACAGATCAACAGAAGAAGAATGAAGAAGAGTCACTGCCTGGTGATAACTGCAGCATAACATTAGACGTTGGCACAAAACCCTGCCGTCCTCAGCCCTCTCTCGACAATTGCGACAGAGTGACTCGTCCTGTAAGCTGAAGAGCTACTAAAGCCTTGGGTAGCCTGCCAGTACAAACACCACTGACAGTCTCCCTTAGAGTAGAGTAGCACCTCCCCTGCAGTCTGCAGGCCTTTCTTTGGCACACCCACATTAGGGTATGTTAATATTATATATGGCGTCTACACCCACTGCCTGGTTCAAGGTCCATTGCACATCAACTGATCTATTTTAATATTAGCAGCCTCCTTTTTAATAATATGAAAAAGCCGGGTTCCTTTCCCATACGCTTCTGATATTGATCCCCCAATCCATATATATCCTACTCAGAGTGACCATAATAATCTTTTTCCTTTTGAAGTTTTGTACTGTTGCCCTGTGTGCAGCTTGCTGCGCCTCTATTACTGTTATTTTTTCTGGTATAAGTTTTCTTTTGAATGCACTGGGAAAATCAGGTAGCTGAGGAATGAACCCATGCACTATGGACCCATAACGGGTAAACAGGAAGTGAGTATTGCTCTCCCCTAGCAGGTTAGCAGTCTAACAAAACAACAGTCACGAGGACGCTGACGGCAGCACGCCAACTGCGTATATGAGGCAACCCGTCACGCCTCTCCGGCATCTCCGGAGCCACGGACAAACGGGTCTTCCCAAGCGGGGGAGAAGCCTTGAAGAAGTAAGTGCAAATAATCAAATCCGGTCCTTTTGAACCTCCCATGACGATAGATTATTTCCTTTGCTGCATCTAATTTCTTGAGGAGAACTGTCTCTTAACCCACAAGGTCAGACTACAGGCATCCCTCCTGCCCCAATTTGGACTCATGAGGCCTGACTAGAGTCTTTTTTACGGGCTCGGCGACGTCACCACTTCGTCAGAAGTGGGAGGAGCTGCGAGCCGTATTGTAAAGGGCATTCTGCTCAGCGCTTGATACATTTTTCTTTGCTCGTGCATTTTCTGTGACTTTGTTTATTATCTGAATGGTGAGTGGTCGTCGCGGTGCTGTTTTTGTAGTAGACTTGATGCCATAGGGCATATGTAATGGTAGGCGGCCATGTTGGCATTTTCTGTGCGGTTTCGCGCACGGCAGACTATTAATCTTGATTAGGAGCTGTCAGAGTGGCTGTATAATGCAATCCAGATGGTCAGAGCGGTGAGCACGTTCAATGTAAAATGACGAGAGGAGAGGCAGCAGGCGATGTTCACAGAAGATGACTCATACGTGCTCGTCCACACTGTAGTTCTTGTGTTTCCTGAATACTCTCATTTACAAAGTGCGCCATTTCCTTATTTTCCTCGCACGCTGCTCTGCACTATTTTTGTCTGTGGTTTCAAAAACGGGGTTTAAAGCCGTTTTATTATAAAACATTTGGATTCTGGTTCTGTAAGCTTTGTTTTCCGAATTTTAATAAGTGCTGACATGCAGACTACTAGTTGAATAAATGATGAGGGTTAAAAGTGACCCTCGTAAACACGTGAGTAGTGCGTGCAGAGTAGTGAGTAGTGAGTGCAGAGTAGTGAGTAGTAAGTGCAGAGTAGTGAGTGCAGAGTAGTGAGTAGTGAGTAGTAAGTGCAGAGTAGTGAGTAGTGAGTGCAGAGTAGTGAGTGCAGAGTAGTGAGTGCAGAGTAGTGAGTAGTGAGTGCAGAGTAGTGAGTAGTGAGTGCAGAGTAGTGAGTAGTGAGTGCAGAGTAGTGAGTAGTGAGTGAGTGCAGAGTAGTGAGTAGTGAGTAGTGAGTGCAGAGTAGTGAGTAGTGAGTGCAGAGTAGTGAGTGCAGAGTAGTGAGTAGTGAGTGCAGAGTAGTGAGTGCAGAGTAGTGAGTGCAGAGTAGTGAGTAGTGAGTGCAGAGTAGTGAGTAGTGAGTGCAGAGTAGTGAGTAGTGAGTAGTGAGTGCAGAGTAGTGAGTGCAGAGTAGTGAGTAGTGAGTAGTGAGTGCAGAGTAGTGAGTAGTGAGTGCAGAGTAGTGAGTGCAGAGTAGTGAGTAGTGAGTAGTGAGTGCAGAGTAGTGAGTAGTGAGTGCAGAGTAGTGAGTAGTGAGTGCAGAGTAGTGAGTGCAGAGTAGTGAGTAGTGAGTGCAGAGTAGTGAGTGCAGAGTAGTGAGCAGTGAGTGCAGAGTAGTGAGTAGTGAGTAGTGAGTGCAGAGTAGTGAGTAGTGAGTGCAGAGTAGTGAGTAGTGAGTAGTGAGTGCAGAGTAGTGAGTAGTGAGTGCAGAGTAGTGAGTAGTGAGTGCAGAGTAGTGAGTAGTGAGTGCAGAGTAGTGAGTAGTGAGTAGTGAGTAGTGAGTGCAGAGTAGTGAGTGCAGAGTAGTGAGTGCAGAGTAGTGAGTAGTGAGTAGTGAGTGCAGAGTAGTGAGTAGTGAGTAGTAAGTGCAGAGTAGTGAGTAGTGAGTGCAGAGTAGTGAGTGCAGAGTAGTGAGTGCAGAGTAGTGAGTAGTGAGTGCAGTGTAGTGAGTAGTGAGTGCAGAGTAGTGAGTAGTGAGTAGTTAGTGCAAAGTAGTGAGTGCAGAGTAGTGAGTAGTGAGTGCAGAGTAGTGAGTAGTGAGTGCAGAGTAGTGAGTAGTGAGTGCAGAGTAGTGAGTGCAGAGTAGTGAGTAGTGAGTAGTGAGTGCAGAGTAGTGAGTAGTGAGTAGTAAGTGCAGAGTAGTGAGTAGTGAGTGCAGAGTAGTGAGTGCAGAGTAGTGAGTGCAGAGTAGTGAGTAGTGAGTGCAGAGTAGTGAGTAGTGAGTAGTGAGTGCAGAGTAGTGAGTAGTGAGTGAGTGCAGAGTAGTGAGTAGTGAGTAGTGAGTGCAGAGTAGTGAGTAGTGAGTAGTGAGTGCAGAGTAGTGAGTGCAGAGTAGTGAGTAGTGAGTGCAGAGTAGTGAGTGCAGAGTAGTGAGTAGTGAGTGCAGAGTAGTGAGTAGTGAGTGCAGAGTAGTGAGTCAGTGAATAGTGAGTGCAGAGTAGTGAGTGCAGAGTAGTGAGTAGTGAGTAGTGAGTGCAAAGTAGTGAGTAGTGAGTAGTGAGTGCAGATTAGTGAGTAGTGAGTACAGAGTAGTGAGTAGTGAGTAGTGAGTGCAGAGTAGTGAGTAGTGTGTAGTGAGTGCAGAGTAGTGAGTGCAGAGTAGTGAGTAGTGAGTGCAGAGTAGTGAGTAGTGAGTGCAGAGTAGTGAGTAGTGAGTGCAGAGTAGTGAGTAGTGAGTGCAGAGTAGTGAGTAGTGAGTGCAGAGTAGTGAGTGCAGAGTAGTGAGTAGTGAGTAGTGAGTGCAGAGTAGTGAGTAGTGAGTAGTGAGTAGTGAGTGCAGAGTAGTGAGTAGTGAGTAGTGAGTGCAGAGTAGTGAGTAGTGAGTGCAGAGTAGTGAGTGCAGAGTAGTGAGTGCAGAGTAGTGAGTGCAGAGTAGTGAGTAGTGAGTGCAGAGTAGTGAGTAGTGAGTGCAGAGTAGTGAGTAGTGAGTGAGTGCAGAGAAGTGAGTAGTGAGTAGTGAGTGCAGAGTAGTGAGTAGTGAGTGCAGAGTAGTGAGTAGTGAGTGCAGAGTAGTGAGTAGTGAGTGCAGAGTAGTGAGTGCAGAGTAGTGAGTAGTGAGTGCAGAGTAGTGAGTAGTGAGTGCAGAGTAGTGAGTAGTGAGTAGTGAGTAGTGAGTGCAGAGTAGTGAGTGCAGAGTAGTGAGTGCAGAGTAGTGAGTGCAGAGTAGTGAGTGCAGAGTAGTGAGTAGTGAGTGCGGAGTAGTGAGTAGTGAGTGCAGAGTAGTGAGTAGTGAGTAGTGAGTGCAGAGTAGTGAGTAGTGAGTGCAGAGTAGTGAGTAGTGAGTAGTGAGTAGTGAGTGCAGAGTAGTGAGTGCAGAGTAGTGAGTGCAGAGTAGTGAGTAGTGAGTAGTGAGTGCAGAGTAGTGAGTAGTGAGTAGTGAGTGCAGAGTATTGAGTATTGAGTAGTGAGTGCAGAGTAGTGAGTAGTGAGTGCAGAGTAGTGAGTAGTGAGTAGTGAGTGCAGAGTAGTGAGTAGTGAGTGCAGAGTAGTGAGTAGTGAGTAGTGAGTGCAGAGTAGTGAGTAGTGAGTGCAGAGTAGTGAGTAGTGAGTAGTGAGTGCAGAGTAGTGAGTAGTGAGTGCAGAGTAGTGAGTAGTGAGTAGTGAGTGCAGAGTAGTGAGTAGTGAGTGCAGAGTAGTGAGTAGTGAGTAGTGAGTGCAGAGTAGTGAGTGCAGAGTAGTGAGTGCAGAGTAGTGAGTAGTGAGTAGTGAGTAGTGAGTACAGAGTAGTGAGTAGTGAGTAGTAAGTGCAGAGTAGTGAGTAGTGAGTGCAGAGTAGTGAGTGCAGAGTAGTGAGTGCAGAGTAGTGAGTAGTGAGTGCAGAGTAGTGAGTAGTGAGTGCAGAGTAGTGAGTAGTGAGTAGTTAGTGCAGAGTAGTGAGTGCAGATTAGTGAGTAGTGAGTGCAGAGTAGTGAGTAGTGAGTGCAGAGTAGTGAGTAGTGAGTGCAGAGTAGTGAGTAGTGAGTAGTGAGTGCAGAGTAGTGAGTGCAGAGTAGTGAGTAGTGAGTAGTGAGTGCAGAGTAGTGAGTAGTGAGTAGTAAGTGCAGAGTAGTGAGTAGTGAGTGCAGAGTAGTGAGTGCAGAGTAGTGAGTGCAGAGTAGTGAGTAGTGAGTGCAGAGTAGTGAGTAGTGAGTAGTGAGTGCAGAGTAGTGAGTAGTGAGTGAGTGCAGAGTAGTGAGCAGTGAGTAGTGAGTGCAGAGTAGTGAGTAGTGAGTGCAGAGTAGTGAGTGCAGAGTAGTGAGTAGTGAGTGCAGAGTAGTGAGTAGGGAGTGCAGAGTAGTGAGTAGTGAGTAGTGAGTGCAGAGTAGTGAGTAGTGAGTGCAGAGTAGTGAGTCAGTGAATAGAGAGTGCAGAGTAGTGAGTGCAGAGTAGTGAGTAGTGAGTAGTGAGTGCAGAGTAGTGAGTAGTGAGTAGTGAGTGCAGAGTAGTGAGTAGTGTGTAGTGAGTGGAGTAGTGAGTGCAGAGTAGTGAGTAGTGAGTGCAGAGTAGTGAGTAGTGAGTGCAGAGTAGTGAGTAGTGAGTGCAGAGTAGTGAGTAGTGAGTAGTGAGTGCAGAGTAGTGAGTAGTGAGTGCAGAGTAGTGAGTAGTGAGTAGTGAGTAGTGAGTGCAGAGTAGTGAGTAGTGAGTAGTGAGTGCAGAGTAGTGAGTAGTGAGTGCAGAGTAGTGAGTAGTGAGCAGTGAGTAGTGAGTACAGAGTAGTGAGTGCAGAGTAGTGAGTAGTGAGTAGTGAGTGCAGAGTAGTGAGTAGTAAGTGCAGAGTAGTGAGTAGTGAGTGTAGAGTAGCGAGTGCAGAGTAGTGAGTGCAGAGTAGTGAGTAGTGAGTGCAGAGTAGTGAGTAGTGAGTGCAGAGTAGTGAGTAGTGAGTGCAGAGTAGTGAGTGAGTGCAGAGTAGTGAGTAGTGAATAGTGAGTGCACAGTAGTGAGTAGTGAGTGCAGAGTAGTGAGTGCAGAGTAGTGAGTAGTGAGTAGTGAGTGCAGAGTAGTGAGTAGTGAGTGCAGAGTAGTGAGTAGTGAGTAGTGAGTGCAGAGTAGTGAGTAGTGAGTGCAGAGTAGTGAGTAGTGAGTAGTGAGTGCAGCATAGTGAGTAGTGAGTAGTGAGTGCAGAGTAGTGAGTGCAGAGTAGTGAATAGTGAGTGCAGAGTAGTGAGTAGTGAGTGCAGAGTAGTGAGTAGTGAGTAGTGAGTGCAGAGTAGTGAGTAGTGAGTAGTGAGTGCAGTGTAGTGAGTAGTGAGTGCAGAGTAGTGAGTAGTGAGTGCAGAGTAGTGAGTAGTGAGTAGTTAGTGCAGAGTAGTGAGTGCAGAGTAGTGAGTAGTGAGTAGTGAGTGCAGAGTAGTGAGTACTGAGTAGTGAGTGCAGAGTAGTGAGTAGTGAGTGCAGAGTAGTGAGTGCAGAGTAGTGAGTGCAGAGTAGTGAGTGCAGAGTAGTGAGTAGTGAGTGCAGAGTAGTGAGTGCAGAGTAGTGAGTAGTTAGTGCAGAGTAGTGAGTGCAGAGTAGTGAGTAGTGAGTGCAGAGTAGTGAGTAGTGAGTGCAGAGTAGTGAGTAGTGAGTGCAGAGTAGTGAGTAGTGAGTGCAGAGTAGTGAGTAGTGAGTAGTGAGTGCAGAGTAGTGAGTGCAGAGTAGTGAGTAGTCAGTAGTAAGTGCAGAGTAGTGAGTAGTGAGTGCAGAGTAGTGAGTGCAGAGTAGTGAGTGCAGAGTAGTGAGTAGTGAGTGCAGAGTAGTGAGTAGTGAGTGCAGAGTAGTGAGTAGTGAGTGCAGAGTAGTGAGTGCAGAGTAGTGAGTAGTGAGTGCAGAGTAGTGAGTAGTGAGTGCAGAGTAGTGAGTAGTGAGTAGTGAGTGCAGAGTAGTGAGTAGTGAGTAGTAAGTGCAGAGTAGTGAGTAGTGAGTGCAGAGTAGTGAGTGCAGAGTAGTGAGTGCAGAGTAGTGAGTGCAGAGTAGTGAGTGCAGAGTAGTGAGTAGTGAGTGCAGAGTAGTGAGTAGTTAGTGCAGAGTAGTGAGTGCAGAGTAGTGAGTAGTGAGTAGTGAGTGCAGAGTAGTGAGTAGTGAGTAGTGAGTGCAGAGTAGTGAGTAGTGAGTGCAGAGTAGTGAGTGCAGAGTAGTGAGTAGTGAGTAGTGAGTGCAGAGTAGTGAGTAGTGAGTGCAGAGTAGTGAGTAGTGAGTGCAGAGTAGTGAGTGCAGAGTAGTGAGTAGTGAGTAGTAAGTGCAGAGTAGTGAGTAGTGAGTGCAGAGTAGTGAGTGCAGAGTAGTGAGTGCAGAGTAGTGAGTAGTGAGTGCAGAGTAGTGAGTAGTGAGATGTAAGTGCAGAGTAGTGAGTAGTGAGTGCAGAGTAGTGAGTGCAGAGTAGTGAGTGCAGAGTAGTGAGTAGTGAGTGCAGAGTAGTGAGTAGTGAGTGCAGAGTAGTGAGTAGTGAGTGCAGAGTAGTGAGTAGTGAGTGAGTGCAGAGTAGTGAGTAGTGAGTAGTGAGTGCAGAGTAGTGAGTCGTGAGTGCAGAGTAGTGAGTGCAGAGTAGTGAGTAGTGAGTGCAGAGTAGTGAGTGCAGAGTAGTGAGTGCAGAGTAGTGAGTAGTGAGTGCAGAGTAGTGAGTAGTGAGTGCAGAGTAGTGAGTAGTGAGTAGTGAGTGCAGAGTAGTGAGTGCAGAGTAGTGAGTAGTGAGTAGTGAGTGCAGAGTAGTGAGTAGTGAGTGCAGAGTAGTGAGTGCAGAGTAGTGAGTAGTGAGTAGTGAGTGCAGAGTAGTGAGTAGTGAGTGCAGAGTAGTGAGTAGTGAGTAGTGAGTGCAGAGTAGTGAGTGCAGAGTAGTGAGTAGTGAGTGCAGAGTAGTGAGTGCAGAGTAGTGAGCAGTGAGTGCAGAGTAGTGAGTAGTGAGTAGTGAGTGCAGAGTAGTGAGTAGTGAGTGCAGAGTAGTGAGTAGTGAGTAGTGAGTGCAGAGTAGTGAGTAGTGAGTGCAGAGTAGTGAGTAGTGAGTAGTGAGTGCAGAGTAGTGAGTAGTGAGTGCAGAGTAGTGAGTAGTGAGTAGTGAGTAGTGAGTGCAGAGTAGTGAGTGCAGAGTAGTGAGTAGTGAGTAGTGAGTGCAGAGTAGTGAGTAGTGCGTAGTAAGTGCAGAGTAGTGAGTAGTGAGTGCAGAGTAGTGAGTGCAGAGTAGTGAGTGCAGAGTAGTGAGTAGTGAGTGCAGTGTAGTGAGTAGTGAGTGCAGAGTAGTGAGTAGTGAGTAGTTAGTGCAAAGTAGTGAGTGCAGAGTAGTGAGTAGTGAGTGCAGAGTAGTGAGTAGTGAGTGCAGAGTAGTGAGTAGTGAGTGCAGAGTAGTGAGTGCAGAGTAGTGAGTAGTGAGTAGTGAGTGCAGAGTAGTGAGTAGTGAGTAGTAAGTGCAGAGTAGTGAGTAGTGAGTGCAGAGTAGTGAGTGCAGAGTAGTGAGTGCAGAGTAGTGAGTAGTGAGTGCAGAGTAGTGAGTAGTGAGTAGTGAGTGCAGAGTAGTGAGTAGTGAGTGAGTGCAGAGTAGTGAGTAGTGAGTAGTGAGTGCAGAGTAGTGAGTAGTGAGTAGTGAGTGCAGAGTAGTGAGTGCAGAGTAGTGAGTAGTGAGTGCAGAGTAGTGAGTGCAGAGTAGTGAGTAGTGAGTGCAGAGTAGTGAGTAGTGAGTGCAGAGTAGTGAGTCAGTGAATAGTGAGTGCAGAGTAGTGAGTGCAGAGTAGTGAGTAGTGAGTAGTGAGTGCAAAGTAGTGAGTAGTGAGTAGTGAGTGCAGATTAGTGAGTAGTGAGTACAGAGTAGTGAGTAGTGAGTAGTGAGTGCAGAGTAGTGAGTAGTGTGTAGTGAGTGCAGAGTAGTGAGTGCAGAGTAGTGAGTAGTGAGTGCAGAGTAGTGAGTAGTGAGTGCAGAGTAGTGAGTAGTGAGTGCAGAGTAGTGAGTAGTGAGTGCAGAGTAGTGAGTAGTGAGTGCAGAGTAGTGAGTGCAGAGTAGTGAGTAGTGAGTGCAGAGTAGTGAGTAGTGAGTAGTGAGTAGTGAGTGCAGAGTAGTGAGTAGTGAGTAGTGAGTGCAGAGTAGTGAGTAGTGAGTGCAGAGTAGTGAGTGCAGAGTAGTGAGTGCAGAGTAGTGAGTGCAGAGTAGTGAGTAGTGAGTGCAGAGTAGTGAGTAGTGAGTGCAGAGTAGTGAGTAGTGAGTGAGTGCAGAGTAGTGAGTAGTGAGTAGTGAGTGCAGAGTAGTGAGTAGTGAGTGCAGAGTAGTGAGTAGTGAGTGCAGAGTAGTGAGTAGTGAGTGCAGAGTAGTGAGTGCAGAGTAGTGAGTAGTGAGTGCAGAGTAGTGAGTAGTGAGTGCAGAGTAGTGAGTGCAGAGTAGTGAGTGCAGAGTAGTGAGTAGTGAGTAGTGAGTAGTGAGTAGTGAGTGCAGAGTAGTGAGTGCAGAGTAGTGAGTGCAGAGTAGTGAGTGCAGAGTAGTGAGTGCAGAGTAGTGAGTAGTGAGTAGTGAGTGCAGAGTATTGAGTATTGAGTAGTGAGTGCAGAGTAGTGAGTAGTGAGTGCAGAGTAGTGAGTAGTGAGTAGTGAGTGCAGAGTAGTGAGTAGTGAGTGCAGAGTAGTGAGTAGTGAGTAGTGAGTGCAGAGTAGTGAGTAGTGAGTGCAGAGTAGTGAGTAGTGAGTGCAGAGTAGTGAGTAGTGAGTGCAGAGTAGTGAGTAGTGAGTAGTGAGTGCAGAGTAGTGAGTAGTGAGTGCAGAGTAGTGAGTAGTGAGTAGTGAGTGCAGAGTAGTGAGTGCAGAGTAGTGAGTGCAGAGTAGTGAGTAGTGAGTAGTGAGTAGTGAGTACAGAGTAGTGAGTAGTGAGTAGTAAGTGCAGAGTAGTGAGTAGTGAGTGCAGAGTAGTGAGTGCAGAGTAGTGAGTGCAGAGTAGTGAGTAGTGAGTGCAGAGTAGTGAGTAGTGAGTGCAGAGTAGTGAGTAGTGAGTAGTTAGTGCAGAGTAGTGAGTGCAGATTAGTGAGTAGTGAGTGCAGAGTAGTGAGTAGTGAGTGCAGAGTAGTGAGTAGTGAGTGCAGAGTAGTGAGTAGTGAGTAGTGAGTGCAGAGTAGTGAGTGCAGAGTAGTGAGTAGTGAGTAGTGAGTGCAGAGTAGTGAGTAGTGAGTAGTAAGTGCAGAGTAGTGAGTAGTGAGTGCAGAGTAGTGAGTGCAGAGTAGTGAGTGCAGAGTAGTGAGTAGTGAGTGCAGAGTAGTGAGTAGTGAGTAGTGAGTGCAGAGTAGTGAGTAGTGAGTGAGTGCAGAGTAGTGAGCAGTGAGTAGTGAGTGCAGAGTAGTGAGTAGTGAGTGCAGAGTAGTGAGTGCAGAGTAGTGAGTAGTGAGTGCAGAGTAGTGAGTAGGGAGTGCAGAGTAGTGAGTAGTGAGTAGTGAGTGCAGAGTAGTGAGTAGTGAGTGCAGAGTAGTGAGTCAGTGAATAGAGAGTGCAGAGTAGTGAGTGCAGAGTAGTGAGTAGTGAGTGCAGAGTAGTGAGTAGTGAGTAGTGAGTGCAGAGTAGTGAGTAGTGTGTAGTGAGTGCAGAGTAGTGAGTGCAGAGTAGTGAGTAGTGAGTGCAGAGTAGTGAGTAGTGAGTGCAGAGTAGTGAGTAGTGAGTGCAGAGTAGTGAGTAGTGAGTGCAGAGTAGTGAGTAGTGAGTAGTGAGTAGTGAGTGCAGAGTAGTGAGTAGTGAGTAGTGAGTGCAGAGTAGTGAGTAGTGAGTGCAGAGTAGTGAGTAGTGAGCAGTGAGTAGTGAGTGCAGAGTAGTGAGTGCAGAGTAGTGAGTAGTGAGTAGTGAGTGCAGAGTAGTGAGTAGTAAGTGCAGAGTAGTGAGTAGTGAGTGTAGAGTAGCGAGTGCAGAGTAGTGAGTGCAGAGTAGTGAGTAGTGAGTGCAGAGTAGTGAGTAGTGAGTGCAGAGTAGTGAGTGAGTGCAGAGTAGTGAGTAGTGAATAGTGAGTGCACAGTAGTGAGTAGTGAGTGCAGAGTAGTGAGTGCAGAGTAGTGAGTAGTGAGTAGTGAGTGCAGAGTAGTGAGTAGTGAGTGCAGAGTAGTGAGTAGTGAGTAGTGAGTACAGAGTAGTGAGTAGTGAGTGCAGAGTAGTGAGTAGTGAGTAGTGAGTGCAGCATAGTGAGTAGTGAGTAGTGAGTGCAGAGTAGTGAGTGCAGAGTAGTGAATAGTGAGTGCAGAGTAGTGAGTAGTGAGTGCAGAGTAGTGAGTAGTGAGTAGTGAGTGCAGAGTAGTGAGTAGTGAGAAGTAAGTGCAGAGTAGTGAGTAGTGAGTGCAGAGTAGTGAGTGCAGAGTAGTGAGTGCAGTGTAGTGAGTAGTGAGTGCAGAGTAGTGAGTAGTGAGTGCAGAGTAGTGAGTAGTGAGTAGTTAGTGCAGAGTAGTGAGTGCAGAGTAGTGAGTAGTGAGTAGTGAGTGCAGAGTAGTGAGTACTGAGTAGTGAGTGCAGAGTAGTGAGTAGTGAGTAGTGAGTGCAGAGTAGTGAGTGCAGAGTAGTGAGTGCAGAGTAGTGAGTGCAGAGTAGTGAGTAGTGAGTGCAGAGTAGTGAGTGCAGAGTAGTGAGTAGTTAGTGCAGAGTAGTGAGTGCAGAGTAGTGAGTAGTGAGTGCAGAGTAGTGAGTAGTGAGTGCAGAGTAGTGAGTAGTGAGTGCAGAGTAGTGAGTAGTGAGTAGTGAGTGCAGAGTAGTGAGTGCAGAGTAGTGAGTAGTCAGTAGTAAGTGCAGAGTAGTGAGTAGTGAGTGCAGAGTAGTGAGTGCAGAGTAGTGAGTAGTGAGTGCAGAGTAGTGAGTAGTGAGTGCAGAGTAGTGAGTAGTGAGTGCAGAGTAGTGAGTGCAGAGTAGTGAGTAGTGAGAAGTGAGTGCAGAGTAGTGAGTAGTGAGTGCAGAGTAGTGAGTAGTGAGTAGTGAGTGCAGAGTAGTGAGTAGTGAGTGCAGAGTAGTGAGTAGTGAGTAGTGAGTGCAGAGTAGTGAGTGCAGAGTAGTGAGTGCAGAGTAGTGAGTAGTGAGTAGTGAGTAGTGAGTAGTGAGTACAGAGTAGTGAGTAGTGAGTAGTAAGTGCAGAGTAGTGAGTAGTGAGTGCAGAGTAGTGAGTGCAGAGTAGTGAGTGCAGAGTAGTGAGTAGTGAGTGCAGAGTAGTGAGTAGTGAGTGCAGAGTAGTGAGTAGTGAGTAGTTAGTGCAGAGTAGTGAGTGCAGATTAGTGAGTAGTGAGTGCAGAGTAGTGAGTGCAGAGTAGTGAGTAGTGAGTAGTGAGTGCAGAGTAGTGAGTGCAGAGTAGTGAGTAGTGAGTAGTGAGTGCAGAGTAGTGAGTAGTGAGTAGTAAGTGCAGAGTAGTGAGTAGTGAGTGCAGAGTAGTGAGTGCAGAGTAGTGAGTGCAGAGTAGTGAGTAGTGAGTGCAGAGTAGTGAGTAGTGAGTAGTGAGTGCAGAGTAGTGAGTAGTGAGTGAGTGCAGAGTAGTGAGCAGTGAGTAGTGAGTGCAGAGTAGTGAGTAGTGAGTGCAGAGTAGTGAGTGCAGAGTAGTGAGTAGTGAGTGCAGAGTAGTGAGTAGGGAGTGCAGAGTAGTGAGTAGTGAGTAGTGAGTGCAGAGTAGTGAGTAGTGAGTGCAGAGTAGTGAGTCAGTGAATAGAGAGTGCAGAGTAGTGAGTGCAGAGTAGTGAGTAGTGAGTAGTGAGTGCAGAGTAGTGAGTAGTGAGTAGTGAGTGCAGAGTAGTGAGTAGTGTGTAGTGAGTGCAGAGTAGTGAGTGCAGAGTAGTGAGTAGTGAGTGCAGAGTAGTGAGTAGTGAGTGCAGAGTAGTGAGTAGTGAGTGCAGAGTAGTGAGTAGTGAGTAGTGAGTGCAGAGTAGTGAGTAGTGAGTGCAGAGTAGTGAGTAGTGAGTGCAGAGTAGTGAGTAGTGAGTGCAGAGTAGTGAGTAGTGAGTAGTGAGTGCAGAGTAGTGAGTAGTGAGTAGTGAGTGCAGAGTAGTGAGTAGTGAGTGCAGAGTAGTGAGTAGTGAGCAGTGAGTAGTGAGTGCAGAGTAGTGAGTGCAGAGTAGTGAGTAGTGAGTAGTGAGTGCAGAGTAGTGAGTAGTAAGTGCAGAGTAGTGAGTAGTGAGTGTAGAGTAGCGAGTGCAGAGTAGTGAGTGCAGAGTAGTGAGTAGTGAGTGCAGAGTAGTGAGTAGTGAGTGCAGAGTAGTGAGTGAGTGCAGAGTAGTGAGTAGTGAATAGTGAGTGCACAGTAGTGAGTAGTGAGTGCAGAGTAGTGAGTGCAGAGTAGTGAGTAGTGAGTAGTGAGTGCAGAGTAGTGAGTAGTGAGTGCAGAGTAGTGAGTAGTGAGTAGTGAGTGCAGAGTAGTGAGTAGTGAGTGCAGAGTAGTGAGTAGTGAGTAGTGAGTGCAGCATAGTGAGTAGTGAGTAGTGAGTGCAGAGTAGTGAGTGCAGAGTAGTGAATAGTGAGTGCAGAGTAGTGAGTAGTGAGTGCAGAGTAGTGAGTAGTGAGTAGTGAGTGCAGAGTAGTGAGTAGTGAGTAGTAAGTGCAGAGTAGTGAGTAGTGAGTGCAGAGTAGTGAGTGCAGAGTAGTGAGTGCAGTGTAGTGAGTAGTGAGTGCAGAGTAGTGAGTAGTGAGTGCAGAGTAGTGAGTAGTGAGTAGTTAGTGCAGAGTAGTGAGTGCAGAGTAGTGAGTAGTGAGTAGTGAGTGCAGAGTAGTGAGTACTGAGTAGTGAGTGCAGAGTAGTGAGTAGTGAGTAGTGAGTGCAGAGTAGTGAGTGCAGAGTAGTGAGTGCAGAGTAGTGAGTGCAGAGTAGTGAGTAGTGAGTGCAGAGTAGTGAGTGCAGAGTAGTGAGTAGTTAGTGCAGAGTAGTGAGTGCAGAGTAGTGAGTAGTGAGTGCAGAGTAGTGAGTAGTGAGTGCAGAGTAGTGAGTAGTGAGTGCAGAGTAGTGAGTAGTGAGTGCAGAGTAGTGAGTAGTGAGTAGTGAGTGCAGAGTAGTGAGTGCAGAGTAGTGAGTAGTCAGTAGTAAGTGCAGAGTAGTGAGTAGTGAGTGCAGAGTAGTGAGTGCAGAGTAGTGAGTGCAGAGTAGTGAGTAGTGAGTGCAGAGTAGTGAGTAGTGAGTGCAGAGTAGTGAGTAGTGAGTGCAGAGTAGTGAGTGCAGAGTAGTGAGTAGTGAGTGCAGAGTAGTGAGTAGTGAGTGCAGAGTAGTGAGTAGTGAGTAGTGAGTGCAGAGTGGTGAGTAGTGAGTAGTAAGTGCAGAGTAGTGAGTAGTGCAGAGTAGTGAGTGCAGAGTAGTGAGTGCAGAGTAGTGAGTGCAGAGTAGTGAGTAGTGAGTGCAGAGTAGTGAGTAGTGAGTGCAGAGTAGTGAGTAGTTAGTGCAGAGTAGTGAGTGCAGAGTAGTGAGTAGTGAGTAGTGAGTGCAGAGTAGTGAGTAGTGAGTAGTGAGTGCAGAGTAGTGAGTAGTGAGTGCAGAGTAGTGAGTGCAGAGTAGTGAGTAGTGAGTAGTGAGTGCAGAGTAGTGAGTAGTGAGTGCAGAGTAGTGAGTAGTGAGTGCAGAGTAGTGAGTAGTGAGTGCAGAGTAGTGAGTAGTGAGTAGTGAGTAGTGAGTGCAGAGTAGTGAGTAGTGAGTAGTAAGTGCAGAGTAGTGAGTAGTGAGTGCAGAGTAGTGAGTGCAGAGTAGTGAGTGCAGAGTAGTGAGTAGTGAGTGCAGAGTAGTGAGTAGTGAGTAGTAAGTGCAGAGTAGTGAGTAGTGAGTGCAGAGTAGTGAGTGCAGAGTAGTGAGTGCAGAGTAGTGAGTAGTGAGTGCAGAGTAGTGAGTAGTGAGTGCAGAGTAGTGAGTAGTGAGTGCAGAGTAGTGAGTAGTGAGTGAGTGCAGAGTAGTGAGTAGTGAGTAGTGAGTGCAGAGTAGTGAGTAGTGAGTGCAGAGTAGTGAGTGCAGAGTAGTGAGTAGTGAGTGCAGAGTAGTGAGTGCAGAGTAGTGAGTGCAGAGTAGTGAGTAGTGAGTGCAGAGTAGTGAGTAGTGAGTGTAGAGTAGTGAGTAGTGAGTAGTGAGTGCAGAGTAGTGAGTGCAGAGTAGTGAGTAGTGAGTAGTGAGTGCAGAGTAGTGAGTAGTGAGTGCAGAGTAGTGAGTGCAGAGTAGTGAGTAGTGAGTAGTGAGTGCAGAGTAGTGAGTAGTGAGTGCAGAGTAGTGAGTAGTGAGTAGTGAGTGCAGAGTAGTGAGTGCAGAGTAGTGAGTAGTGAGTGCAGAGTAGTGAGTGCAGAGTAGTGAGCAGTGAGTGCAGAGTAGTGAGTAGTGAGTAGTGAGTGCAGAGTAGTGAGTAGTGAGTGCAGAGTAGTGAGTAGTGAGTAGTGAGTGCAGAGTAGTGAGTAGTGAGTGCAGAGTAGTGAGTAGTGAGTAGTGAGTGCAGAGTAGTGAGTAGTGAGTGCAGAGTAGTGAGTAGTGAGTAGTGAGTAGTGAGTGCAGAGTAGTGAGTGCAGAGTAGTGAGTAGTGAGTAGTGAGTGCAGAGTAGTGAGTAGTGAGTAGTAAGTGCAGAGTAGTGAGTAGTGAGTGCAGAGTAGTGAGTGCAGAGTAGTGAGTGCAGAGTAGTGAGTAGTGAGTGCAGTGTAGTGAGTAGTGAGTGCAGAGTAGTGAGTAGTGAGTAGTTAGTGCAAAGTAGTGAGTGCAGAGTAGTGAGTAGTGAGTGCAGAGTAGTGAGTAGTGAGTGCAGAGTAGTGAGTAGTGAGTGCAGAGTAGTGAGTGCAGAGTAGTGAGTAGTGAGTGCAGAGTAGTGAGTCAGTGAATAGTGAGTGCAGAGTAGTGAGTGCAGAGTAGTGAGTAGTGAGTGCAAAGTAGTGAGTAGTGAGTGCAGAGTAGTGAGTGCAGAGTAGTGAGCAGTGAGTGCAGAGTAGTGAGTAGTGAGTAGTGAGTGCAGAGTAGTGAGTAGTGAGTGCAGAGTAGTGAGTAGTGAGTAGTGAGTGCAGAGTAGTGAGTAGTGAGTGCAGAGTAGTGAGTAGTGAGTAGTGAGTGCAGAGTAGTGAGTAGTGAGTGCAGAGTAGTGAGTAGTGAGTAGTGAGTAGTGAGTGCAGAGTAGTGAGTGCAGAGTAGTGAGTAGTGAGTAGTGAGTGCAGAGTAGTGAGTAGTGAGTAGTAAGTGCAGAGTAGTGAGTAGTGAGTGCAGAGTAGTGAGTGCAGAGTAGTGAGTGCAGAGTAGTGAGTAGTGAGTGCAGTGTAGTGAGTAGTGAGTGCAGAGTAGTGAGTAGTGAGTAGTTAGTGCAAAGTAGTGAGTGCAGAGTAGTGAGTAGTGAGTGCAGAGTAGTGAGTAGTGAGTGCAGAGTAGTGAGTAGTGAGTGCAGAGTAGTGAGTAGTGAGTAGTAAGTGCAGAGTAGTGAGTAGTGAGTGCAGAGTAGTGAGTGCAGAGTAGTGAGTGCAGAGTAGTGAGTAGTGAGTGCAGAGTAGTGAGTAGTGAGTAGTGAGTGCAGAGTAGTGAGTAGTGAGTGAGTGCAGAGTAGTGAGTAGTGAGTAGTGAGTGCAGAGTAGTGAGTAGTGAGTAGTGAGTGCAGAGTAGTGAGTGCAGAGTAGTGAGTAGTGAGTGCAGAGTAGTGAGTGCAGAGTAGTGAGTAGTGAGTGCAGAGTAGTGAGTAGTGAGTGCAGAGTAGTGAGTAGTGAGTGCAGAGTAGTGAGTCAGTGAATAGTGAGTGCAGAGTAGTGAGTGCAGAGTAGTGAGTAGTGAGTGCAAAGTAGTGAGTAGTGAGTAGTGAGTGCAGATTAGTGAGTAGTGAGTACAGAGTAGTGAGTAGTGAGTAGTGAGTGCAGAGTAGTGAGTAGTGTGTAGTGAGTGCAGAGTAGTGAGTGCAGAGTAGTGAGTAGTGAGTGCAGAGTAGTGAGTAGTGAGTGCAGAGTAGTGAGTAGTGAGTGCAGAGTAGTGAGTAGTGAGTGCAGAGTAGTGAGTGCAGAGTAGTGAGTAGTGAGTAGTGAGTGCAGAGTAGTGAGTAGTGAGTAGTGAGTAGTGAGTGCAGAGTAGTGAGTAGTGAGTAGTGAGTGCAGAGTAGTGAGTAGTGAGTGCAGAGTAGTGAGTGCAGAGTAGTGAGTGCAGAGTAGTGAGTGCAGAGTAGTGAGTAGTGAGTGCAGAGTAGTGAGTAGTGAGTGCAGAGTAGTGAGTAGTGAGTGAGTGCAGAGTAGTGAGTAGTGAGTAGTGAGTGCAGAGTAGTGAGTAGTGAGTGCAGAGTAGTGAGTAGTGAGTGCAGAGTAGTGAGTAGTGAGTGCAGAGTAGTGAGTGCAGAGTAGTGAGTAGTGAGTGCAGAGTAGTGAGTAGTGAGTGCAGAGTAGTGAGTGCAGAGTAGTGAGTGCAGAGTAGTGAGTAGTGAGTAGTGAGTAGTGAGTGCAGAGTAGTGAGTGCAGAGTAGTGAGTGCAGAGTAGTGAGTGCAGAGTAGTGAGTGCAGAGTAGTGAGTAGTGAGTAGTGAGTGCAGAGTATTGAGTAATGAGTAGTGAGTGCAGAGTAGTGAGTAGTGAGTGCAGAGTAGTGAGTAGTGAGTAGTGAGTGCAGAGTAGTGAGTAGTGAGTGCAGAGTAGTGAGTAGTGAGTAGTGAGTGCAGAGTAGTGAGTAGTGAGTGCAGAGTAGTGAGTAGTGAGTAGTGAGTGCAGAGTAGTGAGTAGTGAGTGCAGAGTAGTGAGTAGTGAGTGCAGAGTAGTGAGTAGTGAGTGCAGAGTAGTGAGTAGTGAGTAGTGAGTGCAGAGTAGTGAGTGCAGAGTAGTGAGTGCAGAGTAGTGAGTAGTGAGTAGTGAGTAGTGAGTACAGAGTAGTGAGTAGTGAGTAGTAAGTGCAGAGTAGTGAGTAGTGAGTGCAGAGTAGTGAGTGCAGAGTAGTGAGTGCAGAGTAGTGAGTAGTGAGTGCAGAGTAGTGAGTAGTGAGTGCAGAGTAGTGAGTAGTGAGTAGTTAGTGCAGAGTAGTGAGTGCAGATTAGTGAGTAGTGAGTGCAGAGTAGTGAGTAGTGAGTGCAGAGTAGTGAGTAGTGAGTGCAGAGTAGTGAGTAGTGAGTAGTGAGTGCAGAGTAGTGAGTGCAGAGTAGTGAGTAGTGAGTAGTGAGTGCAGAGTAGTGAGTAGTGAGTAGTAAGTGCAGAGTAGTGAGTAGTGAGTGCAGAGTAGTGAGTGCAGAGTAGTGAGTGCAGAGTAGTGAGTAGTGAGTGCAGAGTAGTGAGTAGTGAGTAGTGAGTGCAGAGTAGTGAGTAGTGAGTGAGTGCAGAGTAGTGAGCAGTGAGTAGTGAGTGCAGAGTAGTGAGTAGTGAGTGCAGAGTAGTGAGTGCAGAGTAGTGAGTAGTGAGTGCAGAGTAGTGAGTAGGGAGTGCAGAGTAGTGAGTAGTGAGTAGTGAGTGCAGAGTAGTGAGTAGTGAGTAGTGAGTAGTGAGTACAGAGTAGTGAGTAGTGAGTAGTAAGTGCAGAGTAGTGAGTAGTGAGTGCAGAGTAGTGAGTGCAGAGTAGTGAGTGCAGAGTAGTGAGTAGTGAGTAGTGAGTGCAGAGTAGTGAGTAGTGAGTAGTGAGTGCAGAGTAGTGAGTAGTGTGTAGTGAGTGCAGAGTAGTGAGTGCAGAGTAGTGAGTAGTGAGTGCAGAGTAGTGAGTAGTGAGTGCAGAGTAGTGAGTAGTGAGTGCAGAGTAGTGAGTAGTGAGTGCAGAGTAGTGAGTAGTGAGTGCAGAGTAGTGAGTAGTGAGTGCAGAGTAGTGAGTAGTGAGTAGTGAGTAGTGAGTGCAGAGTAGTGAGTAGTGAGTAGTGAGTGCAGAGTAGTGAGTAGTGAGTGCAGAGTAGTGAGTAGTGAGCAGTGAGTAGTGAGTGCAGAGTAGTGAGTGCAGAGTAGTGAGTAGTGAGTAGTGAGTGCAGAGTAGTGAGTAGTAAGTGCAGAGTAGTGAGTAGTGAGTGTAGAGTAGCGAGTGCAGAGTAGTGAGTGCAGAGTAGTGAGTAGTGAGTGCAGAGTAGTGAGTAGTGAGTGCAGAGTAGTGAGTGAGTGCAGAGTAGTGAGTAGTGAATAGTGAGTGCACAGTAGTGAGTAGTGAGTGCAGAGTAGTGAGTGCAGAGTAGTGAGTAGTGAGTAGTGAGTGCAGAGTAGTGAGTAGTGAGTGCAGAGTAGTGAGTAGTGAGTAGTGAGTACAGAGTAGTGAGTAGTGAGTGCAGAGTAGTGAGTAGTGAGTAGTGAGTGCAGCATAGTGAGTAGTGAGTAGTGAGTGCAGAGTAGTGAGTGCAGAGTAGTGAATAGTGAGTGCAGAGTAGTGAGTAGTGAGTGCAGAGTAGTGAGTAGTGAGTAGTGAGTGCAGAGTAGTGAGTAGTGAGTAGTAAGTGCAGAGTAGTGAGTAGTGAGTGCAGAGTAGTGAGTGCAGAGTAGTGAGTGCAGTGTAGTGAGTAGTGAGTGCAGAGTAGTGAGTAGTGAGTGCAGAGTAGTGAGTAGTGAGTAGTTAGTGCAGAGTAGTGAGTGCAGAGTAGTGAGTAGTGAGTAGTGAGTGCAGAGTAGTGAGTACTGAGTAGTGAGTGCAGAGTAGTGAGTAGTGAGTAGTGAGTGCAGAGTAGTGAGTGCAGAGTAGTGAGTGCAGAGTAGTGAGTGCAGAGTAGTGAGTAGTGAGTGCAGAGTAGTGAGTGCAGAGTAGTGAGTAGTTAGTGCAGAGTAGTGAGTGCAGAGTAGTGAGTAGTGAGTAGTGAGTGCAGAGTAGTGAGTAGTGAGTGCAGAGTAGTGAGTAGTGAGTGCAGAGTAGTGAGTAGTGAGTGCAGAGTAGTGAGTAGTGAGTAGTGAGTGCAGAGTAGTGAGTGCAGAGTAGTCAGTAGTAAGTGCAGAGTAGTGAGTAGTGAGTGCAGAGTAGTGAGTGCAGAGTAGTGAGTGCAGAGTAGTGAGTAGTGAGTGCAGAGTAGTGAGTAGTGAGTGCAGAGTAGTGAGTGCAGAGTAGTGAGTAGTGAGTGCAGAGTAGTGAGTAGTGAGTGCAGAGTAGTGAGTAGTGAGTAGTGAGTGCAGAGTAGTGAGTAGTGAGTAGTAAGTGCAGAGTAGTGAGTAGTGAGTGCAGAGTAGTGAGTGCAGAGTAGTGAGTGCAGAGTAGTGAGTGCAGAGTAGTGAGTAGTGAGTGCAGAGTAGTGAGTAGTGAGTGCATAGTAGTGAGTAGTTAGTGCAGAGTAGTGAGTGCAGAGTAGTGAGTAGTGAGTAGTGAGTGCAGAGTAGTGAGTAGTGAGTAGTGAGTGCAGAGTAGTGAGTAGTGAGTGCAGAGTAGTGAGTGCAGAGTAGTGAGTAGTGAGTAGTGAGTGCAGAGTAGTGAGTAGTGAGTGCAGAGTAGTGAGTAGTGAGTGCAGAGTAGTGAGTAGTGAGTGCAGAGTAGTGAGTAGTGAGTAGTGAGTGCAGAGTAGTGAGTGCAGAGTAGTGAGTGCAGAGTAGTGAGTAGTGAGTAGTGAGTGCAGAGTAGTGAGTAGTGAGTAGTAAGTGCAGAGTAGTGAGTAGTGAGTGCAGAGTAGTGAGTGCAGAGTAGTGAGTGCAGAGTAGTGAGTAGTGAGTGCAGAGTAATGAGTAGTGAGTAGTGAGTGCAGAGTAGTGAGTGCAGAGTGGTGAGTAGTGAGTAGTGAGTGCAGAGTAGTGAGTAGTGAGTAGTAAGTGCAGAGTAGTGAGTAGTGAGTGCAGAGTAGTGAGTGCAGAGTAGTGAGTGCAGAGTAGTGAGTAGTGAGTGCAGAGTAATGAGTAGTGAGTGCAGAGTAGTGAGTGCAGAGTAGTGAGTAGTGAGTGAGTGCAGAGTAGTGAGTAGTGAGTGCAGAGTAGTGAGTAGTGAGTGCAGAGTAGTGAGTAGTGAGTGCAGAGTAGTGAGTAGTGAGTGCAGAGTAGTGAGTAGTGAGTGCAGAGTAGTGAGTAGTGAGTAGTGAGTGCAGAGTATGAGTCAGTGAATAGTGAGTGCAGAGTAGTGAGTGCAGAGTAGTGAGTAGTGAGTAGTGAGTGCAGAGTAGTGAGTAGTGAGTAGTGAGTGCAGAGTAGTGAGTAGTGAGTACAGAGTAGTGAGTAGTGAGTAGTGAGTGCAGAGTAGTGTGTAGTGAGTGCAGAGTAGTGAGTGCAGAGTAGTGAGTAGTGAGTGCAGAGTAGTGAGTAGTGAGTGCAGAGTAGTGAGTAGTGAGTGCAAAGTAGTGAGTAGTGAGTGCAGAGTAGTGAGTAGTGAGTGGTGAGTGCAGAGTAGTGAGTAGTGAGTGCAGAGTAGTGAGTAGTGAGTGCAGAGTAGTGAGTAGTGAGTGCAGAGTAGTGAGTGCAGAGTAGTGAGTAGTGAGTAGTGAGTGCAGAGTAGTGAGTAGTGAGTAGTGAGTAGTGAGTGCAGAGTAGCGAGTGCAGAGTAGTGAGTAGTGAGTGCAGAGTAGTGAGTAGTGAGTAGTGAGTGCAGAGTAGTGAGTAGTGAGTGCAGAGTAGTGAGTAGTGAGTGCAGAGTAGTGAGTGCAGAGTAGTGAGTAGTGAGTGCAGAGTAGTGAGTAGTGAGTAGTGAGTGCAGAGTAGTGAGTAGTGAGCAGTGAGTAGTGAGTGCAGAGTAGTGAGTGCAGAGTAGTGAGTAGTGAGTAGTGAGTGCAGAGTAGTGAGTAGTGAGTAGTAAGTGCAGAGTAGTGAGTAGTGAGTAGTGAGTGCAGAGTAGTGAGTAGTGAGTAGTGAGTGCAGAGTAGTGAGTGCAGAGTAGTGAGTAGTGAGTAGTGAGTGCAGAGTAGTGAGTAGTGAGTGCAGAGTAGTGAGTAGTGAGTGCAGAGTAGTGAGTAGTGAGTGCAGAGTAGTGAGTAGTGAGTAGTGAGTGCAGAGTAGTGAGTGCAGAGTAGTGAGTGCAGAGTAGTGAGTAGTGAGTAGTGAGTAGTGAGTGCAGAGTAGTGAGTAGTGAGTAGTAAGTGCAGAGTAGTGAGTAGTGAGTGCAGAGTAGTGAGTGCAGAGTAGTGAGTAGTGAGTGCAGAGTAATGAGTAGTGAGTAGTGAGTGCAGAGTAGTGAGTAGTGAGTAGTGAGTGCAGAGTAGTGAGTGCAGAGTGGTGAGTAGTGAGTAGTGAGTGCAGAGTAGTGAGTAGTGAGTAGTAAGTGCAGAGTAGTGAGTAGTGAGTGCAGAGTAGTGAGTGCAGAGTAGTGAGTGCAGAGTAGTGAGTAGTGAGTGCAGAGTAATGAGTAGTGAGTGCAGAGTAGTGAGTAGTGAGTAGTGAGTGCAGAGTAGTGAGTAGTGAGTGAGTGCAGAGTAGTGAGTAGTGAGTAGTGAGTGCAGAGTAGTGAGTAGTGAGTGCAGAGTAGTGAGTAGTGAGTGCAGAGTAGTGAGTAGTGAGTGCAGAGTAGTGAGTAGTGAGTAGTGAGTGCAGAGTATGAGTCAGTGAATAGTGAGTGCAGAGTAGTGAGTGCAGAGTAGTGAGTAGTGAGTGCAGAGTAGTGAGTAGTGAGTAGTGAGTGCAGAGTAGTGAGTAGTGAGTACAGAGTAGTGAGTAGTGAGTAGTGAGTGCAGAGTAGTGTGTAGTGAGTGCAGAGTAGTGAGTGCAGAGTAGTGAGTAGTGAGTGCAGAGTAGTGAGTAGTGAGTGCAGAGTAGTGAGTAGTGAGTGCAAAGTAGTGAGTAGTGAGTGCAGAGTAGTGAGTAGTGAGTAGTGAGTGCAGAGTAGTGAGTAGTGAGTGCAGAGTAGTGAGTAGTGAGTGCAGAGTAGTGAGTAGTGAGTAGTGAGTGCAGAGTAGTGAGTGCAGAGTAGTGAGTAGTGAGTAGTGAGTGCAGAGTAGTGAGTAGTGAGTAGTGAGTAGTGAGTGCAGAGTAGTGAGTGCAGAGTAGTGAGTAGTGAGTGCAGAGTAGTGAGTAGTGAGTAGTGAGTGCAGAGTAGTGAGTAGTGAGTGCAGAGTAGTGAGTAGTGAGTGCAGAGTAGTGAGTGCAGAGTAGTGAGTAGTGAGTGCAGTGTAGTGAGTAGTGAGTAGTGAGTGCAGAGTAGTGAGTAGTGAGCAGTGAGTAGTGAGTGCAGAGTAGTGAGTGCAGAGTAGTGAGTAGTGAGTAGTGAGTGCAGAGTAGTGAGTAGTGAGTAGTAAGTGCAGAGTAGTGAGTAGTGAGTGCAGAGTAGTGAGTGCAGAGTAGTGAGTGCAGAGTAGTGAGTAGTGAGTGCAGAGTAGTGAGTAGTGAGTGCAGAGTAGTGAGTAGTGAGTGAGTGCAGAGTAGTGAGTAGTGAGTAGTGAGTGCACAGTAGTGAGTAGTGAGTGCAGAGTAGTGAGTGCAGAGTAGTGAGTAGTGAGTGCAGAGTAGTGAGTAGTGAGTGCAGAGTAGTGAGTTCAGAGTAGTGAGTAGTGAGTAGTGAGTGCAGAGTAGTGAGTAGTGAGTGCAGAGTAGTGAGTAGTGAGTAGTGAGTGCAGAGTAGTGAGTAGTGAGTGGTGAGTAGTGAGTGCAGAGTAGTGAGTGCAGAGTAGTGAGTGCAGAGTAGTGAGTAGTGAGTGCAGAGTAGTGAGTAGTGAGTAGTGAGTGCAGAGTATTGAGTAGTGAGTGCAGAGTAGTGAGTAGTGAGTAGTGAGTGCAGAGTAGTGAGTGCAGAGTAGTGAGTAGTGAGTGCAGAGTAGTGAGTAGTGAGTAGTGAGTGCAGAGTAGTGAGTAGTGAGTGCAGAGTAGTGAGTAGTGAGCAGTGAGTAGTGAGTGCAGAGTAGTGAGTGCAGAGTAGTGAGTAGTGAGTAGTGAGTGCAGAGTAGTGAGTGGTAAGTGCAGAGTAGTGAGTAGTGAGTGCAGAGTAGTGAGTGCAGAGTAGTGAGTGCATAGTAGTGAGTAGTGAGTGCAGAGTAGTGAGTAGTGAGTGCAGAGTAGTGAGTGAGTGCAGAGTAGTGAGTAGTGAATAGTGAGTGCACAGTAGTGAGTAGTGAGTGCAGAGTAGTGAGTGCAGAGTAGTGAGTAGTGAGTAGTGAGTGCAGAGTAGTGAGTAGTGAGTGCAGAGTAGTGAGTAGTGAGTAGTGAGTGCAGAGTAGTGAGTAGTGAGTGCAGAGTAGTGAGTAGTGAGTAGTGAGTGCAGAGTAGTGAGTAGTGAGTGCAGAGTAGTGAGTGCAGAGTAGTGAGTGCAGAGTAGTGAGTAGTGAGTGCAGAGTAGTGAGTAGTGAGTGCAGAATAGTGAGTAGTGAGTGCAGAGTAGTGAGTAGTGAGTAGTGAGTGCAGAGTAGTGAGTAGTGAGTGCAGAGTACTGAGCAGTGAGTGCAGAGTAGTGAGTAGTGATTGCAGAGTAGTGAGTAGTGAGTGCAGAGTAGTGAGTAGTGAGTGCAGAGTAGTGAGTGCAGAGTAGTGAGTAGTGAGTGCACAGTAGTGAGTAGTGAGTGCAGAGTAGTGAGTGCAGAGTAGTGAGTAGTGAGTAGTGAGTGCAGAGTAGTGAGTAGTGAGTAGTGAGTGTAGAGTAGTGAGTAGTGAGTGCAGAGTAGTGAGTAGTGAGTGCAGAGTAGTGAGTAGTGAGTGCAGAGTAGTGAGTAGTGAGTAGTGAGTGCAGAGTAGTGAGTAGTGAGTAGTGAGTGCAGAGAGACAGTGTGTAAGGGTGCAGGGTGCACATTGTGTTAGTGTGCAGAATGAATGTACATGATAAACAGTGTGTGACTATGCAGGGTGACATTGGGAGCCCGTAACACACCACATGCACACACTCCATCACACATGAGGAAAACACATTGCCATTTACAATGCCATTAGCTCAAAATCAAATAAATCTGAGCCCGATTGCATTTCTAATACTTGTTTAGGTATGTAATGTCTTGAATGTTTTTCATGTCCAGTGCATTTTTCATTGAGATACCAGTACGGTGTGTGTTTTTAGTTTTGTGTATTGTGTGTCCACGTTTTTCTACAATATAATTACTTTTCACAGAGTACTCACATGAAATCTATCACTACTGACTATTGAAATGCATGACGAACAATTATTTCATAAGGCCTATGGGTGTGCATTCTTTTAATGCTTCTTTTTTCTTCCCCAACCTCTGTAGAGATATTTTGAAAAAATTAGAACAGACCAATTAGGTGCTGTATACTTTTACCTTTATTTTCACTATATTTTCTATTTTCACCGTATTCATTATTTGATATTACTTAGAGATCAGTTGACTATAGGAGTGGTAACAGGAAGCAACCCCCTTAAGTCCTGAAGAAAAGCCTTGGGTAGGGCTTGAAACTAGTTGACGAGTGAAACGGTGGGTCATATAGTCTAGGAGTCCGCATATTTTAAATATATTGGCTAAGGGAGTGAATAAACTAACCTTTTTCCCACTAGTCAGATATTTTTAAACCTCTTTTTGTACACAATAAAACCCACTCCAATGCCATTACTACAAGCATAGGTGTATAGGAACATCATACTATTAATGCTCTTCGTACTCTTTGCTTGTAGCACGCCCCTTTCCGTAGCAGGTTAGGGATGAACACTATGATGAAGCATGCCACCAAGGGGTAACCCTGGTCGGTGAGGGTTACTTAAAAGGCAAACCTTTTTCTTCCCATGACGGCGTTGGTATTTTTTCTTAAGTTTTACACTCCCTGGAGGGACTCCTTTTGGTTATTTACAAATGGTTTGGTTTTGGTGAATAGAATTGGTGTTTACCGGGCACAATATTAGATTAGCCGATTTATTTTTCAAACGGGTGTGAATGGTCTTAATATTTACACATTCTAATCTATTTTTTCAGCCCTTGACGCAAGGTGTTTATGAGAATCCGCTTTGCTCTACAATTGGTTTGAATGAATATTCGCTCAGTGTTCGACTACTTTAAAGTATTGAGCAGACTGGCATTGGTACTACTATCGTGTGGTGTGGCCTTACTGTTTTTTATTTTTTGGCACCTGCATGCAACACACGCTTGGCAACGAGGTAATGTCACTTTGATTTAACTCCAGCGATTGCCCCTGTAATGAGGGCGTTCTGATATTGTGACATATGGGGTGATGAGAGCCCGGATACATTCAGTTGCTCTCAAGATGGAGAGGCAGGGGAGTGTTAGATCTAGGGGTCATTAGTTGGCAATGGCTATCACCTTTGTCCAAATAGGGACCCTTACTTCTAAGTCAGGATAAGGGGATTACACTCCTTAATAACCCCTGCTCACCCCCTTGGTAGCTTGGCACAAGCAGACAGGCTTATCTCAGAGGCAATGGGAGATGCGTCGGTTCCGTGACCCGGGGGAACGGTTGCGTCCTTCCTCAATGCTTGCGCAGAGTAGGGGACTCGTCGTGAGCCTTACCGGTGGGGAGGTGATGCGTAGATTCTCGGCTGTGGGACCGTTGCGGTGTGCAAGATGGCACCTTGATGCGATGCAATGATCCGGTTGAGATGCGAGAAGATGGCACCCTTGATGCGGCGATGCGATGACGATGCGATGATGCCCTGGCAGCCTTGCGCCGACTCTGTTCTTTGGACCCGCGACAGGCCCTGCGACATGCTTCTCCGATGATGCGATGGCAACTCTCTCGATGGCGTCACGCTTCTTCGGTGATGCGACAGCAGGCAGCTTCGATGAACACACGCTTCAAGGGAGATGAGACGAAGGCTCGCTTCTCCGGCGTTGCGACAATTTCAGCTGCGGCGGCGACACGCTTCTTCTCGATGCGTCGCGCTTCCAGCTCCCAGCGGCACGCAAGTGACTGGAGTCAGAATTCCCAGCAAGGAAATTCAGGAGGGAGCTGGAGGTGAAGTCTTATGTCCATGAGACTTCAGCAGGAGGCAAGCACAGTTCAAGCCCTTGGAGAATATTCTATAGATGAAAGTCCTTACAAAGTTCCTTCTCCTTTCCCTTTATTTATTTAATTTATTTATTTATTTTATTTTATTTGCTTATATAGCGCAGGACTCGACCCCTGAAGGGGTATCTCCGCGCTTGTGCTGAAGCTAAGGTGTCAGACTTAGGTCCATAGGCTATACTGTACTTTAAGATGTCGAGAACAGATATGTTTTGAGTGATTTCTTAAAGGTCTGAAAATTAGTGTTTTGTCTCAGAGTGAAAGGGAGCAAGTTCCAGAGTGTAGGGCCCTTATAGGATAGAGCTCGGCCTCCCTGTCTAGCCTTCCTAATCTTGGGGACCTGAAGCAGCAGTTGGTTGCTGGAGCGCAGAGAACGTCCAGGACTATAGAGATTGAATTTTTCAGCTAAATATTTGGGACCTGAGCCAAAGAGGCACTTATGTATTGTGCAGCAGACCTTGAACTTGACACGTTGCTGAACAGGCAACCAGTGGAGTTTGTTCAAAAGGGGGCGTGAGGGAGATCCGGTCGGGGCGTTAAGGACCAATCTTGCCGCGGTGTTCTGGGCCACTTGTAATCTGCTGAGCTGTTCCTCATTGGCTGAAATAAAGAGGCCGTTACAGTAATCTAGCCTACTGACCACAAGAGTCTGGACAAGAGTCTTTCTGTAGCTGTCGGGCAGGAATGGGAACACACGCCTTAGGAGTCCGATGATCCAGAAACAGGACCCAGTAACCTGGTTAGCATGTTCTTTTTAGTAGTAGTGCCTGATCTAACCGTACTCCAAGATTCTTCACTGCCTGTTTGGGGCTGGGTATCGGCCCCAGATCCAATGGCCACCATTCTGGAGACCACAGGAGGGGGGCCTCCCCGAACAACATGACCTCAGTTTTGGCCACGTTGCATTGGAGGCAATTATGGGCCATCCAATAAGACACCGCTCTCATACCTTTAGCAAAGGATTTTTTAATTGCGGGTGTGAGGGTCTGAAAAGGGAACAAAAACTGGGTGTCGTCAGCATATGACACCGGGGTGAACCCATGCACTCTCACAATATCAGCCAAGGGGGCCACATACACATTAAAAAGTGTGGGGCTTAGACATGAGCCCTGTGGCACTCCCTTGGTGAGCTCCCTAGAGATGGAATGAAGGGAGCCCAATCTGACGCATTGTGAGCGGCCCGAGAGAAAACTCTCCAGCCAGGACAAGGCCGAGCCTCCTATCCCCACCTTCCGTAGACGACCGAGAAGAATGTCATGTGACACCGTGTCAAAGGCAGCGGATAAATCTAACAGCACCAGAATCATAGAGCCCCCTCCATCCAGTGCCACCCTGATGTTGTCGGTCACGGAGAGGAGGGCAGATTCGGTGCTGTAGTTAGGTCTAAACCCAGATTGAGAATAGTCTAGACCTTCCGCTGCCTCGATGTATTTAGACAAATGGGTGTTCACATGTTTCTCGGTCATCTTGCTAAGGTATGGCAGAAAGGAGATGGGGCGGAGGTTAGAGAGGTCCATCCAAGGCAATGACGCGTTCTTCCGGATGGGATTCACAACTGCTTTCTTCCACTCTAGAGGCACCTGTCCCTCCTTGAGGGAGAGATTTATTACAGACTGAATTTCGGGTCCGAGCAAGGTGCTCAGGAAGGCAACCATTTTAGCAGGTAGAAAATCATCAGGGGACCCTGTTTTAATTTGACTGATGAGGGAGGTGAGATCAGAGTCGTTAACTTCAGGAAACATCATTAGTAGGCTATCACCATGTGTTGATGATAGGGGGGAGGTGTTGATGGCATTACTCCTGAGTCCGGTGGCCTTCATGATTTTCCCATAAATCAGCTCTATTTTATTCTCAAAAAACAGAGAGATGTCATCTTGGCAATGAAGCAGCCACTGCAGGCCAACCCAGCAAACAGCACACTGGCAGAGGGGCAGTCCAAACTCCTGCAGCTTCCTTGGTTCTTCTCCTTGGCAGAAAGGTTTCTTGTTCCAGAAGTGATCTAATTTCTTGGGATCAGGGTCCCAATATTTATACCCCAAAATCCTTTGTTCTCTGAAGGCTAGTCCAAACCAGTTCCTGAGCACTTTGTTTACATAGCTCTCTTCTTCCTTTCACGGCGCAGGGCAGAGACATAAGCCACCCCACAGCAGGTGGAGCCAGCACAGGGGAGAGGAAGATACAGCTTTGGAGCACTCTGTTGACATTATTCCTCCTCTCCTTTCACAGTGCAGGGCAGAGACATCAGACAAGCCACAGGGGGTAGAGCCAGCATTGTAGAGGGAAGGCCCAGACCTATTCAGGTCCCAGGTGAAACTCCTCCCTCCCATCTAGATGCAGTTCTCTCTATTCACCACTGGGCTGCCCAAGCCTGTCTCCTGGAATTCCCTAGCCCTGTCACACACAAACCCAGACAAGGAATACACAACCCAGCAGAGGCAGGTTCAAATGGTTAGACAAGCAAATACCTGCTTTCTGAAAGTGGTATTCGCAAACACAGAATATTAAAATAACCTTTACTAAAAGACGTATTTTATTATTCTGAGTTCAGGCATACTAAATTCGAATTTCTACCATGTTCCCTGAGTCAGTTAGGATTATAAGAATGTAATAATCTAACTGCCCATTCTGGCCTAGGAGAACAGGTAACCTTCAATAGTGAAAAATGAAAATGGCTGTAATTCACTATTAGAAAATGCTACACACATCAGAGCATGTCATACCTTATACTTACAATGCACCCTGCCCTTGGGCCTACCATAGGGGTGTCTAATATGAAGCAAAGGGAAGGTTTAGGGACTGGCAAGTGGGTGCACTTGGCCAAGTCGACAAGGCAGTGCTAGACTGCACACAGGCCTTGCAATGGCAGGCCTGAGACACACTTTACAAGCTGCTTCTGTGGGTGGCACAACCAGTGCTGCAAGCCCACCAGCAGCATTTGATTTACAAGCCCTGGGAACACATGGTGCACTGTACTAGGGGCTGACAGATAATTCAAATAACCCAATCATGGAATCCAATTATTAACATAGGGAGCACTCGCACAGTGGCACTGATTAGCAGGGGCATGGTGCCCAAAGCATAAATCCAGCAAAAACATATCAAAACAGAGGAGGCAATCCGTCAAAAATGGAAGGGAGACTCACGCCAATGATGTCAGGTCTAACAGGGAGGTTATCTGATATGGCGACAGACTATATGCAAAGTAATCGCCTAATGAATGAGACTTATGTGCCACTTCACAACTTCACCTTGAGGATATGGGTAAAGGATCGATCACAGAGGGGCGGCATGCGACCTCGATTCCCCCCGTTTTTTATATAATTAACATGTGTGAGTAATGTTAGTGCACAGAGTATGATTTTTTTGACAACAGAATATGTACATTTCTCAGATTTCGACCAGAACGAGGGTGAAATACTGTACCAGTGAATGATAACCGCTGAGGCGAATATCCAGCTGTCTTACTGTGGGTGTATTACACTGCCCTTTTTTTCTCATTGGTTTTGACGCTTTGGTTTGCAAGGACGATAGATATCTGACGTTGATATTTATCTTGAACTTCAACTGATGAGTACGATGACAGGTGCAAGAGACGGTGCAAGGTATAAAAATAATAGCTTGTGAAGCAGCAGATGTCTTGCTAGAACACATTTGATATTAGAATTTTTTGTACATTGGACATAAGAGATGGTGTCAGTCTATGGGGTTGCCTTGTATTTTATGACCTTTAGCAATTTAGGTAACAGTCTCTCCTTGAGCTGTTTTTTTGGTTCTTTGCATTCCATGTGCACATAAAATGTATAAGAGAGAACACACCATACCTCTACTTTTGCTACAAGTTATACCCTACTGTTTAACATGTTTTAATCTGAATTTAGATTTTTTAACTTTCTGTATTTAATACAGCATATTCGGTCATTAATTCACGCGTAACAGCCAAAATAAGTAATTTAGATAAAATCGTTTTTGCGTGTTTACCGTTTGTATTGTAATTTAAGATTTTAATTGGATTTATGACTCTGTATTTGTATATACATGCGAGTTTTGTTTGATGTCTATTTGCATTGCTTTATGGTTTGACAGTGTTGTTTGTCATGTCCACAGCCCTGAAGAAGCACGTTTTGTGGGTGAAACGCGTTGACTGTGTCAATGTGTATTGATTTATACAGAATAAATAAAAGTATAAGATGTTTGTAAAGAACATTGGAACTCTCGCATCGTACTTTTCTGTGTCGTAACGCTGTAATTACTGTTGAAGTTCTTGGTTATTTGCCTCTCTAGTTGTGTAAATAGTTTGGAGGACAAGTCCGCTTCTTTCTCCTCTACCTCCCCCTGTATTTTTCTGATGAGATCATGTATTCTTTATTCACATTTTACACTTACGCTCCAAGTTATATTTACATGTAAACATATTCTTTTGCTAACGGTTTGCAGCTCATTTGAAGTTGTACATGTGCATGTGTAACCATGTATTTAAAGTACACATTCAATGCGTATTTAGGTTGGCCTGACTACAGGCCTAAGTTGAAATGTATTTTTCTTGCTAGTGATAGCGCAGAAAGAGTCCAATATTTAGCTTACAGTACCAGTTCAACCTTTGATGTACACAAAATGGGCTCCAGTTCTGCGCCAAATTCTTCTACTAGGGGACAGCCACGGCCGGTGGTAGGTGTAACTGCAGGGCGGTGACGTAGGGAGGGGGAGGGGCAGGGTGGGGGGTTGTAATGTATAGATTACGGACTTTAACAGGTAAGTAAACATATAAATTAATAAAACGAATTTTGTTGTGTGCACTGCATCACCAAATGCGATGCAGTGTGCGCAACGAAATTCGTTTTATTTATTTATATGTTTACTTACCTGTTAAAGTCCATAATCTATACATTACAACCCCACACCCTGCCCCTCCCACTCCCTACGTCACCGCCCTGCAGTCACACCAACCACCGGCCGTGGCTGCTAGGGGATATATCTTTGTCACCATTTTTGAATGGACTCTAAGTCAAATTTTATCAATCAATATTATAATTTAACAGTTCTTAATTTCAGTCAAAAAATTTTGTTCATATTGGTCTTGAAAAACGTAATTCTCATTGAGAGATGAGTGGAAAATTATTTTTCTCTTTATTCAGTCAGTAAGTCGAATGAATCAGTTTACAGAAACATAAAAAAATAAGAGTTACAGACATTAATAATGAATAAATAACAAGTGTGCTCCATAATGGAATTAAGCTCTATTCTAAATAAAGGTCCAGAATTAAAAGCTAATAGAGCACATAAAGAGTTCAGGAAAAGAGAGATTAAAGGACCATTGAAGTTTAAATCAAATCAAGTAGTCAATCTCTTCCTAAGGAGCAGTTCATGAAACTCAGCCATGTCTCAATATCCAAAATGCATCAGCATAGAGTTACAGAAGCAATATGTACAAATAAAGCCTCAACAGAGAAATATGAAGCAACAGATTCAGCAGTAGCTACAGCCGTCAGGGGAAATGGGCATGGAAAGGATGGTTTAATCTCTCCAAGAGAGTCTCTGGGAGCATCTAAGTAGGGCCTCTGGCTCTATCAAGAAACATGCACCAAAATAAAAGACAAGAACACAAGTATACAACTTTGTTACAGGTTAAATCATTTCTGTCCAAAGAATGACTTGTTCCAATGGTGAGCAGACTTCGTTCTTCCTTTCCCGTGGAAATACAGATGAAGTCGACAGTGTATTATCAAAATATGTAACAGACATCACTAAAAAATAATTTTGTTTCTGGAAGCTTTAACCTTGATTCCCAGGGAATCGGGGGACTATTATAATCTGCAATAGAGATATCAGGCTCATCAGTGTATAGTGAGGAAAAATGAAGATGCCAGTGGCAATATTATTATTGGGTGGCTGGGGTCTTTCACTATCTACCCTTGCTACCCTTGTTACTTAAAGCCAGAAGCGCTGCGTGTCGTTTTCTAGGCAGGCATCACTCATCGACAACCTATATCCCATTCCTTTTTAGCGTTAATTGAGCTTTCTTGTAGTATCTCATATTTTCCCTCAATACGGCCTCATTATTTTTCTGAATTACAGTAGCCAATTTGGATCTGAGTTTCCTGCACTCTCTAATAAACTAGGCAAACTGTGGCTTAGGAATGTTGGTCCCACCCTGGCTGCGTCATGGTAATTTGAAATGAGAGGCCAATTGGTTTAAAAAACTGGTATGAAAGTCCCCAATCTTAGTCAGGTCCCCCAGGGGTTCTAGTAAACTGAGCATCTGACTGGTACTAGCCTCCAGACTAGTATTGATTAATTATAGCTTCTCAGCTAGCTTCTAGCTAGGCGTGCCCATTTAAGACGCCTGTTATCGTTGGTTTGGCAAACCTCCCTGGTTGCAAGAAAAGTGTTTGGGGGATTTAAGCGTCTAGCCCAAGGTGAATTCAGACAAAGTTCAAGGGGTTATGGTCACTGTCCGTAGTAGACCCTACAACCATGTCAATTACTTTGGACCACAATATTAGGTCTAGCAGAAAATAGTCTATACGATTCATATTGGTAGTTTGGTTGAAGGTATACGCTCCTGACTTGTCTGGGTTAGTACAACCATTTGTGGCCCTCAAGCTAAATTCAAGGGTTAGTGCATTGAGTTGCAATGCCGTTTGGGGCCATCTTTTGATGGGGTAGATCTAGAGGGGGAATGAGCCAAATCTCCTCCTCCTCCCTGCTTTCACACAAGTCCTCCGACCTGAGAGGTTCGAAGGTAACATTGAAATCGCCAGCAACTTTTAGATGGGACTGAGTGTCCCTAGCATCAAGAAGGCTCTCCAACTCCTGGAAAGTAGACGATGTAGTTCCCGCCTTGGTCCCTCTGTCATAGACATTAAATAGATTCACCCCTAACCCATCTTCTCCCTTAATCTGAACCGCTAGAATGTCTGGACTGTTGTCAGGTTTTACCAATGCACTCTTACTTGTATATTCCTGAGTCTTACCTGTAAGGTGCTTGGTAGTGTTTCGCAGAGACGCTATGGGCCAAACTCCCAAGAACCCTATCCTACAACCAGTGATTTTAGTTTAACTACACTATAGGTTGGTGATAGTTATCAGGGAGGAGGGCCGAGTCGGACGCTAGAGGAGTTCCTGTCGTCGACCTGCAAGGCAACAAGAAGCGTCCTTAACCAATGATTCCACAAATTACGTTTCTCACCTTTTGATTCTAATTTCTAAGTTCTAGGGTTAATTATTTCAGAAATCTCCTACCTGCGAGCTACAGTAATGGGCTACGCGTCCTGGATATCATTGTAAGTTGAGTCGGGGAATTGTAGGTGCTATCTCTTGTGAGCGTGATCTGTGTAGAGGAGTTGCTGATGTTATTTTTAATGTAGACTCTTCTCTGAGATTAAATTAGAAAGGTTTGGATCAGTCACAATACTTCTTTTAACTTAAAGTTGTGCAAAATATACAGTATGCTTTTATGCAGTGCTTTAAACCGCACTTTTCTACATTTACTTAATCCACGTGTGCCTCCTTGTTAATCACCTCACGATATACTAAAAATAGAGAAACAGAAAATACCACACAAATACACAAAATAGCTTTTAATACAAAGGTGAGTTTTTTCTGAGTTCCAAATTGTCTTTTAGATTAAAGTCCTTTGAGTCCAAATACCTTTTCTTTAAACAGAAACGTCTTTCCAAAAATTATTCATAAATTCTTCAAGAATACGCGCTACTTAGAACATTCAGAGTCTTTCTTGCGATGAGCGCCTTTAATTTAAAAGAGGAACACTTAGCTTTTTCATCTTGCTGCCTTGAAGTTCAAATGAGTGCTCCGACGGCTTCAATGAATCAGGTAAGCGTAGATCTCTAAAACGCTACTGCCGCGGTGAAATCCTGAAGGCTAAGCGCCTTCTAGAACTTGGGTGTGGCATTAAATACTCCTGCCACACCCAAGGCCGCACCCAAAGACGTCCGCTAAACGTGCATGCTCCTACGCTCTCACGTCGTGCGACACTAACATTCATAGCGGGCGAGAGTGAAAAAGCAGTGCTTCCATCCTGCTTTCTCAGTATTAGCGCAGCGGTAAAAGTGAATGCGAGCGTTTTTTTCCGCTTGTTTGGTTTTCAGAATTTGCTTCTAAAATAAAAACATGAAAGTCCCCAAAGTCCCCAAATGAAAACTCTTGCATCATTCATGAGTTTAACAAGCCTTGGCAATTTCAATTATCACCAGGACACAATCAAAGTGTTTCATAAAGTAAATCACCCATAAACACACAGAGTACATGTCACCATACAACAATCGGAGTGCAGGATGCACGGGACAGGGGTGGGTTTCAGTTGGGGTATTTTGAGTCATGAGGGCAAAGAACCTCGTGTTGTGCTTTTAATGGAGATAGGATCATGACAACTGTTGGTCTTAAGTTCTTGAGTAGAGCAATTAAGCTACATTTTTATTAGAATCAATAAAACCCCCAGCTGGGTTGCCGAATTTGTTGGTGATCGCAGGGTGATGAAAGGTAATATACCCAGAGATGATGGTGCGAGTTGAAGACCACATTTCTTGGAGGATATAGCATAGAGTTGCAGATCAACTATCTCTTCTTAGTAAGTCAATACACGTCTCTATGGCTGTGTGGTTCCGTGAATTCTGAACCCGTTCTATAAATAGCATGGTTTCGTTACGAATTTTATAGTAGCAAATCGTAACTAGTGAGTTCGGCAAGTACGAGTGATCTTGTCATGCTAGACCTACAGATTCACTATGTCTTTGGAGATTTCGTTCCAAACCATGGGTTCCATTTTGTGCATGGCAGCCATTCTTTGATTGCCCTCACATAGGCCGTTGACTGCGGCCGAGCGAGTCCTTGGTACACGTACACGTCGGCTCGAGTTCGTGCTGACTTCTGGATGAACCAAGTGAACTGACCTCGTTGCCTGAAGCTGACCTTGCTGAACCAGTTCCTTGCCCTATAGCTGATCAAGATTAAGGATCAGAGCACAGGACATTGTAAAGTTTGATATACACACACACATCCCTTATCTTGCTCTGTATCTATTTCTGTTTCTTCCTTTATGGCCTCTTTTATGACATGGGTTGTGGTCCTTTTATTATGGGTATCGTCCGACTTATGTAAGAAGGAATGTTGGACTTTTCTGTATAATTGATGGTGGGCCGGACAACCGAAAAGTGGGTTTGCCATTATGCGATACCTTCTGTAATAATGCCTACGATTGGACAAATTGTAAATAATGGGTGTTTGTCCGGATGTGTTTTTTTTGGCATAAAAGGGATGACTCATTTTTACAAATTTGAGCAGTCTCTTACGAATATACACGCTGTTGTACTTCGTGGACCTCTGTTTCTGGTTGCAGCCAATAAATTCGATCTTTGACGCCACCAAGAAGTTTCCAGTGTCTCTGTATTCTAAGACAGGTGAACCCGAAGACTTTGGGCGTGCCCCTGGCGCCGCTGGGTACTAAAAAGCCCGGTTCTTCAGCTGTTCTGTTCCTCTATTAAAGGTAAACATGAAGTTAACTTGGAAAAAAAAAATTTATCATGTTGTTCTAAATACTGAATCCAATGTGCAAGGGTTCACATCGGCTAGTTGCAGTTCTATACAGTCCATCAGAGAGTTGGCTCCATTGATCCTATTTGCCCCTAAGATATCCTCTCTGATCTCTGAGTAACACCCCCTCACATGGTGAATCCAGTGTATGTGTTTATTGATGAAGGAGTCCTCACTTTTGTACCTCACATCCGTTTCCACTCTAGGAATGCTCTTGGTGGGCCATCGAGATTTATTTCGCCTGCTATTAGGATGTCGTTGAAAGCATTCGTCAGTGGGGGGAGAGAGTGGTGGGCCAGTGGCTGATAACATCCCTCTGGGGTTGGGCAACGAACAGTGCTATCTTAAGATGTTAGATTCCAAAAAATAGGGTCAGAGGGCGTTTTGCTGGTGGAGTTCACAGCCATTGCTGAGGATGCAGCCGTTAAACTGCCAGAGTTGTTAAGTAAATTTGACGGTTTTATAGGTGGCTGTTTGTATTTATGGGCATCAGAGTTAAAACTATTTATTGAAGATTTGATTTGGTCCTCAGTCCTCAAGTCTACTATGATCTTCAAGGTTTCCTTACCCATTGTGGAGAAGCGTGGCTCAATGGTTAGAGCGGCAGACCCTGATGCAGAGGTCTGGCCCGGGACCAGGGTTCAATTCCAGCCTCGGTGGTTCTTGGACTCAATTTTCCTGGACCTGATCATTCTCGCCTCCGTGCCTAGTCTAATCATGGGTCCCACTCTGTGACTCTGGGCAATAGCTTGTTTAATCTCCACAACAGCCCCAGCAGCGCTTGGATGCCTGGTTTCACCTTGGGGGTGCCCAAGAGTGGACATTTCACAGGAAAGCCAGGATGGGTTCCACAGCGGTATGAATACAGCGCTACGAGATCTCTGGGTAGAAGCGCGCTATATAAATACAAACACATTTACATTTACATCTGGTCATTAGGACGGGAGCTCACTCATGTGTGTGGCTGGTGGCACTAGGGGCACTTGAGCCAACTTCCATTTCCTCCCCCTACTAACAGAATTGGGAAACTCACCTGTCTCCTCTATCACTGGAGCGACTGGAGCTGGAGGCATAGGCTGGAGTGGGAAGAACCTATTCGAGAGAGTAAGGTCGGTAACTAGACTTATATCGTCTATGACAATGTTAGTATCCGTTGCGGGAAGAACAGAAAGACTTGCCTCCTCCTCTTCAGCGATTGTGGTTGGTGTTTGGAGAGCTATGGCACGGTTAGAAGGACAATTTTTTGTACTACATGTTTTGGGCTTCCTAAAAATCGTCGGAATACATTTTGGCTGACTGGGCTCTAAGCTACTGGAAGAATTAGGTGTGCTAGGAGAGCAAGAGGCCGCAGGTGAATCTTTCATTCATAAAGTCTTTATTTCGATATTAATATCATAAAAGACAACATTATATAAATAAAAGTAGGAATAAAACCAAGTACAGAACATTTCTTTTGACCGATTACATTGCACAAAAAACCATCAGGAGAATATGGTAAATAAGTTAGTCCATCCATTATATAAAAAATAATTTAAATACATTATATTGTGTATAAGTGTCATTATAAAATCATTCATGTACACTGTTATTAATAGAAAGAAATTTAAAAAGATTAAACAGAGGGAAAACAAAAGGACCATATACAATTAGTATCCCAGAATCGGATTTTTAGCATCAAAATCATAAAATGTTTAAAAAACCATGAGAATCATTGTATACTTAATTTGCGTGCTCGAATGATCCACATCCAATGTAAAAACTTGGCAACAGCTATAACCACGGGCTGAGGAGTGTTAGTTTTGAGAATTCCTAAAGCCTCACAACCAGTGGTGAGACCCATCTAGAAACAGATAGGCTTCAACCACATCTGCCTTGGAGCTTTGTATTCTGGGCAGATAAATAAAATGTGGGCAATGCTTTCCCGTTGCATAGGACAAAAGGGACAACTGGGATTAAGGTTACTGTTCCATTTGGAAGTTATGGATTTACGGGAAGTGTCCCGACCCTAAATTGATGGTACCTCTTCCTATCCCCAGGAACCATAATGTAATCCCAGTATCCCTCTAAGCTACTTGAAGAATTAGGTGTGCTAGGAGAGCAAGAGGCCGCAGGTGAATCATTAGGTGGCGTTAAAATTTCTTCGCACATGACAAGGAGATCGTCGATGCAATCAAGGACACAATTACCTCCTGCAGACTTATGAACTTCTTTGGTTTTATTGGATTTTGAATGCACCCCTCCATTCCCACGTTCAAAATCTCTGAATTGCTGCTATGTGGGGCCCTGTTTAAATGGGGCTAGAGCGCTTTTGTATTCACACTCCCGCAGCCCTCCCTGCAAAAATTGAAAACTGCTTTTCACAGGGGAAAACAAGCAATGCACAACTGCATCAAACTGGTGCTAATAATCATAAACTGCGCCCACTTGGCGAGGAGTCAGCCCTGTAAGGACTCGAATGCAAGTCAAAAACCACAGGTGTTGCGTTTTCGACAGATACCAGTCAACCCAAAGTAATCCTTAGTCAAGAACTGGTGCCAAAGCGCTGGTCGAATAACAAGTGGGAAGCCAAGACAAAGTCAGAGTCAGGATAGGTGAAAAACAAACTTACAGTTTTGTTGCCGCCCCACTGGGAGCAGTCAAATGGGCGTCCCACGCTGTGGGAGCCCTGCCTTGGTTTTAAGCACCTCCTGGCACGCTTAGTGCGTGAATGGAGGCTCCCATCCGCATGGAACTCTGGGCAATGTGGTCCTGCACCCCTACTGGCAGCGGTCAAACAGGTGTCCCGAGCTGCGGAAACCCTGGCTTGGTTTTTAGCACCTCCTGGCGTGCTTTGTGCGTGGATGGCAGCTCTCAGCTGCAAGGAACTCTGGGCAATGTGGTCCTGCACCCCCACTGGTAGTGGTTAAACGGGCATCCAAGTACCATATCTGGGAAAAGTGCATTTGCAGGTAGAGCAGGCAGTTTCATTGCCCTGTCCAGCAGGATTTTATGCAGGAATAGACCAGTCTTCCTATCTGGGATATTTCAAAGGCTCATCAGTACCAATGAAAATGGATCTGGCCATTTCAGTGATGTTGAAGCACAAATCTTTGCTAATCGAGACTTAATAGTTCACCTGTTGCTCTTTATACTCGCTGAAGGCGTTTGGGACTGCGAGCGCGAAGGACCCGCTCTTCCTGTTGCTGTTGTTTTATACTTGCTTTCAGCCTTCACTCCTCGCGGAACCCGCTCCGCGGGTCCCGCATCGTCTGCGGTCATCTTGCACGGCGCTTTAATACTTTGGCGCTTGAGCTCCTGAGGTGGTGGTGTAAGCAGGGCTGCGAGCGAGGGGAGGCGCAGGACTTCCAGTCCCAGGAGCGCCTTACCCTCGGCATCTACACCAGCTGACCCGCTCTCCCTGCTGGCTCCTCCCCCACCTCAGCGCAGCTAAAAGCCAGCACTTCAGTTTCCCCGGTGGATTGCTCACCTGTTGCTCTTTAAACTCGCTGAAGGCGTTTGGGACTGCGAGCGCGAAGGACCCGCTCTTCCTGTTGCTGTTGTTTTATACTTGCTTTCAGCCTTCACTCCTCGCGGAACCCGCTCCGCGGGTCCCGCATCGTCTGCGGTCATCTTGCACGGCGCTTTAATACTTTGGCGCTTGAGCTCCTGAGGTGGTGGTGTAAGCAGGGCTGCGAGCGAGGGGAGGCGCAGGACTTCCAGTCCCAGGAGCGCCTTACCCTCGGCATCTACACCAGCTGACCCGCTCTCCCTGCTGGCTCCTCCCCCACCTCAGCGCAGCTAAAAGCCAGCACTTCAGTTTCCCCGGTGGATTGCTCACCTGTTGCTCTTTATACTCGCTGAAGGCGTTTGGGACTGCGAGCGCGAAGGACCCGCTCTCCCTGTTGCTGTTGTTTTATACTTGCTTTCAGCCTTCACTCCTCGCGGAACCCGCTCCGCGGGTCCCGCATCGTCTGCGGTCATCTTGCACGGCGCTTTAATACTTTGGCGCTTGAGCTCCTGAGGTGGTGGTGTAAGCAGGGCTGCGAGTGAGGGGAGGCGCAGGACTTCCAGTCCCAGGAGCGCCTTACCCTCGGCATCTACACCAGCTGACCCGCTCTCCCTGCTGGCTCCTCCCCCACCTCAGCGCAGCTAAAAGCCAGCACTTCAGTTTCCCCGGTGGATTGCTCACCTGTTGCTCTTTATACTCGCTGAAGGCGTTTGGGACTGCGAGCGCGAAGGACCCGCTCTTCCTGTTGCTGTTGTTTTATACTTGCTTTCAGCCTTCACTCCTCGCGGAACCCGCTCCGCGGGTCCCGCATCGTCTGCGGTCATCTTGCACGGCGCTTTAATACTTTGGCGCTTGAGCTCCTGAGGTGGTGGTGTAAGCAGGGCTGCGAGCGAGGGGAGGCGCAGGACTTCCAGTCCCAGGAGCGCCTTACCCTCGGCATCTACACCAGCTGACCCGCTCTCCCTGCTGGCTCCTCCCCCACCTCAGCGCAGCTAAAAGCCAGCACTTCAGTTTCCCCGGTGGATTGCTCACCTGTTGCTCTTTATACTCGCTGAAGGCGTTTGGGACTGCGAGCGCGAAGGACCCGCTCTTCCTGTTGCTGTTGTTTTATACTTGCTTTCAGCCTTCACTCCTCGCGGAACCCGCTCCGCGGGTCCCGCATCGTCTGCGGTCATCTTGCACGGCGCTTTAATACTTTGGCGCTTGAGCTCCTGAGGTGGTGGTGTAAGCAGGGCTGCGAGCGAGGGGAGGCGCAGGACTTCCAGTCCCAGGAGCGCCTTACCCTCGGCATCTACACCAGCTGACCCGCTCTCCCTGCTGGCTCCTCCCCCACCTCAGCGCAGCTAAAAGCCAGCACTTCAGTTTCCCCGGTGGATTGCTCACCTGTTGCTCTTTATACTCGCTGAAGGCGTTTGGGACTGCGAGCGTGAAGGACCCGCTCTCCCTGTTGCTGTTGTTTTATACTTGCTTTCAGCCTTCACTCCTCGCGGAACCCGCTCCGCGGGTCCCGCATCGTCTGCGGTCATCTTGCACGGCGCTTTAATACTTTGGCGCTTGAGCTCCTGAGGTGGTGGTGTAAGCAGGGCTGCGAGCGAGGGGAGGCGCAGGACTTCCAGTCCCAGGAGCGCCTTACCCTCGGCATCTACACCAGCTGACCCGCTCTCCCTGCTGGCTCCTCCCCCACCTCAGCGCAGCTAAAAGCCAGCACTTCAGTTTCCCCGGTGGATTGCTCACCTGTTGCTCTTTATACTCGCTGAAGGCGTTTGGGACTGCGAGCGCGAAGGACCCGCTCTTCCTGTTGCTGTTGTTTTATACTTGCTTTCAGCCTTCACTCCTCGCGGAACCCGCTCCGCGGGTCCCGCATCGGCTGCGGTCATCTTGCACGGCGCTTTAATACTTTGGCGCTTGAGCTCCTGAGGTGGTGGTGTAAGCAGGGCTGCGAGCGAGGGGAGGCGCAGGACTTCCAGTCCCAGGAGCGCCTTACCCTCGGCATCTACACCAGCTGACCCGCTCTCCCTGCTGGCTCCTCCCCCACCTCAGCGCAGCTATAAATCTCCCACTTGGTACCGCATCGCGGGAGCGTGCGGGAGCGCGCCGGGAGAAGCCCGGGACAAGGGCGGGACCGTCTGAGGCCGTCAGAGGCTGAAGTAGGCTGGGCTGGGCCCTCTCCCTTTGATCCTTGGTATTATTTTGTTTGTTTTTCTTTTACAGGCTTGTTGTATATTTCGGAGAGTTTGATCAATTTTATCTTATTTATTCCTTTCTCATGACGGCTAAAAAACTCCGCTCAGGTCGTGTTTTAGTAGGGAAATCCGGATCTAAAACGAAATATAACCCTTTACGCAACAAAATTACGTCCTCTATGCAACTTAAAGGCCAGTGTCATCTTTTTAATTTATGGGATAAAGGGAAAGACAAGTCATTTGAGTCACAGACCCCAAGCGAGGCACCAGATTTTACTGCTCCGGAGTCTGTTAATATGGTTATTAACGTCCCCTCTACCTTGAGTTTGGTTCCTAGTCAATCTTTATTAATACCTTCTAGCCCCGCAATAACAAGGGGTTTGTCTTTGTCTTCACACGACTTGCAATTGAGTCCGAATGCTACTACAGAATCCTTGGGTAATAATGCTTTGAAACCCGATAGTACTGTTCTTTCTCAAGCGTCCATTATGGAAAATCCTAAAGTTATAGTGAACCCTAGTCCTTCGTTAGTTTTACCAGTTAATCCGCCCATTTTAGAAAGGGATTTTACATTACCTGACATCGATTTAACAGCTCACAAGGATAGGATGATAGCTTTACAGGGGAAATCTAGGGGCATCCCAAATTCAAATGAAATTATATCCATTTCAAGTGCGGGCCCATTAAGTAGTACACCCTCTAATAAATTAGATTTTTCCCTTGCTCAACTAAACTTTACCTCTTGTTCTGGACCTATTTTGAATAACTTAGCTGAGGGGTCTCCAAGTATTGATGGGAAGTTAATTTCTAACTCATTATTTTCTTTGGAAACAATTTTATCTACGATTCTGAGCCTACTTGAAAAATTTATGGGAGGTTCTGAGTGCATTTTTGACACGGTAACTCAAATTTTGCAAGTTCTTTTGCAAAATAAGAATGGAGCAGTGTCTGATTGCCCGCCAATGTTAGCTACCTCGTTGGAGATCCCCAAAATAAGTTCTCCAAGTGCTCAAATAGCACGGGATTCAGCTCAAACTCCTCACTTTATGGATAGTCAAAAAACAATGAACTCAGCAGTACTTCCAGTTGACCTTAAAATTCTTAAAGCGGTCAATTGTAAATAATGGGTGTTTGTCCGGATGTGTTTTTTTTGGCATAAAAGGGATGACTCATTTTTACAAATTTGAGCAGTCTCTTACGAATATACACGCTGTTGTACTTCGTGGACCTCTGTTTCTGGTTGCAGCCAATAAATTCGATCTTTGACGCCACCAAGAAGTTTCCAGTGTCTCTGTATTCTAAGACAGGTGAACCCGAAGACTTTGGGCGTGCCCCTGGCGCCGCTGGGTACTAAAAAGCCCGGTTCTTCAGCTGTTCTGTTCCTCTATTAAAGGTAAACATGAAGTTAACTTGGAAAAAAAAAATTTATCATGTTGTTCTAAATACTGAATCCAATGTGCAAGGGTTCACATCGGCTAGTTGCAGTTCTATACAGTCCATCAGAGAGTTGGCTCCATTGATCCTATTTGCCCCTAAGATATCCTCTCTGATCTCTGAGTAACACCCCCTCACATGGTGAATCCAGTGTATGTGTTTATTGATGAAGGAGTCCTCACTTTTGTACCTCACATCCGTTTCCACTCTAGGAATGCTCTTGGTGGGCCATCGAGATTTATTTCGCCTGCTATTAGGATGTCGTTGAAAGCATTCGTCAGTGGGGGGAGAGAGTGGTGGGCCAGTGGCTGATAACATCCCTCTGGGGTTGGGCAACGAACAGTGCTATCTTAAGATGTTAGATTCCAAAAAATAGGGTCAGAGGGCGTTTTGCTGGTGGAGTTCACAGCCATTGCTGAGGATGCAGCCGTTAAACTGCCAGAGTTGTTAAGTAAATTTGACGGTTTTATAGGTGGCTGTTTGTATTTATGGGCATCAGAGTTAAAACTATTTATTGAAGATTTGATTTGGTCCTCAGTCCTCAAGTCTACTATGATCTTCAAGGTTTCCTTACCCATTGTGGAGAAGCGTGGCTCAATGGTTAGAGCGGCAGACCCTGATGCAGAGGTCTGGCCCGGGACCAGGGTTCAATTCCAGCCTCGGTGGTTCTTGGACTCAATTTTCCTGGACCTGATCATTCTCGCCTCCGTGCCTAGTCTAATCATGGGTCCCACTCTGTGACTCTGGGCAATAGCTTGTTTAATCTCCACAACAGCCCCAGCAGCGCTTGGATGCCTGGTTTCACCTTGGGGGTGCCCAAGAGTGGACATTTCACAGGAAAGCCAGGATGGGTTCCACAGCGGTATGAATACAGCGCTACGAGATCTCTGGGTAGAAGCGCGCTATATAAATACAAACACATTTACATTTACATCTGGTCATTAGGACGGGAGCTCACTCATGTGTGTGGCTGGTGGCACTAGGGGCACTTGAGCCAACTTCCATTTCCTCCCCCTACTAACAGAATTGGGAAACTCACCTGTCTCCTCTATCACTGGAGCGACTGGAGCTGGAGGCATAGGCTGGAGTGGGAAGAACCTATTCGAGAGAGTAAGGTCGGTAACTAGACTTATATCGTCTATGACAATGTTAGTATCCGTTGCGGGAAGAACAGAAAGACTTGCCTCCTCCTCTTCAGCGATTGTGGTTGGTGTTTGGAGAGCTATGGCACGGTTAGAAGGACAATTTTTTGTACTACATGTTTTGGGCTTCCTAAAAATCGTCGGAATACATTTTGGCTGACTGGGCTCTAAGCTACTGGAAGAATTAGGTGTGCTAGGAGAGCAAGAGGCCGCAGGTGAATCTTTCATTCATAAAGTCTTTATTTCGATATTAATATCATAAAAGACAACATTATATAAATAAAAGTAGGAATAAAACCAAGTACAGAACATTTCTTTTGACCGATTACATTGCACAAAAAACCATCAGGAGAATATGGTAAATAAGTTAGTCCATCCATTATATAAAAAATAATTTAAATACATTATATTGTGTATAAGTGTCATTATAAAATCATTCATGTACACTGTTATTAATAGAAAGAAATTTAAAAAGATTAAACAGAGGGAAAACAAAAGGACCATATACAATTAGTATCCCAGAATCGGATTTTTAGCATCAAAATCATAAAATGTTTAAAAAACCATGAGAATCATTGTATACTTAATTTGCGTGCTCGAATGATCCACATCCAATGTAAAAACTTGGCAACAGCTATAACCACGGGCTGAGGAGTGTTAGTTTTGAGAATTCCTAAAGCCTCACAACCAGTGGTGAGACCCATCTAGAAACAGATAGGCTTCAACCACATCTGCCTTGGAGCTTTGTATTCTGGGCAGATAAATAAAATGTGGGCAATGCTTTCCCGTTGCATAGGACAAAAGGGACAACTGGGATTAAGGTTACTGTTCCATTTGGAAGTTATGGATTTACGGGAAGTGTCCCGACCCTAAATTGATGGTACCTCTTCCTATCCCCAGGAACCATAATGTAATCCCAGTATCCCTCTAAGCTACTTGAAGAATTAGGTGTGCTAGGAGAGCAAGAGGCCGCAGGTGAATCATTAGGTGGCGTTAAAATTTCTTCGCACATGACAAGGAGATCGTCGATGCAATCAAGGACACAATTACCTCCTGCAGACTTATGAACTTCTTTGGTTTTATTGGATTTTGAATGCACCCCTCCATTCCCACGTTCAAAATCTCTGAATTGCTGCTATGTGGGGCCCTGTTTAAATGGGGCTAGAGCGCTTTTGTATTCACACTCCCGCAGCCCTCCCTGCAAAAATTGAAAACTGCTTTTCACAGGGGAAAACAAGCAATGCACAACTGCATCAAACTGGTGCTAATAATCATAAACTGCGCCCACTTGGCGAGGAGTCAGCCCTGTAAGGACTCGAATGCAAGTCAAAAACCACAGGTGTTGCGTTTTCGACAGATACCAGTCAACCCAAAGTAATCCTTAGTCAAGAACTGGTGCCAAAGCGCTGGTCGAATAACAAGTGGGAAGCCAAGACAAAGTCAGAGTCAGGATAGGTGAAAAACAAACTTACAGTTTTGTTGCCGCCCCACTGGGAGCAGTCAAATGGGCGTCCCACGCTGTGGGAGCCCTGCCTTGGTTTTAAGCACCTCCTGGCACGCTTAGTGCGTGAATGGAGGCTCCCATCCGCATGGAACTCTGGGCAATGTGGTCCTGCACCCCTACTGGCAGCGGTCAAACAGGTGTCCCGAGCTGCGGAAACCCTGGCTTGGTTTTTAGCACCTCCTGGCGTGCTTTGTGCGTGGATGGCAGCTCTCAGCTGCAAGGAACTCTGGGCAATGTGGTCCTGCACCCCCACTGGTAGTGGTTAAACGGGCATCCAAGTACCATATCTGGGAAAAGTGCATTTGCAGGTAGAGCAGGCAGTTTCATTGCCCTGTCCAGCAGGATTTTATGCAGGAATAGACCAGTCTTCCTATCTGGGATATTTCAAAGGCTCATCAGTACCAATGAAAATGGATCTGGCCATTTCAGTGATGTTGAAGCACAAATCTTTGCTAATCGAGACTTAATAGTTCACCTGTTGCTCTTTATACTCGCTGAAGGCGTTTGGGACTGCGAGCGCGAAGGACCCGCTCTTCCTGTTGCTGTTGTTTTATACTTGCTTTCAGCCTTCACTCCTCGCGGAACCCGCTCCGCGGGTCCCGCATCGTCTGCGGTCATCTTGCACGGCGCTTTAATACTTTGGCGCTTGAGCTCCTGAGGTGGTGGTGTAAGCAGGGCTGCGAGCGAGGGGAGGCGCAGGACTTCCAGTCCCAGGAGCGCCTTACCCTCGGCATCTACACCAGCTGACCCGCTCTCCCTGCTGGCTCCTCCCCCACCTCAGCGCAGCTAAAAGCCAGCACTTCAGTTTCCCCGGTGGATTGCTCACCTGTTGCTCTTTAAACTCGCTGAAGGCGTTTGGGACTGCGAGCGCGAAGGACCCGCTCTTCCTGTTGCTGTTGTTTTATACTTGCTTTCAGCCTTCACTCCTCGCGGAACCCGCTCCGCGGGTCCCGCATCGTCTGCGGTCATCTTGCACGGCGCTTTAATACTTTGGCGCTTGAGCTCCTGAGGTGGTGGTGTAAGCAGGGCTGCGAGCGAGGGGAGGCGCAGGACTTCCAGTCCCAGGAGCGCCTTACCCTCGGCATCTACACCAGCTGACCCGCTCTCCCTGCTGGCTCCTCCCCCACCTCAGCGCAGCTAAAAGCCAGCACTTCAGTTTCCCCGGTGGATTGCTCACCTGTTGCTCTTTATACTCGCTGAAGGCGTTTGGGACTGCGAGCGCGAAGGACCCGCTCTCCCTGTTGCTGTTGTTTTATACTTGCTTTCAGCCTTCACTCCTCGCGGAACCCGCTCCGCGGGTCCCGCATCGTCTGCGGTCATCTTGCACGGCGCTTTAATACTTTGGCGCTTGAGCTCCTGAGGTGGTGGTGTAAGCAGGGCTGCGAGTGAGGGGAGGCGCAGGACTTCCAGTCCCAGGAGCGCCTTACCCTCGGCATCTACACCAGCTGACCCGCTCTCCCTGCTGGCTCCTCCCCCACCTCAGCGCAGCTAAAAGCCAGCACTTCAGTTTCCCCGGTGGATTGCTCACCTGTTGCTCTTTATACTCGCTGAAGGCGTTTGGGACTGCGAGCGCGAAGGACCCGCTCTTCCTGTTGCTGTTGTTTTATACTTGCTTTCAGCCTTCACTCCTCGCGGAACCCGCTCCGCGGGTCCCGCATCGTCTGCGGTCATCTTGCACGGCGCTTTAATACTTTGGCGCTTGAGCTCCTGAGGTGGTGGTGTAAGCAGGGCTGCGAGCGAGGGGAGGCGCAGGACTTCCAGTCCCAGGAGCGCCTTACCCTCGGCATCTACACCAGCTGACCCGCTCTCCCTGCTGGCTCCTCCCCCACCTCAGCGCAGCTAAAAGCCAGCACTTCAGTTTCCCCGGTGGATTGCTCACCTGTTGCTCTTTATACTCGCTGAAGGCGTTTGGGACTGCGAGCGCGAAGGACCCGCTCTTCCTGTTGCTGTTGTTTTATACTTGCTTTCAGCCTTCACTCCTCGCGGAACCCGCTCCGCGGGTCCCGCATCGTCTGCGGTCATCTTGCACGGCGCTTTAATACTTTGGCGCTTGAGCTCCTGAGGTGGTGGTGTAAGCAGGGCTGCGAGCGAGGGGAGGCGCAGGACTTCCAGTCCCAGGAGCGCCTTACCCTCGGCATCTACACCAGCTGACCCGCTCTCCCTGCTGGCTCCTCCCCCACCTCAGCGCAGCTAAAAGCCAGCACTTCAGTTTCCCCGGTGGATTGCTCACCTGTTGCTCTTTATACTCGCTGAAGGCGTTTGGGACTGCGAGCGTGAAGGACCCGCTCTCCCTGTTGCTGTTGTTTTATACTTGCTTTCAGCCTTCACTCCTCGCGGAACCCGCTCCGCGGGTCCCGCATCGTCTGCGGTCATCTTGCACGGCGCTTTAATACTTTGGCGCTTGAGCTCCTGAGGTGGTGGTGTAAGCAGGGCTGCGAGCGAGGGGAGGCGCAGGACTTCCAGTCCCAGGAGCGCCTTACCCTCGGCATCTACACCAGCTGACCCGCTCTCCCTGCTGGCTCCTCCCCCACCTCAGCGCAGCTAAAAGCCAGCACTTCAGTTTCCCCGGTGGATTGCTCACCTGTTGCTCTTTATACTCGCTGAAGGCGTTTGGGACTGCGAGCGCGAAGGACCCGCTCTTCCTGTTGCTGTTGTTTTATACTTGCTTTCAGCCTTCACTCCTCGCGGAACCCGCTCCGCGGGTCCCGCATCGGCTGCGGTCATCTTGCACGGCGCTTTAATACTTTGGCGCTTGAGCTCCTGAGGTGGTGGTGTAAGCAGGGCTGCGAGCGAGGGGAGGCGCAGGACTTCCAGTCCCAGGAGCGCCTTACCCTCGGCATCTACACCAGCTGACCCGCTCTCCCTGCTGGCTCCTCCCCCACCTCAGCGCAGCTATAAATCTCCCACTTGGTACCGCATCGCGGGAGCGTGCGGGAGCGCGCCGGGAGAAGCCCGGGACAAGGGCGGGACCGTCTGAGGCCGTCAGAGGCTGAAGTAGGCTGGGCTGGGCCCTCTCCCTTTGATCCTTGGTATTATTTTGTTTGTTTTTCTTTTACAGGCTTGTTGTATATTTCGGAGAGTTTGATCAATTTTATCTTATTTATTCCTTTCTCATGACGGCTAAAAAACTCCGCTCAGGTCGTGTTTTAGTAGGGAAATCCGGATCTAAAACGAAATATAACCCTTTACGCAACAAAATTACGTCCTCTATGCAACTTAAAGGCCAGTGTCATCTTTTTAATTTATGGGATAAAGGGAAAGACAAGTCATTTGAGTCACAGACCCCAAGCGAGGCACCAGATTTTACTGCTCCGGAGTCTGTTAATATGGTTATTAACGTCCCCTCTACCTTGAGTTTGGTTCCTAGTCAATCTTTATTAATACCTTCTAGCCCCGCAATAACAAGGGGTTTGTCTTTGTCTTCACACGACTTGCAATTGAGTCCGAATGCTACTACAGAATCCTTGGGTAATAATGCTTTGAAACCCGATAGTACTGTTCTTTCTCAAGCGTCCATTATGGAAAATCCTAAAGTTATAGTGAACCCTAGTCCTTCGTTAGTTTTACCAGTTAATCCGCCCATTTTAGAAAGGGATTTTACATTACCTGACATCGATTTAACAGCTCACAAGGATAGGATGATAGCTTTACAGGGGAAATCTAGGGGCATCCCAAATTCAAATGAAATTATATCCATTTCAAGTGCGGGCCCATTAAGTAGTACACCCTCTAATAAATTAGATTTTTCCCTTGCTCAACTAAACTTTACCTCTTGTTCTGGACCTATTTTGAATAACTTAGCTGAGGGGTCTCCAAGTATTGATGGGAAGTTAATTTCTAACTCATTATTTTCTTTGGAAACAATTTTATCTTCGATTCTGAGCCTACTTGAAAAATTTATGGGAGGTTCTGAGTGCATTTTTGACACGGTAACTCAAATTTTGCAAGTTCTTTTGCAAAATAAGAATGGAGCAGTGTCTGATTGCCCGCCAATGTTAGCTACCTCGTTGGAGATCCCCAAAATAAGTTCTCCAAGTGCTCAAATAGCACGGGATTCAGCTCAAACTCCTCACTTTATGGATAGTCAAAAAACAATGAACTCAGCAGTACTTCCAGTTGACCTTAAAATTCTTAAAGCGGTTTCATCTGGTGCTAATTGTGTTGCTTCCATTAGTGATAAGATAGAGGAAGTTTCTATGTCCCCAGTCAACCATAAGATTGAAACACCCTCTCTTTTGCCTATATTTTCCTTACAATCTAAAAATGAGGAGATTTGTATAGTAAATACTGGAATAGCTGATAATTTGCTCCCCCTAAAACAAAAAAAGAACAGAATAAAAAAGAGAAAACCTATTCGAAGATTCTCTAAAAAAAGACAGAGAAAACTTCTCTTTGATAAAAGTTTGGAACCGATTTTGGAAGTTCCCCCTCAGGCTGAGCAGTCTTTTGTTTCTCAGGAAAATATGATTGTTTCCCCTAAGGTGGAACTTGTGTGTACAGGACCAGGTCCCACAACTTCCACTAATCCCTTCCTCTTTAAGGTCACTTCACCGTCCATTAATCCTTTTTTCTCCCATCTTAACCCTTCAGCAAGGTCTCTCCAAGATGTACCCAAGGTCTCCTCTCCTTCTGTTAATCCTTCCCTTTTCCCTCTTAATCCTTTAGCGAGGCCTTTTCAAGAAGCACCCTCAATTGTAACCATTCCTCCTAAAGAAAAAATAAATGTAGATACTCTGTTTCTTGATTTTTTTCCCTTATTTGAAACGGATTTGATCCTAAATAGATCAGCCTTACTTATTTGTTTCAAAGAGATTGATAGTTTAAAATTAGTTCAAACATCTGATTTGGATGTAGTATATCTTCTTAACTCTTTGATAGGGAGATCTACAAGGGTGAAATTTCAATCTAAAATAGTGTCAAATCTTATTCTACAGTGGGCTGAGGAATTACAAATTAGAGGAATAGATGTTGTGCCTTTCTTTGGGGAAAAACGAAATCAATGTGCTGTTCCCAATTTGTTATCTCCCCCCAATACGGGTTTGGTGTCATCTGATTGGTCTAGTACTAGACCGGAGGATTTAAAAATATGCGTATCTAGGAATGAAAGGCGAGTGTTATATAAAAATCCTCCTCTTAAACAAACCGTGAATGATGATCAATCTAAGTGGAGTTGGTTACCTGGAGTTTTAGCAAGTACATCTGTTTCCTGCCCCAAACTGCATTCAAATTTTTAACAAAGAGTTGAAGCTCATGTCGTGGAATACTGCAGGCTTTAAAGATCATAAGGAGAAATTGGGCTTTTTGTATTCCCATAAGGCAGATATAATCTGTTTACAAGAAACATGGGTGGAAGGTAGATTAGCTCTTGAAAAAGATTATTTTGTGTTGGAAAACGGTGCAATTGCTTCTAGAAGAGGCCATGCAAAGGGAGGAATAGCATGTTTGTTATCAAATAGAATAAAATGGAACTATTCTCACTATCTCGATCCAGGGAAATTGTTCCAGGCAGTAACCTTAAAAGATGTATTTAAGGATTCCCCTAATACATCGTTGGTAGTGATAAACATCTATATTCCCCCAAATTGTTGCTATAATGATGGTCTAAAAACACTGTTCTCCTTTTTAATTAAAACTATGGACGCTTCTCCGCCTCCTCATGTATTAATGTTTGGGGATTTGAATTGTAATATATCCAATTGTGGGCTGGATTTATTCAGAAACAATCTCAGGGAGGAGTCTTTGAATATACCATCGGCCCAGTTTCCTGTTAAAGTTAAAACCAACAAAAGAGGTAAACTTGTTCTAGAAGGCCTACATAAAGTTGACTGTTTAATAGTAAATGGGAGGCTTCCTTCTGACACCCCGGCTGCCTTCACGCATAAATCAAACAAGGGAAAATCTATTATTGATTATGTTATGGCAGATTATGCCTTATTTTCCCAGTTGAAAAATATGAAGGTCATAGAGTCTAATCTTAGTGACCATAATGCGTTGATGCTTATAGTCTCTGTCAGTCTTCCGAAAGTAGATTCTTGGAGTATGGATACGGATCTGGTGAATTTTGACTCCAATTCAGGGAAATGTTTCTGGAATTTTCGTACCTTTGAAAGTTTGGTGTCTCTTCTGAATCAAACGGTCAAGAGTTTATCTCTTTGGGAAGGGAGAGAGCTGTTGGGATTTGCTAATTTTTTAGAATCGGTAATTTCCATAGCGGAAAAGAAACCCTATGTGAAAAAATCTTCTACAGTCCCTCATCCTTTGCGGGCTATAAACATAGAAATAAATAAAGTAATAAGGGGGCAATATTTATCATTTTCCCAAGAAGCCAAGCATAGGTTGTCAATTTTAAAAAGAAGAAGAGTTAGGCTTAAGGCCCGTTTAAAGCGCAATAAGGAAGATTCTCTTTGGATACAACTGAGGGAAGCTTCTTATAACGGCCAAGCCAAGACTTTCTGGTCTTTAATTGGCAAGGGATGTGGGACTAGAGCCAGTGCCACCCCTATTGCCATTGAGGAACAGATTTGGGTCCAATATATTGAGAATCTGTACAGTAGTAATAATTCACAATTACCTATTGTGGAATCTAATCATGTCTCCCTTACATTTGATTGTCCATCGGTTAAGGATATTGAACTTGCTATTATGAACATGCGTTCCTCTGGTGCGATGGGTCCAGATAAAGTCCCCATCTCTGTTTTAAAACACCAGAGTGAACTTTGGAGCAAAATCCTCTTTCCTGTATTTAAATTTTGTTTTTCGAGTGGAATAGTCCCCCCTTCCTGGAAAGGAAGTATCATTGTTCCTTTATATAAAAAAGGGGCAAGAGATCTTCCTCAAAATTATCGTCAAATCGCTTTGCTTGACGCCATTGGTAAAGTTTTCGCAAAATGTATTCTTATTCTAATGAACCAATGGGTAACTGAGTTTAAAATCCTGCCTTTTGAACAAACAGGTTTCAGACAAAATCACGGAACTCTAGATAACTTGACTGCTCTTCATGTTATCACGGAAAAATATGTGAAGGTCCGTGGTGGGCAGGTTTACGGCGCCTTTATTGACTTCTCCACCGCTTTTGATAAAGTGGATAGAATATTGCTCTGGAGAAAGTTATTTGATTTAGGTATGCCCCCCTTTCTTATTAAATTAATTCGCGCACTTTACTCAGATACCTGGTGCAGAGTTTTACTGGGAGGTGAACGTGGTTTATCCAAAATAATTTTTACTTCTAATGGGTTAAAGCAAGGTTGCCTGCTGGCTCCTTTGCTGTTTTCCCTTTATACAGTTGATTTACCTGTGGCCCTCTCAGCATGCGCTGGTATTGCCCCGTCTTTGGGTGGAGTTCCGATTGCATGCCTTATGTATGCAGATGATATCTTGATTTTGGATCTTACCCCAAAGGGCTTGAATAATCGTTTGCAAGCGCTGTCTGAATACGCCGAAAACCATTACCTATTGATAAACACGGCAAAAAGTAAAGTGATATGTTTCTCCGGTAAGAAGAAACCCAAATTTCTTAATTTTCCTTGGGTGGTGGGGGATCAAAAATTGGAAATTGTGAAATCTTATACCTTTCTGGGCAAAATTGTCACAAATAATCTAAGTGACAAAGCACATATGGATAATAACTCCCGGAAGGCTATTTCACAGGGAAAGAGTTTAGTATCCCTATATAAAGCAACAGGTAGAAGGCACTTTTCTATTCTTCTCGATGTTTTTAGAGCAAAAGTTCCTGCCTCCCTATTATACGGTATAGAGTTAACAGATTTAAGAAAGTGGAGTTTTTTAAACTCCGCAGAAGGGAAAATTCTGCGTAGTTTATTATCTGTTAGCACAGCAAACTCTACTGTTTCCCTGAGACAAGAATTGGGTTTACGCAGTAGCTGGGTACAAGGTTTGGCCAGTGTTATACGTTGGGTAATTGGTATAGCAAAAAGTGAGTCTAACACCTTAAGAGATCTTATAAAAAATGAATTGCTGGGAAACTTTAATGACTATTCTTTACTTGTAAAAAACTTCAGATTCGCTGTGGTACAATTGAAATTGGATGAAGAGACCTTATTTTCTTTATCCTCTTATCAATTAAAAACTATCCTGAAATCTACCACATGGGAACTGGGGTTTTGTCAGGACAGAGACTCCCGGCTGTTAAAAAAAGGTGGCACTCCTGTTATAGAGTCCTGTATTTTGCGGAAAGCTCAACCTTATATGTACTGGAACATCTCTCATGGCGTTCGTCGCTTAGTGTACTTATTAAGACAAAATCTGCTTCCGTTGAAAGATCTTTGTGCTAGATGGTATGGACATTCAGCACTTTGTGATCTTTGTCAGATGCATGACCAGGACTTAAATCATGTTATCTTTGTTTGTCCTGCCCTGATGCCTTTTAGGCGTAGATGGTTACGACCAATTTGCCTTCAACTCAACATTCTTTCAGCTTCATCATTTCAGGCGGCCTTGATTAACCCACCTAATGAAATGTTTTGTTTTAAACTGTACGGTTTCTTTAAATGTTTTTTGGACCTGTATTAAGTTGTTTATATTGTTTTTTTTGTTTGTAGTGTTGTATTTTATGTGTTTCTTGCTTGGTATGTATATCTTGGTTTTTATGTGGACCTCCAAGGAGTTCCTTTATCATAATAAATAAAACTTAAAAACTTGAATAGTTCAGTTGACCTGTTCAACAATTCCAAAAGCTTCAGGTCTGAAAACTGCAATGTAATCTTTGCTCAATGTGTAGTGCTGTGCTAATCATCTTAACAACCTCATTATTAAAGTGCATCCCTCTCTCTGATTCGAGAGAAACTGGCATGTCATATCTTGAGATCAGTTCTCGTAACAACATTTTTGCTACAGTGAGCATGTCATTTCTTATGGTTGGGTAGGCTTCTACCTATCTCAAGAAGACATATATTATGACATATCTGAGCCCTTTGAATGCAGGTATTTCAATAAAATCCATCTGCATTCAGTTGAAAGGTCCACCTGGTCTCCCTATGTGACTCAGTGTGACATATTCTTTTTCCTGCATTCATTTGTTGACATATTACGCATTTGTGACAAATGTTTTCAGCCAGTAAACTGAATCTGGGACTAAACCAATGTTGGCGAAAAAGTCCGATTATTGCTTCCCTACCTAAACATGTGTATCCATGATAGTAACCTGTCATGGGGAACAATAAACTATCTGGCAACACGGGCCTCCCATCAGCCGACACCCTCATGTCATTAGCATTTTCCTCGCAACCTGCTTTAATCCAGCTGTTCTGTTCTGCTTCTGAAACACTTTCCTGCACCGATTTTTTTTTTTTAACTCTTTTTATTAAGGAAAAACATAGGAAATACTTACAAAAAGGAAAATAACACAAAATAAACAAACCAAAACATCAGGTGATGTCATACTTTCTTCATCACATGGGTTATTATGGACAGGTACAGGATCACACGTGGCAATGTTTAATACTAGGATCATAGGGATTCTTGCATTTCCAATTCCAGCTGTGACATCGGTGGTTCACAGATCTCTCCTTGGTGACTATTTCACGCCCCCCATACCTTCCCCCATTTCTTCGGGAAACCCCTGGCCACATACACTGATTTCCCTGTGAACATACACCAGTCAAGGTCTTCCGCCCACTTAGAGACTCGGGCGTCTGACTGGCTCCCCAGAGCTGAGCAACATTTTGTTTAGCCACCATATACGCCAGCGTCACCCATTGCTTCTGGTACGCGTTTAGATCTGTAGGTTCCCACACATTCAACAGACACCTTCGGGCTTCTGGTCATATCTCTTCACCCAAAACTTCCTTTAGTTCATCATGGATCTTCGCCCAAAATATCTGTATCACCACACAGTGCCAAAGAATATGCATTAAGGTGCCAGGTTCTCTACACTCTCTTCTATACTCTCCACTCCCCCCTTGTCCCATCCGCACCAATCGAGGCCCAGTGATATAGGATCTATGCAATATCTTCAGTTGCACAAGTTGGAGCCTCATCTGAATCGCCACTACCTTGGGGGAGGAAGCCGCCTCCACCCACTCTTCGTCATCCAATTCCAAACCATCTGCACTCCACTGGGCTCCAATACGCCCCAGCGGGCTCTCCATGTTGTTAACCAGTTTCATATATATCAAACAAATAGTTTTCTCGGGACTGTGCCCATCTAGCACCCGGTCCTCAAGAGGTGACGCCTCCGGGAGCACGTGCCTCTAGGCACGTGGGTAATGAGGGCATGCCTCACTTGCCGATATCTATAGTGTTCATTATCGTGTAGACTATACAGTTTTTGGAGAGACTCAAATGTACGTAGTGACCTTTCCCCAAACATCCTTTATCTGGGTGATTCCAATAAGGTCCCACTTATCAAACCCTTTAGTTTTCCACAGGCTACCTAATTTCTCTGAATGGGCCAAACAATGCAAACTTCCCCGGTTTGGAATATAGAGCTCTATCTATCATTCCACCTGGAGCCAGCCCCCGGTCCATGGCATAACCCGGATCACCCGGGGGTCCGTAGGCAATATGGTTCACAGCAGCCAACTGCGAAGCCCAATAGTACTTCCTTAAACCCGGTAGTCCGATTCCGCCACCGTACCACGGGAGTGTCAATTTAAAAAACGCTATTCTGGGTGTACCGTCCCACAGAAGCCGCCTCTGGAGAGTCTCAACCTCCCGGAAATAGGAGGCCGGTACCGGTGATAGAGCGCGCAGGTCACCCGACTATAAATTTACCAAATACTCACCTAGACCCATATACAAATTAATCACAATTTCTTAGATCAGGTAACCTGGGCACTATCTACCAGATATTTGTACTTCCTAGGTCCTATAGACTTACTCTCCTCGTCATCGGTATCTGTGAACCTATGGGATCAGGGAATCTAGCATAATAAGTATGGTAGCAAGACAACAATATGCACTCATATAATAATCACAGACTCGAGAAGTTTTGAAAACCTTTATCTAATCTTCATCAAAAGTCATGAGCCAAAGATTAACAGCAAGCAAGCTATCTATAATCAGGATTACAAACAGCGTATAACTATGCAAAAGATATATTATGCCAACCATTTAGAACTCTAAATGGAAGGTAAGAACAAGGAACATACTGAAATGTACCTATAGAAATCAGACTTGAAGTGGTATTTTCTAAAGGACGGGAAAACAAGGGACATGCTATAAGTTACAGCTAATCGAAATACAAGGGTGGGTAAGAAGAGGGAACACAAAGTATAATGACGTAACTGGATTTACCATGTAAGATAGGGAAGGTAAGAAAATGGAACACACTAATAATTCAGAGTAATCACTTCAGCTTTCCTTAAAGGGAGGGAAAGAAAAGGATCATCTATTTATTCATGTACAGTACTTAACATCCAACTCTAAGGAGGGGGGGAAATGGAACCTGCTAATAACGGCAAGATTTACGACTTTCTTATTTGTTACAAAGGAAGGGTAAGAAAAGGAACATATGCAAATAAGACTTTAGCAATTCAGGAAGGGAAAAGGATGCAAATGATACTATTTGTTATCCACCCAGATTTATATTTACCTAGACGGAGTGAAGACCAACCCTAGCCACGGGTCAGTTAAGGACAGAAACCACGAAAGTTGCAAACGCCTGTAGGCCAGCAAGTGCAGGTCAGAATCAGGACAGGAAAGCCAGATTTGGATCAGAACCGGACCACCGAAAGTTGAGACCAACACCCGCAGTTCAGTTGCAACGCCTGCGCTACTCCCTGTCTGCAGCTATCAGTCAAAACCCCGATTGGGTTATCGAATTTCCCAGCAAAGTTCTTGCCAGCACTTCAGGTCCCAGAACCCCGATTGGGTCAGCGAGTCTTCTGACAGAGTGCTTCGCAGCACCTCTGTTCTCGATCAGCTAATGAGTGCGTTGGGTCAGTGACAGGTCAGCTATTCTGACAAGTCGGACAACTTCTCTATCTAAACCTAGGCTAGTTATACTATTTTCCAGGTTTAGTGTACCACCCCCCAATTTTGCAAGTGTAAGGATCCCCAATTTCGATTGGACAAGAGAGAAGGAGAGGTCGACACACCACCTAAATATTTGATACTTCAGCATTGAATATTAATTTTTACATTCCCGCCCATCAATTCCTGGTTCACATTACTTGGGTGATTCACGTAACAATGGTCGCTGTATTAATAAATACATTGTAATTCAACAGGTACACTCTGGCTTCTGCGAGCAAGGGCAAAGTTCAGCTGCTCAGGAGCATCTTGGATGTGGCTGTCTTGGCTGGCTTTCAATGTCAAATGACTTCAGCCCTCCTCTTGTAGGGTGCCGTGTGCAGAAGGATTTTCAAAATGGAGTATTCCCATCCCTCAGGCCCAAAGATTACGATACATGAAAAGTAATGGGAAACTGTTTTAGAACATAGAATAAATGATTTCACTGTATACCATGAACTTCTATTCTATACCCATTACCTTATTTTTATCTATTGCATTATAATTAGGCAAAACGAACAGCTTGGCAAAAGCAGCAGTGCAAGCTTCCTGCATGTGAGAACATAAAGCAGCCATCTTAATTCTAATGAGCATATGTGAACAGTTTCCTACCAAGACAACGAATACGTCACGTCACATGGGTATGACCGACGTATGCGCAGTCCAAATTCCCGCGTAGCAGCGGTCATTTTAGATGCAAGTGCGTTAGTCTTAGTAGACACATAGGCAAGCTTCTCTCGGACACCCAGTATATACGGGAAAATGTAAAATTAGTAAGACAAACATGTTGGTTACTTATTAATACTGTTATTCGAGGTTCTTGAATACAAGCAAGTGGCTTTTTGTGCGAATCCTTGCTCCATCACCGGGTCCATCGCATTCTGCAGGGCATACAAAAACCGGGGCAAAGCCATCATCTCGAAGAGAGCGGCTCTTCCAAGCAGAGACAGCGGAAGAGATTTCCAGCGCTCCACATCTTTCTTACACCTATTCAACGGGGATGTCAGGTTATTAGCGTACCGCAACTGTGAATCAAGCGTAATATATATACCTAAATACCTAAATCCTACAGTCTCAATCTGAATTGGGCACAATTGCGGGATCACCGGCGGGTCGCCCACAAGGACAAAGAGCACTGGCTTTGACCAGTTTATCGTCAATCCTGAGTATCTACCAAAAATGGCTAGCACATCAAGAAAATTACTCAAGGACTCTCTAGGAATAGTGAGGTAAAGCAAAATGTCATCTGCATATAGTGAGATTTTATCTTCCCAGACAGGCGACCATCTTAAGCCCCGTATCGATCTAACCCATCTGACCCAAGCCGCCAATGGCTCCATTGCAAGTGCAAAGAGCAATGGGGACAACAGGCATCCCTGACTCGTGCCCCTCTCCAACGGAAAATCATTGGACTTACAGTTATTGACAACAACCCTGGCTAGGGGATTCGCATACAGCAGTCGCACCCAACCAATGAAGTCACTTCCAAAGCCCAGCTTCGCCAACACAGCAACCATATATTGCCATTCCACCCTATCAAATGCCATAGTGGCGTCAAGGGACACCAAGACAGTTGGTTCATGTATCCTCGAAGAGCCCCCAAGGACTCCGTGCAACCTCCGCAAGTTCAGCGCCATATTGCGACGCGGCATGAAGCCGGACTGGTCCGGATAGACCAGAGTCGTGATCACCTTGACCAGCCGAGTGGTGAGTAATTTCGCTAGGATTTTGGGCTCTGCATTAAGAAGCGAAATAGGCCTATAGGAGGAGCATTGCGTCTTGGGCTTACCCACTTTATGTATGGCTGCAATATTTCTGTTACTTTGTCCATTGCGAGTAAGCACCCAAAAATGCAATTCGAAGCTATTTCAAATACTACTGAATACAGAGCTAGCACATTAGCTTATACAGCAGAACAAGCATCTGACATTTACTCACTGATACAAGATATCAAAACAGCCGACACACAAGGGACCACCATCATCCAACAGTTAAAACATTTTGAATTTTTGGCAAGGAGAGAAATCAATCAGAAACTACATGCATCGACGTTGGTGCAATATCATCGAGTTAAACGCATCCCCAGAGGTTTGAGGCTGTCTATCAAACCCATGCTTTTTAGGTTTCATCTTAACAAAGACTTTATGGAGCGATGGTACTCGATTTTAAACAAATGCAGCCTGGACCTAATCCTGTTATTAGTGGAGGAATTAGCTAAAGTTATAAATGAACTTTCGAAAGAAATTGAAGAGGTAAAGGCAGATCTGGAGGAAAGAATGGATAAAGCCGACTGGGACAAATCCCTAGAGGAGATAAACATGAGGTTAGATAAACACACAAAAGAAATCCAAGAAGGCAAACTAAGAAAGTTTAAAAGGGATACACTGGATTATAAACTTCAAGAGGTGTATACTTGGGCGGAGGTGTATGCCCAAAGAAGAAGTTATCCCAGAAAGAAAACAAATGTGTCATCCGAGGAAAGCTCAGTGTCAGACTTAGACTTATCAACGAATAGACCGCCAGGACGATCGCAACTTTCAGGGGATACAGCACCAGCTAAAACATCTGATGATGGAAGAGCACAAGGCCCCGGGTCTAAGCAGCCTTTTTTATCCGATGCCGCGTATTCCAGTCAACCACCAGGAACATCGAAACAAACAGGAAAACCAGGCGAGGTCTCAAAAAAAACCATCACGAGGAGTCAGAAGTGAACATAGTAGTGAATATTTCAGATACCAATCTATCCAGTCAGCAATTGAAGATTTTGAATAAAGGATTAGGATTTGTGCCTACTTACATAACTAATCAACTTGATTGTGAAGTGTCACTGTTTAAGTTCATGAGATCACTCAGATTGAGACATTTTTTTACAAATGTTATTCCTGTTCAACCTCAGAAAGAAGCAACAGATTTGTTGGAATTTCGCCCTAAATCAAAGTTCCAAGCACCAGTTTCTCATAAGATCTTAGATGCCTTTGAAAGATCGGTTCGCAATGATCTGCAGAAAATCAATTTACAGAAGAATCAAAGGAAAATTTGTCCATCCAAGAAAGAAGCACTCTTAAGTCATTGCAAGACAACCCAGATATCTTTATTCAAAAAGCAGACAAAGGTGGGGCAATTGTGGTGATGAATAAGAAATTCTACACAGACAAAGTGGAAGAACATGTTTCTGATACTCAAACGTATTTACAGTTAGACAGGGATCCAACAAATGAGCTCAAAGCAACACTTCAAATCATTTTGGAAAAATCTGAGGAACTGGGTCACATTACTAGCACTACCAAACAATTTTTGACAGTTGATTATCCGAGGAGACCAAGATTGTATATGCTCCCAAAAATACATAAAGACTTACATAACCCACCGATGAGACCAATAGTGACAGGGTGTGGTACCATCTTTGAACCCCTAGGGCATTACATAGACACATTTTTACAACCATTTGTGCAACAGTGGCCTTCATATGTGAAAGATACGACAGCCTTTTTATTGAAACTGCAAGCCATCAAAGTCAACAAGAATATGTTACTTTGTAGCATAGATGTTAAATCCTTGTATACCTCCATTCCTCACCAAGCAGGTCTAGAGGCTGTGGAATGGGCTCTGCTCAGCCAGCCCTCAATCAGGGCGGATAAAGTATTCATCTTGGAAATACTACATTACTGTCTATATCACAGTTATTTTCAATGGGAAGAGCGGTTCTTTTTACAGCAACAAGGGACATCCATGGGATTTGCAGGGGCTCCTGCATATGCGAATACATTTATGGCTAAATTTGAATCTGATTATATTTATGCGGACCAAGATTGGAAGACTCATGCGATAATCTACTGTAGATTTATTGATGACATTTTTGTCATTTGGAATGCAGACAAAAATCTTCTGGTCAACAAACTGGCCTTACTTAATCAGCACAATGAACATATACAGTTTACCTTCAATATAAGCAATGACACAATTTCATTTTTAGATGTAGCAATTTGCTTGGATAACTCAGAATTGCACACAGAAGTTTTCCGGAAAGACACAGATGTCAATAATGCATTACTTTTCCAGAGTTTTCACCCTCAGAATTTGAAAAATAATCTACCACTATCACAATTCTTGAGGATCAAAAGAATTTGTTCAAGAGACACAACTCTCGAGCAGCATCTGGATACACAACAGAAAAAATATGAAGAAAGAGGATATCCTAAAGAAATTTTGGTCAAAACAAGAGTGTCGTGTATTTCTATAGGTTCTGAATCGATCCCCCTATTCCTGACCCTATTCTGGTTAAACTACCTAGCTAGTTAACTAACAGTCAGCCAATGAGGCAAGAAATCCCCCATGATGCAGATACCGTTATCTGACGCAGTCACACTACGGCACAGGAACGTGTTATCTGATTAGGTCATAACGCTTGAGATCTAATTAGACAAGCGACATTCCTCCAGCCCCTGATAAGGCATACGACGTTCTCATAACAAATCAAACCTATGACAACCTGGAAAATCCGTGCGGCCATGGTTTTGATTTCACAGAGAACTTTTGCAAAAGAATGTGCTAACGAGCAAGTCGTATGACATCTTTATTGACGTACCTATGTCCATCCTTACGTCAATCTCGGCACCTTTAAGGTATAAATATTGCCGACCTTGCCCTATGCAAACACACGCGTGGTGACAAGACGGAGCAGCCACACTTGCCGAAGCCGAGAGCAGAAGCAGACCCCGCAGGCAGCAGCCCCGCCTTCCTGACGCGCTGAGAGACGCGCTGCTATCTCAAGCCGAGAGACCCAGCACCGGCGCTTCTGGGCAGCCCTCGCAGGCAGCCTGGAATATCGAGAGCAGAGAAAGAGATACCATTCCTCATTCATCCTAAATTCCAGGTACAGAACTGAATAACCCCTCCTAGAGAATTCTTTAGTTATTCACTTGGCAAAAACAAACTTAACTTAAACTGTAACTTTCTATTCCCGCCCACGCATTAGACTTAGGTCAGGTACACGGGGTAGGCGTATTTAGAAACACCAGTTGAGTACGTTTAGTCAAATGTATATGTGTATGTAAATATATTTTAATCATTTTAAACATCATATGGCTCAGAAACCATATCAATGTTTTTACAGTATTATTTTATACTATTGCTTCTAATGTATGCACTTTACTTAACTATAAGTATTGCAATAATATCGATCCATTTCTCTTGTACGAGAAAAGAGACTGATCAATAAATAACATCTTTTATTGAACACGCCCGTCTCTTCCTTTTCTCTACATTCTGATGAGACTAAGAATGCACGTACTGACTGAGTAAAATAATTGCCTTGTGCTCACACGACTCTTGAGATTGACTCTTGATTAGGGGAGAGCAAAGTTGTCATGTTCTATGGTTGTCAGAAACTAAATCCCTTCTTGTCTAATCAGGGGAGTTAATCCTTCCTTGAACATTCGAGAAAGTTTCTAGCGAACTCTGAGCTTAGCTGGCAAACCCAAAAATTAAGTCTAGTTTCGACAGTAGTAGACCTAGTTAACGTCTGGCCTAGGCCTTTACTGCTGTAGGTACTATTCCAATGCGCAGAGCCTATTGGGAAAATAGGAGCTACACTACATGGCGCCCAACGCGTTTGGAAAGGGCGATAAAACGAACGTAAGACATTTAGAGTAACTCAGTCGTGCTTTCTCACTCAGACCCCTTTTCCCAAATACTCCAAAGACGTCTGGAGTGGGTGAAAGGTTATTATATCCTCCAAAACCTCGCAGGAGGGAACTCCTATGTATGGTTCTTGGTCTAGTCAACGTTGAAGGATAAAACAGTTCCAGAATATTGTGCATCTAATCTCTGTTTCCATAAGAAACCTGATCTGCAAACAAACATAATACCATCCTGTCTGTAAAATGGCAGAGAGTGATGATGAAAGAGAGGCAATTAGATTAGCTACTGAAATAGCAGATGCTGATGCTGCCATGCAAACAGCAGACCCGGATATAATACTCATCCAGGTCGCCAAAAGGAGATCTATAACCTTAAAACTTATAGAAAATGGACTGACACCTAGAGGTGGCACAGTCATATTCGTAATTGAGGCACACGAATATCGGCAGACAGAGGTATACTATACATGGATACATTTTCCAGCAGCAAATGCTGTAACAAAGTACTTCCACTATTACAAAGTAGAGGAACCTCCTGAAACGTACACTCCTTTCGAGGAGGTGGAAGTACCACTCAAATTCCAAGAGCATTTGCTCTTATTTGATGGCGCCCTAAAACATAACAATCACATTACAAGGCTCGGTCCTTTAGGAAGACCAGGAGCAACGTGGCCGGTCCTAGCCGGATACACACCACATCCAGACATCGAAAGAATGCCTGCAGCAGAGCTGTTAATACAGCTAAAACAACTACTAAAAATTCACAGACAATTAGTTCAGTATGTAATGCGGACTTCAACAATTCAGCCAGCGATTAAACTACCACAGCTGACCCCTCACCAGGGGAACACAAATAAAATTACACCACAGAACATCCAATCCTGCCTAGGTAAAGTTCCAGCTAAATGGGAACAAATACCATTCTGGTTGGCACAGAAAATTACCCAAATAGAGGCGGTGTTTCCTGACACCACCCCATTAGAAAAACACAGGATTCTGACTATATGTCTCCCAATGGGAATCGCACCCCACATTGAGGACTGTGACACTTGGGGTACAGTCTTTGCTTCCATCTATACAAAAACGCACGGTGTTCCATCCATTTCGGTGATACCAGATGTGCTAAAACAAATTCAAGATGAATACGGTCCAGAACCTGCTTTTAACTCTTGGTATGAAATTACTGAAAGACTTCAAGCAGGTCTCGGCTATATTATTAGCCAACATAAAAGGTGAAGCAGCAAACGTGGCGATCCGCCAGAGGTTAAAAGAGACAGATATAGCAGACCAACCAGCTGAAATTGCCAGAATCATAGAAAAATCCTATGAAGAACTAGGCAAAGATAGTCTAGGTGGAATACCTGTAAAACCGCAACTGACTACAAGTCCAGAAAAAATGTTTTTTAATAATAATAATAATTCACCAAAAAAGAACTGGGATGGGAACAAACAATCCAATCCTAAAGAAAAGAAATTCCAGTCCAGAGGAAGGTCTCCTAGGCGAAGAGAGAAATCTCCAAACCCGAGACAAAGGTCACCCCAGAGTGACCCCTCTGGGAATAGATATAACCTTAGAAATAGGGATAATATTAAAAAACCTGATAGATATCAAGACATTGATACACGTCCCTCTCAATCTTTTCAGAATTCCTCGCAGAAATCGGAAAGAAGAGGACGATCAGAAGAGCACGCCAAGTCCAAAGACAAGGAACCTGCTCAACTGAAAAAGAAATTACAATTTCCAAAAAAGAAGGTAGCCAGTATCAAGGTAGTTAAAAATGCCGAGAATACTGAGGACACAACTGAAAAACGGAGAATGGGCTCAGACAATGCTAGACATCGCAGCAGAGGTGAGCATAGCTCGCAAAGTCCTTATGAATCATCTGGAGACAGTGGACACGAATGAATACCTTCAAGTGGAAACTGCGGACACCAGAGTTAGCAAGCCCCACAAGATATACGAGATAACATTACGTATAGAGGGAGATAAGACTAGGAAAATAAGGGGACTATTTTGGGATAACCTCTCAAAGGGTTATGACATCCTTCTAGCTGAAAAAGACTGGCCACCAGAGTTTGTCAGGGAGTGCCCTCATGGCGAAGAAGTAATTATGCCTGCCTTCTCGAATCAAATACCGATTCATAAAAAATACACACTTGCTAGAAAGTGGGCAGTGGCCTTAGCACCTGCTTTATATAAAAATCATGTAGGATGGGATGAGGATTCTCCTCCTCACAAAATCCAGTTAAAATCACAACCTACTGCACAAAGGCAGTACCCAATTAAGCAAGAAGCTAAAAAACAAGTAAATGAAATACTAGATCAGCTAGAATACCAGGGGGTGATTGAAACGTGCACCTCACAAATGAACAACCCTTTGTTTCCGGTCTCCAAACCAGACAATTCATATCGTCTAGTTTTGGATTACCGACACCTTAACACATGTTGCAAAACTTTTGCAGTGCAAAACTCACACAGTGCTGCACTAATGAATAACATAGTGCGCAAAAAATACAAAACAACCTTGGACATCTCCAATGGATTCTTTTGTCAAAATATAGCACCAGAGAGCAGATATTTAACTGCATTCTCGGTAAATGGCACTCAAAAACAATTCTGTCGGTTAGCCCAGGGGTACAAGAACAGCCCGGGGGTATTCTCAGCGAGAGTAACAGAATTACTACAACTATATGATGATGAAGCATTATCTTATGTCGATGACATTTACTTAACAGATGATGACTTGGAGACTCACTTGAAAAGGGTGAACACCATAATACTTGGATTCGCTGCAGAGGGTTACAAATTCAACTTCAAAAAGTTCAGAATTGCCCATCTGACAGTCCTATTCTTAGGATATGAGTTATCAAGTGAAGGCAAAAGCCTGGCAGACAATTTCCTAGAGAAATGTGCCGTAATCCAAGCCCCTAAAACACTAAAAAACCTACAGTCAATTCTAGGCTTCCTAAATTTCGGAAGAACATACATTGCAAATTACGCAGAAAGGGTCAAACCCCTTTATGATCTAATTAAACCAGACTTTAAAAGATCCAATTGGACTCAAACACACACAGAAATTTTGAGATCCTTACAAACAGACATGCTAATTAAAACAAAATTAGAAACACGTGATAACACACGCAACCTTGTGATCCGAGTCATCCCAGGGAGATGCGGATTCACATACCTGACCTCTAATGAGGGAGAAAAGGTACCAATTGCATTCAAATCACACTTGTACACAAAAGCTGAACAGAGATTCAGCAACAAAGGAAAAATTGTTCAAGCAGTTCAAACCGCAATAGCTAGAGAAAAAGACATAGCTGACGGTAGACATATCACAGTCAGAACAGCTGAATCAGCCTTTGAGGCATTAACAACACCGTGTAATTTACCATCAACAACATTGGATCCAGAATGGATACAATGGGTGAATTCAATCACAACGGACAAAGTATACTACTACTTTGATCCAGAACTAGAAGAATTAGAAAATCTAAAATTTGAAAAGACGTATCCTCTGCCAATCGACATTCTGCCTCTACGACATTACGCCTGTGTAATCTATACAGACGGACATGCTCAACCCTCCGTTTGGGGAGAACATGCATACAATCCCACATGTGAGATTACAAAAGAAGTGTGGCGCGGAGGTAAACTAAGACCTCTATTAACAAAATCACACTCAGTAGAAACTAATTCAGAACTACAAACTGAAATAATAGCTTTGAAAATGGCGCTAGATAATGCGGATCGCGAATTCCCGACACTTATAGTGTCAGATTCATATTTCTGCGTCAAAGCATATAACAAGGATTTGCAGACATGGATTCAGAACGGTTACAAAGATGACACAGATGCACCAATAAAGCAGAGACTGCTCTGGGAACAAGTAGCTCTTTTGAAAAAAGAACTACCAAAGACTCACGTGACACACTCACTGAGTCACCAGCGTGATGGCGTTCACGTTGTAGGGAATTCATTGGCTGAAACAGCCGCAGCGGCAGCCAGTAAACCGGCTCCCGTAGATCGAAAAAAGCGTACATTAAAATACATTGACGGCGAAACATTGCTGGCGGTGAAAACGTCATCAAAAGGCGACTGCTCAGCGTTACCGATCAACTATCCACTCAATTACACATACATAATCGATGCAAACTCCGTCCCTTTTGCTCGAATCCCTGGAGTGGGGGATAGAGTGATTCCAAACATGGACAGGAGACACTTGTTAATCGCAGACGCACATATGGGTGAGGGTCTTGGACACCTCAAACTAAAAGATTCTCTGGAAGATTTACAATCACGGTACTGGTGGCCAGGCATGAGCCTACATCATACCATGTTTGTAAAAAACTGCCCAAACTGCAACAGAAATCGCAGTGGGGAGAGAAAAAATATGATACGGTGGAATCTGACTGCAGATAACATCACCAGTAAAAAGAATGGCTTGCGATTAACATATACAGGCTAGTTTCCACTTATAATGTAGATCCACAGCACTCGGCTGACGTCCGGACTGTTATACAAGATTTGCGAGTCTAAATGGCATATACGCTAAGAGCATGCTACGTTCGACCATTTTTTTTCACTCAGGCAATCCAGCCTGGGGGGGGAAAGAATGGCCAAATGAGCACAGCCCAGCGGGAATCTTCTCACTTCCTTCCTGAGGGTATGGGATGGTGTAAAGAAAAAACCAAGGCAGAAAGCAATCTATAATGGAAAGGACATTAGGTTCGGGAGCTGGGTGGGTCAAACATCTAATAAGTGTCCAACGTAGTCTAAATAACTTGCCAAGAAATTCTCTGAAGGGATTCAGTCCGTACGAATTATTATTCGGAACTAGGATGTTGATCTCTGACCTTGATAGTCAGACTTCAGTGGTAATAGAAAAAACCTTTGATGTCAAAGACCGTTTGGCTATTTTGCAGGACTTAAACAAAACAAGAAAAGACCTGAGCAACATACAGTTGAAACAACAGCCAACAACCACTGAAGAATCACCACCTGTCCCAGCAAGACCTGTCTGGATTCCAAAAGTCGGGGATCTAGTCAGGGAGAAGATCGCGGTAAAGAAGGAATTTGGGCCTTCTTACAGAAAAGCAGTTCCTGTCTTGTCTGTCAACGGGACAAGATCAGTTGTACTACCGCCACTTGCTGGAAAAAAGGAGAACCGAGTTGTATCCATCGACCTGGTAAAACCACAACATGTGGCCGATAACAAACGGTAGGCCAAGTGGACTCCCAATAAGTAGCAGAACACCAAGGTTTGCTACCAGTACAGAGGTCCTAACAAAGAGGCTCATCACATTCGAAACGCCTAAAGAAGAACAACAAGGACTATGCAACAATGCAATAGAACTCAGACCTCTGAAAACCCAAATAAAGACATTTAGCAGAGACACACCAATCTACAATGAAGTTCCAAGTGAAAATGCAAGAAACAAAAATCCTGAACCAATTGGAACAATTGACAGAACTGCATCTGGTTACTTCATCAACTTCGATGATTCCTCTGAAGGTTTCAGCGAACAAAAGACACAGCCATCATCAAAATCCTTTAAAGACAAAGCTAAGGAACTTTTGAAACAACTGAAAGAAACATATCTGGTTACTCCATGGATTGAATTTTGGGTGGGTTTTGGTGCATTTATCCTCATACTTTGGCTCATCATGGTATTTACCTTGGGACGCTTCATTGAGGGAAAATATGCTAAAATGGACACAGCAAGTCAGAACATCAACTTGGTCCTCAAACCACACACATCTTCACACGTCGAGAAACGAGAACTTTCTTCAGAACTTTCTTCAGCCAACTTCACAGCAATTCCAATACCTGGTGGGGTAGCCTGGGACAACACTGACTATGAAATTTATGGTCCGGTCGAGATCCTGAAATATCCACACCAAATCAAGATTTCCTTGAGTGACTTTGCAAAACCAAACTCATTTGCTGATGATTGGGACTTTGAAAGTATAAACAATATGATGTCTGACTTAGTAATGTCTGCTAAATTTACAAAACATGATTATTTGCAAGGTTCTACAAATTATGATAGTATGTATTGCTATAACCATTATGGTAACCATTTCTTGCATAAATCTGCACAACATAGAAATGTTTTAAATTATAATCAATGGGAACATTGTGCTACACCTCCAAAAGGGAGCTCTAGAACCGTTTATGACAAATATTCATATTTTTCAGGTTTTAACATAACTAATGCTGAAACATTTTATTACAAATTGTCAATAAAGACAGGGATGAAAACCATGATAACCAACACGAAATTGATATATTCAGATTCATTCTTTGAAAAAATGAATACTTTTGGATTTGATTATTGGGACAAAAATGTTGATTTGAAAAGTGTTTGGGGTACAAAAGAATGGCAAGTACAGGGTATAGAAGCTTTGTTTAGAGCCTGCATGATCCCAGAACAAATGATATTTTTAAATGACACTGTTCAACAAACCACCTGTCTTGGCTTAGCCAAAATCAAAGATTTAAATAACCTGTCTATTCCAAAGCCAACAATGTTTAGCAATAACTCTGATACAGATGAAGAAATAGACATAAGCCATATACTTAACCAAAACAGAACACATCCTGATTGGAAACAATGGTTGATCTGGCCCACAGATACAAATAACTGTCAAGATAGATTCCTGAATAAAACACAGGGTTTCAAAATGACCAGGCCAGACCCTAGATATCCTCAAAGACATCACCCAGGGATAATAACAACCTACAGTGTGGGCAAATTATGCCTTCAATGGCTACAAACTTCCACACTGCCTGAAATTAAGCAACACCTAACTTTACTTACTGATGGTGCTGACTTGCGTGATTTCATACTGGGACCACGCAAACAGCGTCAAAAGCGTTTCATAGCAGCCTCTGTATATGCAGCATACAATGAGGCCTGGAAGGTTACTCAAATTGAAACAGCAGAGAGAATACGTGAAATTGATCGTATTAATTTGGAAAAATCACTTTCTGTAGTGGACAATGGGTTAATGACTCTGTCCTCCAGAATATTTTCATTGGACAGCATTGTGTCTTCAGCAATCGACATATTATCGCAAGACTTACTGTTATTACAACATGGTCAGTCGCAATTGCGCTCTATTGTACAGCTTGGCTGGACGTTACAAAATCTGCGTTCAGGCTATGTGCCTTGGCGTTTAATCAACACAACGTCACTATTCCAAATCTTTAACCTTACTGATAGACAAATCGGTATGGCGCAGAAGGGTGCTGATTATACAATCTTGAGCATTGAAAAACTAGAAAGATTACCAATGACAATGTCAGAACGACCTGTCAGTGAATGGATAATCCACGGAATCATAAATATTCCAATCTCAACCTTCAGGTTTCAATACTGCCAAAAATATATACAGGCTGGCATGTACGAGAAATTGGGAAAGGGGTACCTTAAAACAACTTGGAACCTGCCCTATTCACATGCATGTGTCAGTAACAAAGGACAGAAAGTGTTTCTTAGTGGCAACAATTGTGCTATGTCACTAAGCGGCACGCTTCTGTGTAACGGTATTAGTTTGCACGGAGCCTGTGAAGGGAATTCATACAACCTTTCATGTCACCAGCAAGGCGCACCTGCAACTGAAATAGAACCATTCTTTCAAAGACTCTATAATGGGAGTTACATTCTTATTGTAGACCGCAGATGTTGTAGTCTTATGCCCGGGACTCCTTATCTCGTCACCACGACGGCGAAGGTCAAGTGCTGTGGACGTTCTTTGTTCCCCAGCTCCTTACCAGACAGGGAGGCAAGGGCATGGCCCGGTTTGAAAATTACTTCTATTCGAATAGACACTTTAAGCAGAATGAAAACAGTGCTTCTTCAGACGCCTACAAGGCTCACATCATCAAAAGAAACGTATGATCTACAAGTCGCAAGGACGACTGCAGAGATACATACATTATTATCAACTAATTCCCCCGTACATTTCGCGGAAATCCTGAGCGAAATCTTAAATATTTCTGATACCACTGGGGTCTCAAAGGTATTTAAGACAGTATTTTCGATGGCATTAACACCATTCAAAGCCATACTGGGTATTTTTCCAGATTTCGTCCATTCGACTTTTGGCGGACTTCCCCTGATCCTGGGACTAATTGCAGGAATCCTATTCCTAGTCCTTATTTTTCGTTATGGCAACCCATGTCACAGATCAAACTCTCGCGACAATGGAAGATACGATCCTAGCCATTGGATACCGGGACCGGATATCAAAAATCCTGGGACTCTCCCGGCTTAGAGACCTAAACATGACTTGGTTTCTATCATTTCGACCAATGTGGCAAAGGTGTGTTTTACCTGTACTAAGGTGTCTGCTATGCGGAGAAGAATGCGTGTTAGACGCCTGTCTGACGCTACAATCGGATGCGCCGGTGGATGCAGATACACTGTTGGTTCCTACCAAGGTTCACGCACTGTGCTGCCCTCAAAGGCTGCCAATTCTGATGACGGCATTCCTGGAATCTTCACCACTACGATTGAAGAGTAGTGAAGTTCAAGATGAAAGCAGCATCGAACAGGTACGACCTTCTGTCAGCAATGCAAATCAGAATGTCAATGGAGACAATCATGCGCACGAATGCATGGTTACCCCTATTTCCGACTTAGTGGAACTTTCCCATGAAGCTGTTGACAGTTTTTTCGAAAGCCTGAATGATATGATGTTCTCTCCGGAACAGAAATAGAGACTTGTGAGTAAACTCGCACACGGCGTTCCCTGAATTCGGCCTTCAACCTTTAAAAATAAAGTCACATGAACAATTACAATCCAGTTCACGGACAGCAACTTTTTTCAGCAAGCCCTTAAAATATTTTTCTATATATTTTTTCCCCGGGACACTGATCTTCTGCTTGAAGTAAGAAACTATTCCTAGAGAACTAAGATTTCTATTTTAGATACTTTATATAGACTTTAGCTGCCCGCTGGTATGTTCACAAATATTTTATTATGTGATGAAATGGTCTCGACCTTCCTTTCTGTATAGCTATATTAAGAGCCATTTCATGTGTATTTCTCATATACCAAAAAGCAATAATGCATTACAATGCGTGTTTACTTTTGCATTTAATTCATAGCTTAAGTGCATACAATATATATGACTGCAATTTTTCAGTATATTTGAAAATTTCGAAATGCATTTATGTATTTTGGGGTGGTAAGGTATACACTATACTCTATAGTATGTTGTACTATGTTATACTATGCATAGATTAGTAGATATGACCATAGTTAGCGTGGAGTGGGTGTCGTGTATTTCTATAGGTTCTGAATCGATCCCCCTATTCCTGACCCTATTCTGGTTAAACTACCTAGCTAGTTAACTAACAGTCAGCCCATGAGGCAAGAAATCCCCCATGATGCAGATACCGTTATCTGACGCAGTCACACTACGGCACAGGAACGTGTTATCTGATTAGGTCATAACGCTTGAGATCTAATTAGACAAGCGACATTCCTCCAGCCCCTGATAAGGCATACGACGTTCTCATAACAAATCAAACCTATGACAACCTGGAAAATCCGTGCGGCCATTGTTTTGATTTCACAGAGAACTTTTGCAAAAGAATGTGCTAACGAGCAAGTCGTATGACATCTTTATTGACGTACCTATGTCCATCCTTACGTCAATCTCGGCACCTTTAAGGTATAAATATTGCCGACCTTGCCCTATGCAAACACACGCGTGGTGACAAGACGGAGCAGCCACACTTGCCGAAGCCGAGAGCAGAAGCAGACCCCGCAGGCAGCAGCCCCGCCTTCCTGACGCGCTGAGAGACGCGCTGCTATCTCAAGCCGAGAGACCCAGCACCGGCGCTTCTGGGCAGCCCTCGCAGGCAGCCTGGAATATCGAGAGCAGAGAAAGAGATACCATTCCTCATTCATCCTAAATTCCAGGTACAGAACTGAATAACCCCTCCTAGAGAATTCTTTAGTTATTCACTTGGCAAAAACAAACTTAACTTAAACTGTAACTTTCTATTCCCGCCCACGCATTAGACTTAGGTCAGGTACACGGGGTAGGCGTATTTAGAAACACCAGTTGAGTACGTTTAGTCAAATGTATATGTGTATGTAAATATATTTTAATCATTTTAAACATCATATGGCTCAGAAACCATATCAATGTTTTTACAGTATTATTTTATACTATTGCTTCTAATGTATGCACTTTACTTAACTATAAGTATTGCAATAATATCGATCCATTTCTCTTGTACGAGAAAAGAGACTGATCAATAAATAACATCTTTTATTGAACACGCCCGTCTCTTCCTTTTCTCTACATTCTGATGAGACTAAGAATGCACGTACTGACTGAGTAAAATAATTGCCTTGTGCTCACACGACTCTTGAGATTGACTCTTGATTAGGGGAGAGCAAGGTTGTCATGTTCTATGGTTGTCAGAAACTAAATCCCTTCTTGTCTAATCAGGGGAGTTAATCCTTCCTTGAACATTCGAGAAAGTTTCTAGCGAACTCTGAGCTTAGCTGGCAAACCCAAAAATTAAGTCTAGTTTCGACAGTAGTAGACCTAGTTAACGTCTGGCCTAGGCCTTTACTGCTGTAGGTACTATTCCAATGCGCAGTGCTATTGGGAAAATAGGAGCTACACTACAAGAGAACGGATAAAAACTTATGACAGAACGAATCTATTGCAGCAAAGACTCAAACCCAATAAAGAGAGACATGTGTTCGTGTCAAAATTCTCTACAAGTTCTCAAAAAATCAAAAATGTTGTCAATCGTCATTGGGAACTTCTACAAAATGAAGAAGAGTTTAATGGAATTTTTGATCAGAAGCCAATTTTCGCATATACAAGGTCGAAAAATCTGAAAGAACTACTTAAACCTAAATTGAAACAGAAACAACTTTCATCTTACAAAGGAATGAAAAGATGCAGCAACTGCGTGCATTGCAATAACGTGATACCTGGATCAACCATACATCATCCACTAACTGGGAAGAGTATACCCCTTCACCACAATTCAGATTGCAATTCTAACACTCTGGTTTACTACATAAAGTGCCCTTACGGGAAACTTTATGTGGGCAAGACAGAGCGCAAAATTAAAGTTAGAATCTCAGAACATAAAAGTACAATCAGGAACCAGTCAATTAAGAGTCCTTTAGCCACACACTGGTTGGAGGCAAAGCACAGCATAGCCCAACTACAGTTTTCAGTCCTAGAGAGAGTAGAACAGTATGAAGGTACAGATTTGACCAGATCTCTCTTACAGAGAGAAATTTACTGGATAAAAAGACTAGGAACTCAAGACCCGAAGAGGTTAAATGAAAAAATAGATTTTTCATGTTTTTTGTAAAATATTGAATGCTTTTTGCACCTAATGTACCTGCATGTACTACTGATTGATTGTCAGATTTAGAAGATCAAAGTGTGACCATCTCCTTAATTCACTGCATGAATACTCATAACCTTTTTCACCTTTTAATTATTCACATTTTATTTATTTACATTTTTTCGTGTGCCTAATGTTACTAATTTTGTAAGCATTGCGTCGTATTACATATAGTGTCCTGCGCCAACGTTTGACGATTTTAGGGTTCTTGGACTATTTGTTTTTACTTTGTTTAACATTCGCCCGACCGGCCCAGGAAGGGATTAGGCTCCACGTGACTAGGAGTAACCAGGAAGTATAGCCGTTCACTAGAGTTCGTTACGGTCTAGTAGTTGTCAAGCGCGTGAGTAGGAGGGTCTGTATCTGATTGGACAATATGTCACAGGGAAAGTACGTAAGAATAATGGCCCCAGTCAAGGAGGCACTCTCAGCCATGTCCCGGGAGATCACAGAGGCATCGTAAACAAGAGCCGAAGGTACTTGTTAGACTTAGAGGCTTGTAGTAGACAGCGCGGTATGAGCAGTTTTCTAAGTTTGTTTCCGCATTGTTTTTCAGAGTAGACAAGCACCAGTCTGAACATCAGGGGTGAGTTCGGCTGCCTTATTTTGTCAGTATGCACAGAGTTAGGATTGTGATTCCATTTCCCTTCGTGAAATGCATGTTTAAAGTAGGCGCGCCCATATTGTTTGTATTTTGTAGGTTTCCGATTAGAACGACAAGAAGCGCATGGTAAGCGTTTTTGCACACACCACACGGGTGACGGGTGAAGGCTTTTTAATTCAGATTTATGTATTCAAATACTGGTCCCGCATTTGTCGGAGTGTTTTTCATTCATATACTTTTCACTTTTGTTCAGCTTTCAGGCCCCAGAAGAAGAGCCACATTGGGCTCGAAATGCATCGGGCAACATTTTGTAAAATGTTATGAAAGATGTTATATGCTTTTTGATTTGTATAAACCCTGCTGTCAGATGTATCATTGTTTAACCAACTATGACTGTGTATGGTTAAAGTTTTGAAATGTTAAAGATATGTTGATTTTGATTTGATCATTGAATATACAAATGGTAAAGTCTTAAAATAAAATAAACCAAATAAGTGGTTTGCAACAGTGCACAGTGGTCGGGTGTGATTTCACTCGAGGTAGGTAGGGTCAGTTTCGGCACGTGGGGACATACGAGCCACCACTGTAGCACGCATTGAGTATTTAAAGACAAGAGAGACTAAAAGAGGTAACAAAATACTAAGAATAGGTGTGCTTCTCCTTTATATATATGGCTGCAATATTAGCCACCCGCTGGTCATATGGAAGCTGACCCTTCTCCTTACTTTCCAAGAACATGGCTCGGACATGTGGGGTGAATCTGTTGGCCTTTAATTTGTACAGCTCAATTGGTATCCTGTTAGGGCCAGTCGCCTTACTGGATTTTATCTGTCTTATAGCCTGCGCAACTTCATCATCAGAGAAGGGGGAGTCTAAATAGTTCCTGTCTTCCTCTGATAATCCCGACATAATAATGTCCCCGATCATTTAGCTATTCTCAGCCTCGGTAGACTCACTACCGGCAGTGTAAACCTTCTTGTAGTACTCCGAAAATGCATCAGCCACTGCCTGTGGATCCGTAATTCTGAGTGAGTCCGATCCTTCTAACTCAAGTACCAGCCTAGATGCCCATTCCCCATGCTCGAGCCACGCGGTCAATTTACCAGCTTCATCGCCATGCTCATATATGCTGTTTTTTACAGCATTATTTTGAATAATTGCTCTATCTCTCACAAGGCCTTTGTATTCCTCCTGTCGGAGTCTCAGTAAGTGGAGTTCCGCAGGCACGCGTGACCTAGCAACTCTCTCCTCCAAAAGTATGACCTCTGCCTCCTTCTGAGCTACCTCAGCCTGACTTTTCTTCTTTTTCCCTGCTACCAGAGATAGGACCTCACCTCTCGCTACCGTTTTGTACGCTTCCCAGAGGGACTGCGCCGAGGAAATTGTCCCTACATTTTTAATAGTCCCCTGATTTAGATCAGGGGATCAACAATCTGACCCCGTGTCTCACCAAAGTCCTTGAATGGATGACCTCGTCTTTTTTAAAGTTAAATGGGGCTAAAACGGGCATTATGCTGTTGGGCTACAAAGCCCCAATCAACTTGGACCCCTGGTGGCCGCATTGTCTGGGACCTCCTCCGGTGCCTAAGACTAAAATAAAAAGCTTGGGGGTCTGGTTGGACTCCTCCATGAGCTTCCAATACCAGGCCAAGAAGGTGGCCGCGACCTGCTATGGATTGATGCGAGTTCTTAAAAAAGTCCTAGACCTTCTTCCATTTGAGGCCAGACGCGTACTGGTCCAGTCGTTGATTCTTTCGCGGCTGGACTATACAAATGCCGTCTATATGGGGGCACCAGCAGCTACCAAAAAAATTCTGCCATCTGTGCAGAACTGTGCAGCTCGCTTGCTTATGAAAGTCCCCGCACGATGTTCGGCGAAGGCCTCAATTCGGTTGCTTCATTGGCTACCAATTCAGGAAAGGATTGTGTTCAAGACCATGTGTTTGGCACATAAGTCCATCCATAATGCTGGCCCGTCCATTCTTGATTCCCTGTTTCGTCGCCATTAATCGGTGAGATCTCTTAGATCCAACCAACGAAATCTGCTGGTAGTACCCAGTGTGAAGCGGGCCCGGATGGGCGGCCGCCTGCTTTCTGTCCAAGCAGCCAAAGGATGGAATAAACTCCCAGACAACATCAGGCATGAATTTAATCATCTGGTTTTCAGGAAGCGACTAAAGACATTTTTGTTTCAATAATGTCCTTTTAACGTCCTCTGGTCTTACAGCGCTGGGATGCTCTAGGGTAGCCATGCGCTATACAAGAAAGTATTCAATCATTCATTCATTAATGGCCGGGCCCTACAACTGCCAGGCGCTGATAGGAGCTACCCTAACAACTGCCGGTCGACCGAGTGCAAGCTGCAACCACAGTGGAGAATGATCAGATATACCTCTGCTAAGGTACCTCACATCTTCGATCATAGTAGCCATCGCCGCTGGCAGCAATACGTAGTCCAACCTGGACAGGCTACTGTGTGCTGCTGATATGTGAGTGAAATGTGTCAGCGTTGGGTTACGAACTTGCCAGCTATCGACAAACCCTAGCGTCTCCAAGAACTCCGAAAGCCATCTCTGTGATTGCCTAAACACTCGTGGTGGGCTACAGTCAACCTCTCCATCCAGTACGGCATTCAAGTCGCCCCCCAAAACCAAGCTGCCAAGGGGCAACGTAAGAAAGATAGAGCGCAAATCTCGAAAGGTATCAGCCTAAAGGCCCGGTGGTACATATATTGATAGAAGGGTGACCGTCTTACCCCCCACCAGCCCAAACTCTCCCGCATATCTGCCCCTCTGATCCAGCCACGTAGCCTGCACAGACAGGGGAAAGGAATTCCTAACCAAAATCCCAACACCCCTGGAACCGGTGGTGAACCCAGCGTGTGCCACCAACTTATCCCTCCTTTATGGAGGGCCATGCACCTAATATCCACCAAGTGCGTCTCCTGCAGCAATACCACATCTGGGGAATCTCTTCTAATATGCTGGCTAACCATCCCTCTCTTGATCTTGTCACCTAAACCATTCATATTCCAGCTCAGCACTTTCATCTCTGATCTTTGACTATCCTGCGCCATCCGTCCCACGTAGAAGGCATATCGCTACATTATTGTCACCTGACGTGAAAAAAGGAAAAAACAAACTACGACTATACAAAAACTTTCCCATCCCTCCTCCCTAACCCTGCACCCCTGAGCGCAGCGATCGCCAACCCTCAATTTGCAGTGTGCCTGTCGCCCCATACACTAACTAACCAACTATCTAAAAGTAGATTCTAGGAGGATATCAGTGTGCCGCATCCCCGCCTCTGTGAGAAGTTGGCCTGGTATATGATGCTCACTAGTTCTAGTGATCACCTTGTACCATGCCAAGCAACCCTTATGGTGCAGGTTGTAAAGTCAACCTTATAGACAAGCTATCCTAGGGGTAGCATGGACTAAGCAGTCTTAGGCTAAACTCTGTAAAGGCATGTGAAGCAAGCTGTTTTACCATACACAATCCCCTTGAATACCAAATGAAAGGACACCACACAGATATATATTGAAAATATATATAGATTTATTAACTACAAAGATACCCTATACTCTTTATGAGCACAGAAGCACAAGCGTTAAAACAAAACACAGTTTAAATACACAAAAGTTGCACGAATATGGATGAGCCCTAGGGGCCACCTAAACCATATACTAAAATAGTGGTATAAGAACCACTATGAGGAAAGTGAAGAGGCCTAGGGCCTGGGGAATCGCTGGAGCTGTTCAGGACTAACAGTGATGAAGTCAGGAAAGGCCCGCAGGACTCGGGTGCAGTGTGGAAAGTGCACGCAATACCAATGCAGTGTCAATGGTGCGTAAAAAGTACAAAGTTAGTTAAAGAGGAACCTTCCGAGTGACCTAGAAGGATGAAACTTAAGACACAGGCCCTAGAGGTGTGTACCAGTGTGGGAACACCGGCGGAGCTGAGTTACCTCACCCACAGGAAGCGGGTGCACAGGGTCGAAGTAGTGTCGGGTTTCGTCACGCTGGTCGATGGTGCTTGGAGCTGAAGATGCTGCAGGTGACTCGAGGTGAAGAGTTCCGGTGGATCCAAGGGTGGATCTGAAGTCGTGAAGACCTGAAAGCAGAGGGGACAATGTTCAAAGTCACTAGCCAGTGACTACCGTGGAACCAGATTGGAACCAGGCGATGTCGGGTGCAAACAGGCGTCGAGGTGTAGCTTCTCTCTGCAGCCACGTGGACACAAGGGGTTGAAGACGTCCAGGAGTCGGTCACGAGCTGTCCCACGCAGGCTTCTCGCTGTTGGCGGTGTCGGCAATCGGATGGAAGCAAACAGGCCTTGGCTAATGCAAGCCACGTAGGAATCAAGAAAGGCTTGTCACTCAGACCAGCAAGGTCAGAGCGGGTGCTCCTTTTCACAGGAGCAAGGGCAAGTCTGGAGCAACCAGACCTGCAGTGAAAGTTGTAGATTTCGTCGCCAAGATGGCCACTAGCCGCGTGGCAAGTGGACGGGATGGCGCGTCGAGTGGCACAGTGCAAAAGGGCCCCACGCAGATCGTGGAGATGCTGGGGGGCTGATCTTCGGTGCAAGGGCTGCTCGAGGTTGGGGCTTCTCAAACCCCAAAGCACAGCGTCGAGGGTGCCTCTGATGCTGCGCCATCAGCGTTTCGGGGGTCTTCCAAGATGTCCGGTCCCACGTCTCTCGGTGCCTCCACGGGTCCCTTCTTTGCAGGGACTGTGGATCGGGCGGTGAGAAGTCTGGGAGTCTGGGTCTTGTCAGGCTCTGGGCTCGGGCTCCGGCGGGAGGCGGCGGCAAAGCAGACGTCAAGTTGCTGGTTGGTGCCTGTGTTCACAGGGTGGTCACTCCTTGGCCACAAGGGAGATTCTCTTCCGTCTTCTGAGCAGCAGAATGTCGAAGTCCAGTCTTCTTCTTTATTTCAAGTTGATTCAGGATGATCTGAAGTCTCAGGACACAGCTCCCACTCTTATTCGAATCTGGGGGGCCGGATCACCTACTAGGTCCCTCCTCTGGGTGGAACCAGGAAGGGGGGTGGTTACACCCCCTTTCCTTTGTCCAGCTTCGTGCCAGGACTGGGGCAGGAAAGCCCCAGCACCGGTTTGAACTGGCCTATGCACAGGGACACCTTGTGTGCCCCAGGCATGTCTGATTCTATTCAGCCCTGTCCTACCCAATACACAAAATCCTGTCTGGGGTGGTGCTAGCACCTCCCAAGGCAGGAAACCCTTTGTCCAAGCTGCCCTCGCTGGAAGGACTCCCAGCAGCAGGAGGTCAGACTTGTGTCTGTGGTGGCAGCATCCATTTTGTGATGCTAAGGCTCTGTTTAACTTTAACCGGGGTTCAGGTTAGGTACATGTCGTGTCCCTCTAGAAGGGTGGAATGCTACCCCCGTCGCCAGAACTGGCGAGGGGGTAGTATTCCAATTCGTATGACACCTTACTCGACATGTTTTGATAAAGCCAAACCTAAGATAGCATTTAACCGCGAGGATTATAATGCACTTAAGAGTATATGGTATGGCAGTATCATGAAACAGCTAAAGGACATGGTTCCGAAAGCTGCAGACGGGCTCAGCTCATGCCAGAGCACCATCTCACATATTTCCAAGCACTCTGCCTCCAGGATTGATGAGGCCTTCCATAGGAGTGACTGATAGGAACATATGTGTCCATTTTAGGTTAGGTATAGGCATACTACACCTAATTAAGGGGTGGTTACACCGACTTACCCCAGCTGAGTGATCAGCCAGTTGTGTCAAATATGGAGGCCAGGCCAGGGGTGGCACAATCCGTGCTGCAGCCCCTGGTAGGCCTTGGAAGCACCTATGCCCTGGGTACCTGGGTACACTGTTACAGGGGCCAATAAGGTGAACCAGTTCCAATTGTGTATGTACCTAAGGTACATGGAGTCCATTTTAAGGAGAGAGCAATTAGCCTGGGGCCCTGAATAGCAGGATCCCAGGCCAACTATGTCAAAAACCAGCTAACACCAGTGACTTTTGTTTGCTGCAAGAAACTTGGGCGATTGAAGTACCACACAGGGTCGGATATAAAACCTATGGGAATGAGGCAGTCCAGTCTGACAGAGGGAGACCATCAGGGGGGTCTGATCATATGGCTTAAAATCACTTTGACCATGAGGGTTGAATCAATTGACACAGGTACTCCTGACATTCTGGCTTTAAAGGTTGTACCCCCAAATGGAAACGAATGTTACATCATCAATGTCTACAATAGACCAATTGGCCATTCCAAGGTCTCACCTACTTTGGAAACACTGGATCTGTTTTTGAAAAATGTTGTTGGAGATACCCCGGTTATTTTGGGAGGTGACTTGAACTGCAATTTTGAACCTGTTTCTGGCATCAATGATGTTTTTGAGGATGAGGACCAAGTGTACCAAATTCCCCAGCTTGAAACTTCAAAATTTGTTAAGTATTCGACCTTGGCCAGCCAATTGCTAAGGCTCACTGCAGATCATGGCCTTAGAGCATGTAACGGCCGACTTCCCTCGGATCTGAAAAAACAACCAACCTTTGTGAAAGCCAATAGCAATCTAGACTTCATACTTGTTTCACTTAGTATTTGGCATTACTTGATTGACTTAAAAGTGGCAAGTAGGGGGGAAAGTGATCACTATCCTTTGGAACTTTACATTGATGTGCAAATGTTTAGTGACACTCTCGCCAACTCAGCTACCTCACCAACTGAGAACACCAACGGAAAAATGTGTGAGGATGTACACATAACTAACAATAGACGTGCAGTAAAATGGTCCTATATTTTGGCGGATGGCAAGGCTCTGGCGTCGGTGTATTCTCTTTTTGAGAAAACATTTGAACATATAGTTGGACAACCCTTTTTACCTGTACACTTTAAACACTTTGTCAAACTCCACAATGCATTTTTTAGTGAACTAAAAACCTATTTGTCAAAAATGCCAAAGAAAAAACAACAAAACATAAGAGTGGGACGTCACGGAAAATTATGGTACGACCACTCATGCAGGACGGCTAAGAGAAACCTACTGCTTGCTATAAAAAATAAATCAAAAGATGAAGTTAAACTTGCAAGGGAGGTATATAAACGTGCCCAAAAAACAGCAAAAAAATTATGGGAGGAGTCGATTTGGGCTGAAATGCTAGCTGCTGCAAAAATTAATGATAATGTTGGCTTTTGGAGGCTGGTGGCAAACGAGGGACACGCAGGCAGAGCTGTGAAAGACATGTTTCTGGACGAAATGACATGGGTGACCCATTTTACATCCCTTTACAAACAATATGATGGTGATATCAACATGATTCCATGGTCTCCTCCTCCTATTGAACCCCTTGATTTTACACTGGAGGAAACAGTAAGGGCGATTAATGAATTAAAAAACACTAAAGCACCAGGCCCTGATAAAATACCTGGGGACCTATATAAACATGACATTGGGGTATGGGCTCCTTATGTGAACCGTCTGTTTAATATTCTGTCCACAAATTGTCATTTTCCGGATAGTTGGCGTGCTGCGGAAGTTGTGTTGATCTTCAAAAAGGGGAATAGACTGATACCTTCTAATTATAGACCAATTAGTCTTATGGACACCCTGCAAAAACTATATGCCAAACACTTATTATTTCGGATCAATGACTGGCTGGAGGACTCCAAAATAATCTCTAAATTCCAAGCTGGGTTTAGGAGTAAGACCAGCACCATAGACCAAATATTTAGATTTTGTTGTTTGATTTGGAAGTATGTGCATATTAGGAAAGGCCATTTGTATGTAGCCTTTGTTGACCTGAGAGCTGCATTCGATCTTGTCCCTCGCAGCTTGCTCTGGAAAACCTTAAGCGAAGTAGGCTTGCCAGGGTGCCTTTTATCACAAATAGTTGAGCTGCATGCTGGAAACTTTGCAAACATTAGGTGGGGTCCAAATGGTGAGCTGACGCGTAATATTCCTATTGAACGTGGGGTTCGCCAAGGGTGCGTTTTGGCCCCCACCTTGTTTTCTCTGTTTGTTAATGATGCTCCAGATTATTTAAATGGTTGTATTAATGATTCCCCGCAGCTCAATGGAGAAAGGGTGCCCGCGTTGCTCTTCGCGGATGATACCATTCTCATATCTCAGACCAAGAAGGGACTCCAGGCACTCCTAAACTCCTTTAGCCGATACTGCATCACTAAGGGTCTGGAAATTATTGCAGATAAAACGAAATGCATGGCATTAAATCCCAGCAAACCAGACAGAGGGTTTTTGACCTTGAATAGCCAGAAACTAGGAATTGTGGAAAACTTTTCTTATTTGGGTGTTGCACTTGATTCAAAGCTAAGTTGGAAAGCCCAAATTGAGAAGAGTAAGATATCATATGCCCACAACTTAAAGCCAATCATATGCAGACTGAACGCTAGCACAAGCAAGAGTGTAACACCTGTTTTGGAACTTTTTAAATTTAAAATCCAATCTGCTGTGTTGTATGGAGCCGAGATATGGGGACCTTGGGCTAGAGAGAGCTTCCAGGGCTTGGATAACAAATTCATGCGAGCCATTGTAAGGGTCCCAAATAGTACACCTTTAATACCCCTTCAACTTGACTTGAACTTTAAACGTACAGATTATTACGCTATTTTAAGACCATTAATGTTTTGGGTTAGGTTATGGACCACTCCAGAATTGGTAGAGTACAGAAATGGTCTACAGGAACTAATGAACCTTGATTCTTTTAATTCCATCCAGTGGCTTGTACATATCAAAAAATGGTTTACGCTCTTGGGCCTGTACTCAATGTGGGAGACTCCTGATAATTTACTGGCCTCTTCTAAATTAATAGTTAAGCGGGCCTTTTGGTCTCACATGAGCGACAAGCTCGTACATGGAAGTAGAGTTGGGTCCGCAATTCAAGATTTTCTATCCTTTAAGGATGAATTTCGCTTCGAATCATTTTTGGATGAAATAGAGCCACCTATTGCAAAATCCCTTTTTCTGAAGTTCAGATATGGGATCCTTATGCTGAACTATAATACAGAACGATGGTCACAGAAAAGACTGGGAGATTTGAATGTCCAAAGCGGGTGTTGCCCCATGTGTTTAAACCCCTGTATGGAGAATGAGGTTCATATGTTGTTTATATGTAGTGCCTACATGAAGGCTCGAAAGAAATGGTTAAAACCCATGTACACCCTTCTAGGAACCAGATCCTGTTCTATAGCTTATAGGATCATAAAAAGCAATACAACCCAGTTCATTGTATTTAGCATAAGCAGGTTCCTCTACTCTGTTTACATTACTCGCAGGAAACATGGTCAGGTACTCTGAGTAGGACTTCTGCATATGTTTATAAAAGTTTGTAGCCAAAATGAAATATGTCTTAAACTGAGGTGGTAAAATTTATTTTTGTAATATATCTTAAAATTTACTGACTTGATACATTTTAAATTTACTGACTTGAAATGTTATTGTATGTATGTTGTTATGATCTATTACTTTTTAAATGTGTATATGTGTCTTTTATGGCCAAAATTGGCCGAAATAAAGAAATAAATAAATAAATAAAAACCAGCTAAACACCAGGCAAAAAGTTTGGGGGTAACCATAGTCAGATATCCACCTTCCTACATAACCCCCCCCCAAACGAAAGGAGATAAGGCTATCCTTGACCAGGTAAGCCTATATTGCCTAAGTGGCTATATAAGGAAGTACCAGCTCTGGCTTGGTTACCCCCTGTCTCATGGTCCACTAAGCAATCCCTCACCCTAAGGGTATCTGAGGGTCTCCACCATAGGGAATCTCTACCTGTGGTGTGTCTTTGCAAAGTTAAAGGCTGGTGATGGGATGGAGTACTGAAGTGAGATTCCTCTGTAGGACTCAGCTTCCTCCAATCCCTCTCCACCAGGTGTGCCTTTCTTTCTTTGACGGAGTTGCACTGTGCTCTCAGGGTCAACCTCTGGCTACCTAAAGCTGGAGGCTGGGTCCCTCTTGTTGGCTTACTGGAGGGACAGCTCAGGTTTGGGCCCTTGGGGTCCCAGGTTTGGCTGTGCCCAACAGAATCCATCTGTGGGAGGTCCCTAACTACTTTTAAGGGGGCTCCCTCAGGAGTTTTTAAAGTTTTCACCTCACTAGGGCTACTAGTTACGGTGCCCCTAATCTGTTGATGGGGGTGCTTTATTTGGCAGGGGCACCTTTGGGGCTCACTGTCCTTCTTGTCCTCTGCAGCCCTGGGCTGAGTAAGGCAAGGTAGAGAGGGGCAGGATACCTGCTCCAGACTGGGTCCCACCTGAGAAGGGTCCACTGCCATCCGAGGCTCTGTCAGGCCAGGCCTAACAACCTGTGGGACAGTTCCTTCATCAGGGGTAAGATCAGTTCCCTGAGGAGGCTGATCCTTTCCTAAAGTCTGGTGGGAGGGAGATTTCTCTTCCTCCTCAATGCTCTCAGTTTGGGTGGAGTGATCCATCATTTCAGGCTTCACTACCCAGGTATCAGTTTGAGTTTGGGCTGTGGCCATCACAGCCCCACCAACCTTTTCAGGAGGAGACTCAGTTTGGGTATGAGCTGTTATCATAACTGCTCTGCTAATCTTTTCAGGAGGGAAGTTAGCTAAAGATGGGGCTGAGATTTGCTCAGCCCTACCAACCTTTTCAGGAAGGATATCTTGGATTGGGGCTGTAACCATCACAGCCCCACTAACCTTTCCATGGAGATTTACCATTTTAGAATGGGTTTGTTGTTCAACCTCAGCCCAGGCTGAGATTTCCAAATCATTCCCCAGTAGACAATCTACAGGCAAGTTTGATGACACTGCCACTCTCTTTGGGCCAGTGACACCTCCCCAGCTAAGATTTACCACTGCCATGGGGTGATTGGTTTCTATTCCATCAATGTTGGTTACCTGATATGTGGCATCAGGTAAAAGTTGCCTTGAGGGGACTAGACATTCAGCCACCATGGTGATGCTAGCCCCTGTGTCTCTAAAGGCCTCAACTTTTAAGCCATTGATGAGGGGCTCCTGTCTATACTTGCTCAAAGTGTTTGGGCAAGCAGTGAAATTGGCAAACCCCATGCCAGTCTCATAGACAAGACTATCTGAGGTAGGGGACCTGGTTAGGCCAGAATCCACCTGTCCTCCAAAAGTAAACCCACCCAGATTCCTGGGTGTGCTCCCACTTCCTGGGGGATTACTGCTGACAGTAACAGGAGGTGTTGGAGCTGGCTTTGGAGGTATATTCTCTTTATTGCCATTCTTGGGACAACAGCTGTCTGTTTTGTAATGCCCAACCTGTTTACAGACATGACAATAAGGCTTTTTCTGGGTTGAAGAAGTGTCTTGGGACCCACCCCCATCCTTGGAGTTTTGGGGCCCTGGGGAAGTCTTTTCCTTACTTTTATCCCCACCCTTCTCTTGAGGCTTGGTAGTCTCTTTCTTTTGGTCACCACCCTGGTTCTTAGGCCTGATCCTGGTTCTGACCCATTTGTCTGCCCTCCTACCCAATTCTTGTGGGGAGGTCAGATCAGAGTCAACCAGGTGCTGATGTAGAAGCTGATTTTGACAATTACTTAAGGTTTGCTCTCTCATAATTAAATTATACAATCCTGTATAGTCTGTAACCTTACTTCCCAGCAACCAGCCCTCCAGAGCCTTAGTGGCACATGCAACAAATTCAGACCAGTCCTGAGTCGGTGTCTTCTGGGTATCTCTGAACATTAACCTGTACTGTTCAGTGGTTAAGCCTAACCCATCAATCAGAGCACTCTTCAGGACTAGGTAGTTTCTAGAATCCCCATCACTAACTGTGAGGAGTCTGTCTCGGCCTCTACCTTCAAAGGAGAGCCACAAGATTGCTGCCCACTGCTCCTGAGGAACCTGCTGTACTTTGCAAGCTCTCTCAAGTGCAGTCATCCACTTGTGGATATCATCCCCAACTTTGTAGGGGGGCACAATCTTACTCAGGTTTCTATTGTCATAGGACCTGTCTTTATCCTTAAGGATATTGCTGCCACCAGTGGGTTCTAACCCACTCTCTCTAGGCTGCCTTGCTCTAGCAAGTTTCTCTTTGGCCAGGGCAACTTCTAATTCTTGTCTCTGGATCCTAAGTTCAGCCTCTCTCATTTTGGCCTCATGTTCCCTTCTCTGAGGGCTAGTCAACTCCCTTCTGGAGTTGCCATGAAAACCTCTAGAAACATGGGAGGTATTGGATTCACCTGAGTGATTCCTCCTTCTCCTATGCTCCTGGTTAAGTCCATTTGGGGGTCTGAATGGGTTGGACCCACCTTCAGTCCCAAATAAGCTTAAGTTAGCCTGGTTAAGCCTGCTGACTAACACCTGGCTATTTCTACCATCATCAGAATCACTTTCTTCCTCCTCCTCCTCTTCTTCTTCCTCAGGCTGAGTATTCCCAGGGGTCTGGTCTTCCTCATCTATCTGGATGACAGGGGCAGGGGCATCAGGGTTATCATCTTCAGAAGGTGAAACTTCCTCACCAGTCCCTGAGGGGCCTGGTTTGGGGTTCTTTAGAGCTTCAGACTGGTCTAATAGCTCTCTGAGGTGTCCTGCTGTAGGAGTAGGACCTGTTTTGATTCCTCTCATGGAACACAGTTGCCTCAGTTCCTCAAACGGAAAGATAGCAAATTTGGATGGTGCCTTTGGAGGGTCACTCTCAACAGAGATGGGTCCAGTGGATCCCTCTGCTCCAGACATTGCTCTAGTGTGGTGGATGTGTTGCAATCTACCTACACTTCTGTTTTCCTACAGAACCTATCTAGTAGTTGTAGTCAGGGTGTGCTACTCCCTATCCTCTACAACAACTAAGTTCAGTAGAACTTAAGTATATCTAGTCTTGTTTTAGTGTACCTATCAGGTACCTGTATGATCTTTCAAATGATATTTTCAAAAATTGTAATGGTAAAACAACAGCAAGCTCAAATCCCAATCCGCTGCTCACCAATGTGAGAAGTTGGCCTGGTATATGATGCTCACTAGTTCTAGTGATCACCTTGTACCATGCCAAGCAACCCTTATGGTGCAGGTTGTAAAGTCAACCTTATAGACAAGCTATCCTAGGGGTAGCATGGACTAAGCAGTCTTAGGCTAAACTCTGTAAAGGCATGTGAAGCAAGCTGTTTTACCATACACAATCCCCTTGAATACCAAATGAAAGGACACCACACAGATATATATTGAAAATATATATAGATTTATTAACTACAAAGATACCCTATACTCTTTATGAGCACAGAAGCACAAGCGTTAAAACAAAACACAGTTTAAATACACAAAAGTTGCACGAATATGGATGAGCCCTAGGGGCCACCTAAACCATATACTAAAATAGTGGTATAAGAACCACTATGAGGAAAGTGAAGAGGCCTAGGGCCTGGGGAATCGCTGGAGCTGTTCAGGACTAACAGTGATGAAGTCGGGAAAGGCCCGCAGGACTCGGGTGCAGTGCGGAAAGTGCACGCAATACCAATGCAGTGTCAATGGTGCGTAAAAAGTACAAAGTTAGTTAAAGAGGAACCTTCCGAGTGACCTAGAAGGATGAAACTTAAGACACAGGCCCTAGAGGTGTGTACCAGTGTGGGAACACCGGCGGAGCTGAGTTACCTCACCCACAGGAAGCGGGTGCACAGGGTCGAAGTAGTGTCGGGTTTCGTCACGCTGGTCGATGGTGCTCGGAGCTGAAGATGCTGCAGGCGACTCGAGGTGAAGAGTTCCGGTGGATCCAAGGGTGGATCTGAAGTCGTGAAGACCTGAAAGCAGAGGGGACAATGTTCAAAGTCACTAGCCAGTGACTACCGTGGAACCAGAGTGTAACCAGGCGATGTCGGGTGCAAACAGGCGTCGAGGTGTAGCTTCTCTCTGCAGCCACGTGGACACAAGGGGTTGAAGACGTCCAGGAGTCGGTCACGAGCTGTCCCACGGAGGCTTCTCGCTGTTGGCGGTGTCGGCAACCGGATGGAAGCAAACAGGCCTTGGCTAATGCAAGCCACGCAGGAATCAAGAAAGGCTTGTCACTCAGACCAGCAAGGTCAGAGCGGGTGCTCCTTTTCACAGGAGCAAGGGCAAGTCTGGAGCAACCAGACCTGCAGTGAAAGTTGTAGATTTCGTCGCCAAGATGGCCACTAGCCGCGTGGCAAGTGGACAGGATGGCGCGTCGAGTGGCACAGTGCAAAAGGGCCCCACGCAGATCGTGGAGATGCTGGGGGGCTGATCTTCGGTGCAAGGGCTGCTCGAGGTTGGGGCTTCTCAAACCCCAAAGCACAGCATCGAGGGTGCCTCTGATGCTGCGCCGTCAGCGTTTTGGGGGTCTTCCAAGATGTCCGGTCCCACGTCTCTCGGTGCCTCCACGGGTCCCTTCTTTGCAAGGACTGTGGATCGGGCAGTGAGAAGTCTGGGAGTCTGGGTCTTGTCAGGCTCTGGGCTCGGGCTCCGGCGCGAGGTGGCGGCAAAGCAGACATCGAGTTGCTGGTTGGTGCCTGTGTTCACAGGGTGGTCACTCCTTGGCCACAAGGGAGATTCTCTTCCGTCTTCTGAGCAGCAGAATGTCGAAGTCCAGTCTTCTTCTTTATTTCAAGTTGATTCAGGATGATCTGAAGTCTCAGGACACAGCTCCCACTCTTATTCGAATCTGGGGGGCCGGATCACCTACTAGGTCCCTCCTCTGGGTGGAACCAGGAAGGGGGGTGGTTACACCCCCTTTCCTTTGTCCAGTTTCGCGCCAGGACTGGGGCAGGAAAGCCCCAGCACCGGTTTGAACTGGCCTATGCACAGGGACACCTTGTGTGCCCCAGGCATGTCTGATTCTATTCAGCCCTGTCCTACCCAATACACAAAATCCTGTCTGGGGTGGTGCTAGCACCTCCCAAGGCAGGAAACCCTTTGTCCAAGCTGCCCTCGCTGGAAGGACTCCCAGCAGCAGGAGGTCAGACTTGTGTCTGTGGTGGCAGCATCCATTTTGTGATGCTAAGGCTCTGTTTAACTTTAACCGGGGTTCAGGTTAGGTACATGTCGTGTCCCTCTAGAAGGGTGGAATGCTACCCCCGTCGCCAGAACTGGCGAGGGGTAGTATTCCAATTCGTATGACACCTTACTCGACATGTTTTGATAAAGCCAAACCTAAGATAGCATTTAACCGCGAGGATTATAATGCACTTAAGAGTATATGGTATGGCAGTATCATGAAACAGCTAAAGGACATGGTTCCGAAAGCTGCAGACGGGCTCAGCTCATGCCAGAGCACCATCTCACATATTTCCAAGCACTCTGCCTCCAGGATTGATGAGGCCTTCCATAGGAGTGACTGATAGGAACATATGTGTCCATTTTAGGTTAGGTATAGGCATACTACACCTAAGTAAGGGGTGGTTACACCGACTTACCCCAGCTGAGTGATCAGCCAGTTGTGTCAAATATGGAGGCCAGGCCAGGGGTGGCACAATCCGTGCTGCAGCCCCTGGTAGGCCTTTGAAGCACCTATGCCCTGGGTACCTGGGTACACTGTTACAGGGGCCAATAAGGTGAACCAGTTCCAATTGTGTATGTACCTAAGGTACATGGAGTCCATTTTAAGCAGAGAGCAATTAGCCTGGGGCCCTGAATAGCAGGATCCCAGGCCAACTATGTCAAAAACCAGCTAAACACCAGGCAAAAAGTTTGGGGGTAACCATAGTCAGATATCCACCTTCCTACAGCCTCCACCCCGAAAATCATATCCTGCACCAATTATAATCCACAATCTCTAGGAGCCCTCCCAAGTAAAGCATCACAGTGGGACCCACAGCAGTACTCATCACTACTGGTCCTGTGAACCAACTCCATCCTTGCCAATCTGCCTCCTGGGAAGCCTGTCCAACCAGTCAGATGCAATTTCGTAATTGTCAAAGAACCAGACTTTGCCCTCTACTTCCACTCGCAGCTTGGCCGGAAACAACATGGCATATTTCAAGCCTCCGTCTCTGAGTCTCTTCTTAACGCCAAGGAAACTCTGCTGCTGCCACTGAACAGTTTGGGTGAAGTCTGGAAAGAAGGAGAGGGTGGATTTCTCGTACTTCAGTGGGCCCCCTGATCTGGAGGCCTGCAGGATAGCGTCTCTGTCTCTAAAGTTAAGCACCCTCGGGCGAGGTGGGGCTCCTGGCTTTGGCCTCCCGCCCGGGATCCTGTGCGCCCGTTCTATTGTGAAGAAGTTCCACAATCCTTTCGGTTTCAAGTGGTTAAGGATAATATCTTCTACAAAGAGGTCCGGAGCAGCCACTTCCACTTTCTCGGGAACGCCAATGATGCGTACATTATTCCTTCGGACTCTTCCTTCATACTCATCCAGCTTGCAACTTGTCAGGTCCCCGGTGGCTTTCAAATTTCGAACCTCCTGCTGCAGCTGCGCCACGTCATCCGTCAGGCTCGCCGTTTTGATGGATGTTCAAGGACTTTACTTTCTCGCTTGTTTCGGTGAGATCCGGTCGAATCAGGTTTACTTCAATGGCCATAGTGTCAAATTTGTGGTCCAGTGACTCCATCTGTTGCCCGAGGGAAGTCTTAATCCCATCTACTGCGGCCATCACATCCTGCAATGTGGGCTCCGAAGCAGGGCCTGCGGATTCACCAGCTCCGTACTGCGTCTTCCCTGATCCTGTAGGCGAGCCCTTGGGCAGTGTGTATCGGTCTAGCTTATTAGATTGGACATACCGAGACCCCTTAGCTGTCCTGGGCGGCGGTTTCTACCCCTCCGGTTTAGCCGGCATCTTAATTCAGCGGACGGATTGACCTGCGCCGATCACCGCTGCAGTCACAGCTTTATCTGACAGGGTATGTCTGGGTCCCAATCCAACCGGTCTGCATATATCGGGCCCTGTACCTCTTCGAGGCCTTCCGCGCTTCTCTCAGGCCCACCCGAGCAAATCCGCTGCCAAGGGGGCCACTCCATCGCAGCTGAGCCTGACCGTCCGTACAATGGGACAGTGTTTATGCAAGGGGCCCCCACCTCACACTTCAGGAAAGGGGGCCTCCCAATCTTATCCAGGGTTCCGGGTACCAGGGCAAGGCTCCGATCTCGAGCCCCTGCCTCCAGGATCTCTCTCCAGGCGCCACACCCGCCCGGCGCCGCATGTCACCACCACGCCTGGGCCGGATCAATCACCAATGGCAGGTCGCTCCCTTATACAGTTGGGCCCCTTCCCCGCTCCACCTCGCTGAGAGAGGAGAGCCGCCACTCCCAGTCGGGAGTGCGTTGCACCGAGTCCCCCCTCCGGAGTCTCACTTGGGCCCCCGAAATGGTCTCCACTCCTCTACTCAGGCCGGGCGCCAGCCAAGCCCCACATTCAGCCCCAACATCAATTACGCGATACAAAAGGGGATGATGGACGGAGCGTTTGAGCAAATCAAACACTCACCCCCAGTCCACTGATCTGGGTTTAATCCATCACCATTCTTTAGCCCACTCAGCCACCCCATTTCAGACATGGCTATATGCAAATCAGTCTGACCCTGTGCCTCATGGGAACAGTCCAGCCCGAACTGCCAAGCCATGTCTTCCATGGACCGGAAACAAGCATCCTGGGACCGGTTTCGGATTCATAATCCTCATCAGCCAGGCTATCTTGAATCCAGTAGCCAAGTGAGCAAGGGACTCACGTCTGAGCATACCCTGCCACACTTAGGGCGAACAAAGCGATACAAAAGGGGATGATGGACGGAGCATTTGAGCAAATCAAACACTCACCCTCAGTCCACTGATCTGGGTTTAATCCATCACCATTCTTTAGCCCACTCAGCCACCCCATTTCAGACATGGCTATATGCAAATCAGTCTGACCCTGTGCCTCATGGGAACAGTCCAGCCCGAACTGCCAAGCCATGTCTTCCATGGACCGGAAACAAGCATCCTGGGACCGGTTTCGGATTCATAATCCTCATCAGCCAGGCTATCTTGAATCCAGTAGCCAAGTGAGCAAGGGACTCACGTCTGAGCATACCCTGCCACACTTAGGGCGAACAAAGCGATACAAAAGGGGATGATGGACGGAGCGTTTGAGCAAATCAAACACTCACCCCCAGTCCACTGATCTGGGTTTAATCCATCACCATTCTTTAGCCCACTCAGCCACCCCATTTCAGACATGGCTATATGCAAATCAGTCTGACCCTGTGCCTCATGGGAACAGTCCAGCCCGAACTGCCAAGCCATGTCTTCCATGGACCGGAAACAAGCATCCTGGGATGGCAGAGTGGGCTAAAGAACGGTGATGGATTTAACCCAGATCTTTTGACTGGGTGTGAGTGTTTGATTGATTCAGATGATCCGTCCATCACCACCCCCTTTATTACGGCTTTTGGCCACCTTAAGTGTGGCAGGGTATGCTCAGACGTGAGTCCCTTGCTCACTTTGCCACTGGATTCAAGCAAGCCGGGCTGAAGACGGCTGGAATGTCAGAAACCGGTCCTCGGAAGCTTGTTGCCGGTCCAGGGAAGACATGGCTTGGCAGTTCGGGCTGGACTGTTCCCATGAGGCACAGGGTCAGACTGATTTGCATATAGCCATGTCTGAACTGGGGTGGCAGAGTGGGCTAAAGAACGGTGATGGATTTAACCCAGATCTTTTGACTGGGTGTGAGTGTTTGATTAATTCAGATGCTCCGTCCATCACCACCCCCTTTATTACGGCTTTTGGCCACCATAAGTGTGGCAGGGTATGCTCAGACGTGAGTCCCTTGCTCACTTTGCCACTGGATTCAAGCAAGCTGGGCTGAAGATGGCTGGAATGCCAGAAACCGGTCCTCGGAAGCTTGTTTCCGGTCCAGGGAAGACATGGCTTGGCAGTTCGGGCTGGACTGTTCCCATGAGGCACAGGGTCAGACTGATTTGCATATAGCCATGTCTGAACTGGGGTGGCAGAGTGGGCTAAAGAACGGTGATGGATTTAACCCAGATCTTTTGACTGAGTGTGAGTGTTTGATTGATTCAGATGCTCCGTCCATCACCACCCCCTTTATTACGGCTTTTGGCCACCGTAAGTGTGGCAGGGTATGCTCAGACGTGAGTCCCTTGCTCACTTTGCCACTGGATTCAAGCAAGCCGGGCTGAAGACGGCTGGAATGCCAGAAACCGGTCCTCGGAAGCTTGTTTCCGGTCCAGGGAAGACATGGCTTGGCAGTTCGGGCTGGACTGTTCCCATGAGGCACAGGGTCAGACTGATTTGCATATAGCCATGTCTGAACTGGGGTGCCAGAGTGGGCTAAAGAACGGTGATGGATTTAACCCAGATCTTTTGACTGGGTGTGAGTGTTTGATTGATTCAGATGCTCCGTCCATCACCACCCCCTTTATTACGGCTTTTGGCCACCATAAGTGTGGCAGGGTATGCTCAGACATGAGTCCCTTGCTCACTTTGCCACTGGATTCAAGCAAGCCGGGCTGAAGACGGCTGGAATGCCAGAAACCGGCCCTCGGAAGCTTGTTTCCGGTCCAGGGAAGACATGGCTTGGCAGTTCGGGCTGGACTGTTCCCATGAGGCACAGGGTCAGACTGATTTGCATATAGCCATGTCTGAACTGGGGTGGCAGAGTGGGCTAAAGAACGGTGATAGATTTAACCCAGATCTTTTGACTGGGTGTGAGTGTTTGATTGATTCAGATGCTCAGTCCATCACCACCCCCTTTATTACGGCTTTTGGCCACCATAAGTGTGGCAGGGTATGCTCAGACGTGAGTCCCTTGCTCACTTTGCCACTGGATTCAAGCAAGCCGGGCTGAAGACGGCTGGAATGCCAGAAACCGGTCCTCGGAAGCTTGTTTCCGGTCCAGGGAAGACATGGCTTGGCAGTTCGGGCTGGACTGTTCCCATGAGGCACAGGGTCAGACTGATTTGCATATAGCCATATCTGAACTGGGGTGGCAGAGTGGGCTAAAGAACGGTGATGGATTTAACCCAGCTCTTTTGACTGGGTGTGAGTGTTTGATTGATTCAGATGCTCCGTCCATCACCACCCCCTTTATTACGGCTTTTGGCCACCATAAGTGTGGCAGGGTATGCTCAGACGTGAGTCCCTTGCTCACTTTGCCACTGGATTCAAGCAAGCCGGTCTGAAGACGGCTGGAATGCCAGAAACCGGTCCTCGAAGCTTGTTTCCGGTCCAGGGAAGACATGGCTTGGCAGTTCGGGCTGGACTGTTCCCATGAGGCACAGGGTCAGACTGATTTGCATATAGCCATGTCTGAACTGGGGTGGCAGAGTGGGCTAAAGAACGGTGATGGATTTAACCCAGATCTTTTGACTGAGTGTGAGTGTTTGATTGATTCAGATGCTCCGTCCATCACCACCCCCTTTATTACGGCTTTTGGCCACCGTAAGTGTGGCAGGGTATGCTCAGACGTGAGTCCCTTGCTCACTTTGCCACTGGATTCAAGCAAGCCGGGCTGAAGACGGCTGGAATGCCAGAAACCGGTCCTCGGAAGCTTGTTTCCGGTCCAGGGAAGACAGGGCTTGGCAGTTCGGGCTGGACTGTTCCCATGAGGCCCAGGGTCAGACTGATTTGCATATAGCCATGTCTGAACTGGGGTGGCAGAGTGGGCTAAAGAACGGTGATGGATTTAACCCAGATCTTTTGACTGGGTGTGAGTGTTTGATTGATTCAGATGCTCCGTCCATCACCACCCCCTTTATTATGGTTTTTGGCCACCATAAGTGTGGCAGGGTATGCTCAGACGTGAGTCCCTTGCTCACTTTGCCACTGGATTCAAGCAAGCCGGGCTGAAGACGGCTGGAATGCCAGAAACCGGTCCTCGGAAGCTTGTTTCCGGTCCAGGGAAGACATGGCTTGGCAGTTCGGGCTGGACTGTTCCCATGAGGCACAGGGTCAGACTGATTTGCATATAGCCATGTCTGAACTGGGGTGGCAGAGTGGGCTAAAGAACGGTGATGGATTTAACCCAGATCTTTTGACTGGGTGTGAGTGTTTGATTGATTCAGATGCTCCGTCCATCACCACCCCCTTTATTACGGCTTTTGGCCACCATAAGTGTGGCAGGGTATGCTCAGACATGAGTCCCTTGCTCACTTTGCCACTGGATTCAAGCAAGCTGGGCTGAAGACGGCTGGAATGCCAGAAACCGGTCCTCGGAAGCTTGTTTCCGGTTCAGGGAAGAAATGGCTTGGCAGTTCGGGCTCGACTGTTCCCATGAGGCACAGGGTCAGACTGATTTGCATATAGCCATGTCTGAACTGGGGTGGCAGAGTGGGCTAAAGAACGGTGATGGATTTAACCCAGATCTTTTGACTGGGTGTGAGTGTTTGATTGATTCAGATGCTCCGTCCATCACCACCCCCTTTATTACGGCTTTTGGCCACCATAAGTGTGGCAGGGTATGCTCAGACGTGAGTCCCTTGCTCACTTTGCCACTGGATTCAAGCAAGCCGGGCTGAAGACGGCTGGAATGCCAGAAACCGGCCCTCGGAAGCTTGTTTCCGGTCCAGGGAAGACATGGCTTGGCAGTTCGGGCTGGACTGTTCCCATGAGTCACAGGGTCAGACTGATTTGCGTATAGCCATATCTGAACTGGGGTGGCAGAGTGGGCTAAAGAACGGTGATGGATTTAACCCAGCTCTTTTGACTGGGTGTGAGTGTTTGATTGATTCAGATGCTCCGTCCATCACCACCCCCTTTATTACGGCTTTTGGCCACCATAAGTGTGGCAGGGTATGCTCAGACGTGAGTCCCTTGCTCACTTTGCCACTGGATTCAAGCAAGCCTGGCTGAAGACGGCAGGAATGCCAGAAACCGGTCCTCGAAGCTTGTTTCCGGTCCAGGGAAGACATGGCTTGGCAGTTCGGGCTGGACTGTTCTCATGAGGCACAGGGTCAGACTGATTTGCATATAGCCATGTCTGAACTGGGGTGGCAGAGTGGGCTAAAGAACGGTGATGGATTTAACCCAGATCTTTTGACTGGGTGTGAGTGTTTGATTGATTCAGATGCTCCGTCCATCACCACCCCCTTTATTATGGCTTTTGGCCACCATAAGTGTGGCAGGGTATGCTCAGACGTGAGTCCCTTGCTCACTTTGCCACTGGATTCAAGCAAGCCGGGCTGAAGACGGCTGGAATGCCAGAAACCGGTCCTCGGAAGCTTGTTTCCGGTCCAGGGAAGACATGGCTTGGCAGTTCGGGCTGGACTGTTCCCATGAGGCACAGGGTCAGACTGATTTGCATATAGCCATGTCTGAACTGGGGTGGCAGAGTGGGCTAAAGAACGGTGATGGATTTAACCCAGATCTTTTGACTGGGTGTGAGTGTTTGATTGATTCAGATGCTCCGTCCATCACCACCCCCTTTATTACGGCTTTTGGCCACCATAAGTGTGGCAGGGTATGCTCAGACGTGAGTCCGTTGCTCACTTTGCCACTGGATTCAAGCAAGCCGGGCTGAAGACGGCTGGAATGCCAGAAACCGGTCCTCGGAAGCTTGTTTCCGGTCCAGGGAAGACATGGCTTGGCAGTTCAGGCTGGACTGTTCCCATGAGGCACAGGGTCAGACTGATTTGCATATAGCCATGTCTGAACTGGGGTGACAGAGTGGGCTAAAGAACGGTGATGGATTTAACCCAGATCTTTTGACTGGGTGTGAGTGTTTGATTGATTCAGATGCTCCGTCCATCACCCCCCCCCCCTTTATTACGGCTTTTGGCCACCATAAGTGTGGCAGGGTATGCTCAGGCGTGAGTCCCTTGCTCACTTTGCCACTGGATTCAAGCAAGCTGGGCTGAAGACGGCTGGAATGCCAGAAACCGGTCCTCGGAAGCTTGTTTCCGGTCCAGGGAAGACATGGCTTGGCAGTTCGGGCTGGACTGTTCCCATGAGGCACAGGGTCAGACTGATTTGCATATAGCCATGTCTGAACTGGGGTGGCAGAGTGGGCTAAAGAACGGTGATGGATTTAACCCAGATCTTTTGACTGGGTGTGAGTGTTTGATTGATTCAGATGCTCCGTCCATCACCACCCCCTTTATTACGGCTTTTGACCACCATAAGTGTGGCAGGGTATGCTCAGACGTGAGTTCCTTGCTCACTTTGCCACTGGATTCAAGCAAGCCGGGCTGAAGACGGTTGGAATGCCAGAAACCGGTCCTCAGAAGCTTGTTTCCGGTCCAGGGAAGACATGGCTTGGCAGTTCGGGCTGGACTGTTCCCATGAGGCACAGGGTCAGACTGATTTGCATATAGCCATGTCTGAACTGGGGTGGCAGAGTGGGCTAAAGAACGGTGATGGATTTAACCCAGATCTTTTGACTGGGTGTGAGTGTTTGATTGATTCAGATGCTCCGTCCATCACCCCCCCCTTTATTACGGCTTTTGGCCACCATAAGTGTGGTAGGGTATGCTCAGACGTGAGTCCCTTGCTCACTTTGCCACTGGATTCAAGCAAGCCGGGCTGAAGACGGCTGGAATGCCAGAAACCGGTCCTCGGAAGCTTGTTTCCGGTCCAGGGAAGACATGGCTTGGCAGTTCGGGCTGGACTGTTCCCATGAGGCACAGGGTCAGACTGATTTGCGTATAGCCATGTCTGAACTGGGGTGGCAGAGTGGGCTAAAGAACGGTGATGGATTTAACCCAGATCTTTTGACTGGGTGTGAGTGTTTGATTGATTCAGAGGCTCTGCCATCACCACCCCCTTTATTACGGCTTTTGGCCACCATAAGTGTGGCAGGGTATGGTCAGACGTGAGTCCCTTGCTCACTTTGCCACTGGATTCAAGCAAGCCGGGCTGAAGACGGCTGGAATGCCAGAAACCGGTCCTCGGAAGCTTGTTTCCGGTCCAGGGAAGACATGGCTTGACAGTTCGGGCTGGACTGTTCCCATGAGGCACAGGGTCAGACTGATTTGCATATAGCCATGTCTGAACTGGGGTGGCAGAGTGGGCTAAAGAACGGTGATAGATTTAACCCAGATCTTTTGACTGGGTGTGAGTGTTTGATTGATTCAGATGCTCCGTCCATCACCACCCCCTTTATTACGGCTTTTGGCCACCATAAGTGTGGCAGGGTATGCTCAGACGTGTGTCCCTTGCTCACTTTGCCACTGGATTCAAGCAAGCCGGGCTGAAGACGGCTGGAATGCCAGAAACCGGTCCTCGGAAGCTTGTTTCCGGTCCAGGGAAGACATGGCTTGGCAGTTCGGGCTGGACTGTTCCCATGAGGCACATGGTCAGACTGATTTGCATATAGCCATGTCTGAACTGGGGTGGCAGAGTGGGCTAAAGAACAGTGATGGATTTAACCCAGATCTTTTGACTGGGTGTGAGTGTTTGATTGATTCAGATGCTCCGTCTATCACCACCCCCTTTATTATGGCTTTTGGCCACCTAAGTGTGGCAGGGTATGCTCAGACGTGAGTCCCTTGCTCACTATGCCACTGGATTCAAGCAAGCCGGGCTGAAGACGGCTGGAATGCCAGAAACCGGTCCTCGGAAGCTTGTTTCCGGTCCAGGGAAGACATGGCTTGGCAGTTCGGGCTGGACTGTTCCCATGAGGCACAGGGTCAGACTGATTTGCATATAGCCATGTCTGAACTGGGGTGGCAGAGTGGGCTAAAGAACGGTGATGGATTTAACCCAGATCTTTTGAATGGGTGTGAGTGTTTGATTGATTCAGATGCTCCGTCCATCACCACCCCCTTTATTACGGCTTTTGGCCACCATAAGTATGGCAGGGTATGCTCAGACGTGAGTCCGTTGCTCACTGGGCCACTGGATTCAAGCAAGCCGGGCTGAAGACGGCTGGAATGCCAGAAACCGGTCCTCGAAGCTTGTTTCCGGTCCAGGGAAGACATGGCTTGGCAGTTCGGGTTGGACTGTTCCCATGAGGCACAGGGTCAGACTGATTTGCATATAGCCATGTCTGAACTGGAGTGGCAGAGTGGGCTAAAGAACGGTGATGGATTTAACCCAGATCTTTTAACTGGGTGTGAGTGTTTGATTGATTCAGATGCTCCGTCCATCACCACCCCCTTTATTACGGCTTTTGGCCACCATAAGTGTGGTAGGGTATGCTCAGACGTGAGTCCCTTGCTCACTTTGCCACTGGATTCAAGCAAGCCGGGCTGAAGACGGCTGGAATGCCAGAAACCGGTCCTCGAAAGCTTGTTTCCGGTCCAGGGAAGACATGGCTTGGCAGTTCAGGCTGGACTGTTCCCATGAGGCACAGGGTCAGACTGATTTGCATATAGCCATGTCTGAACTGGGGTGGCAGAGTGGGCTAAAGAACGGTGATGGATTTAACCCAGATCTTTTGACTGGGTGTGAGTGTTTGATTGATTCAGATGCTCCGTCCATCACCACCCCCTTTATTACGGCTTTTGGCCACCATAAGTGTGGCAGGGTATGCTCAGACGTGAGTCCCTTGCTCACTTTGCCACTGGATTCAAGCAAGCCGGGCTGAAGACGGCTGGAATGCCAGAAACCGGTCCTCGAAAGCTTGTTTCCGGTCCAGGGAAGACATGGCTTGGCAGTTCAGGCTGGACTGTTCGCATGAGGCACAGGGTCAGACTGATTTGCATATAGCCATGTCTGAACTGGGGTGGCAGAGTGGGCTAAAGAACGGTGATGGATTTAACCCAGATCTTTTGACTGGGTGTGAGTGTTTGATTGATTCAGATGCTCCGTCCATCACCACCCCCTTTATTACGGCTTTTGGCCACCATAAGTGTGGCAGGGTATGCTCAGACGTGAGTCCGTTGCTCACTGGGCCACTGGATTCAAGCAAGCCGGGCTGAAGACGGCTGGAATGCCAGAAACCGGTCCTCAAAGCTTGTTTCCGGTCCAGGGAAGACATGGCTTGGCAGTTCGGGCTGGACTGTTCCCATGAGGCACAGGGTCAGACTGATTTGCATATAGCCATGTCTGAACTGGGGTGGCAGAGTGGGCTAAAGAACGGTGATGGATTTAACCCAGATCTTTTGACTGGGTGTGAGTGTTTGATTGATTCAGATGCTCCGTCCATCACCCACCCCCTTTATTACGGCTTTTGGCCACCATAAGTGTGGCAGGGTATGCTCAGACGTGAGTCCCTTGCTCACTTTGCCACTGGATTCAAGCAAGCCGGGCTGAAGACGTCTGGAATGCCAGAAACCGGTCCTCGGAAGCTTGTTTCCGGTCCAGGGAAGACATGGCTTGGCAGTTCGGGCTGGACTGTTCCCATGAGGCACAGGGTCAGACTGATTTGCATATAGCCATGTCTGAACTGGGGTGGCAGAGTGGGCTAAAGAACGGTGATGGATTTAACCCAGATCTTTTGACTGGGTGTGAGTGTTTGATTGATTCAGATGCTCCGTCCATCACCCCCCCCCCTTTATTACGGCTTTTGGCCACCATAAGTGTGGCAGGGTATGCTCAGGCGTGAGTCCCTTGCTCACTTTGCCACTGGATTCAAGCAAGCTGGGCTGAAGACGGCTGGAATGCCAGAAACCGGTCCTCGGAAGCTTGTTTCCGGTCCAGGGAAGACATGGCTTGGCAGTTCGGGCTGGACTGTTCCCATGAGGCACAGGGTCAGACTGATTTGCATATAGCCATGTCTGAACTGGGGTGGCAGAGTGGGCTAAAGAACGGTGATGGATTTAACCCAGATCTTTTGACTGGGTGTGAGTGTTTGATTGATTCAGATGCTCCGTCCATCACCACCCCCTTTATTACGGCTTTTGACCACCATAAGTGTGGCAGGGTATGCTCAGACGTGAGTTCCTTGCTCACTTTGCCACTGGATTCAAGCAAGCCGGGCTGAAGACGGTTGGAATGCCAGAAACCGGTCCTCAGAAGCTTGCTTCCGGTCCAGGGAAGACATGGCTTGGCAGTTCGGGCTGGACTGTTCCCATGAGGCACAGGGTCAGACTGATTTGCATATAGCCATGTCTGAACTGGGGTGGCAGAGTGGGCTAAAGAACGGTGATGGATTTAACCCAGATCTTTTGACTGGGTGTGAGTGTTTGATTGATTCAGATGCTCCGTCCATCACCCCCCCCTTTATTACGGCTTTTGGCCACCATAAGTGTGGTAGGGTATGCTCAGACGTGAGTCCCTTGCTCACTTTGCCACTGGATTCAAGCAAGCCGGGCTGAAGACGGCTGGAATGCCAGAAACCGGTCCTCGGAAGCTTGTTTCCGGTCCAGGGAAGACATGGCTTGGCAGTTCGGGCTGGACTGTTCCCATGAGGCACAGGGTCAGACTGATTTGCGTATAGCCATGTCTGAACTGGGGTGGCAGAGTGGGCTAAAGAACGGTGATGGATTTAACCCAGATCTTTTGACTGTGTGTTAGTGTTTGATTGATTCAGAGGCTCTGCCATCACCACCCCCTTTATTACGGCTTTTGGCCACCATAAGTGTGGCAGGGTATGGTCAGACGTGAGTCCCTTGCTCACTTTGCCACTGGATTCAAGCAAGCCGGGCTGAAGACGGCTGGAATGCCAGAAACCGGTCCTCGGAAGCTTGTTTCCGGTCCAGGGAAGACATGGCTTGGCAGTTCGGGCTGGACTGTTCCCATGAGGCACAGGGTCAGACTGATTTGCATATAGCCATGTCTGAACTGGGGTGGCAGAGTGGGCTAAAGAACGGTGATAGATTTAACCCAGATCTTTTGACTGGGTGTGAGTGTTTGATTGATTCAGATGCTCCGTCCATCACCACCCCCTTTATTACGGCTTTTGGCCACCATAAGTGTGGCAGGGTATGCTCAGACGTGTGTCCCTTGCTCACTTTGCCACTGGATTCAAGCAAGCCGGGCTGAAGACGGCTGGAATGCCAGAAACCGGTCCTCGGAAGCTTGTTTCCGGTCCAGGGAAGACATGGCTTGGCAGTTCGGGCTGGACTGTTCCCATGAGGCACATGGTCAGACTGATTTGCATATAGCCATGTCTGAACTGGGGTGGCAGAGTGGGCTAAAGAACAGTGATGGATTTAACCCAGATCTTTTGACTGGGTGTGAGTGTTTGATTGATTCAGATGCTCCGTCTATCACCACCCCCTTTATTATGGCTTTTGGCCACCATAAGTATGGCAGGGTATGCTCAGACGTGAGTCCGTTGCTCACTGGGCCACTGGATTCAAGCAAGCCGGGCTGAAGACGGCTGGAATGCCAGAAACCGGTCCTCGAAGCTTGTTTCCGGTCCAGGGAAGACATGGCTTGGCAGTTCGGGTTGGACTGTTCCCATGAGGCACAGGGTCAGACTGATTTGCATATAGCCATGTCTGAACTGGAGTGGCACAGTGGGCTAAAGAACGGTGATGGATTTAACCCAGATCTTTTAACTGGGTGTGAGTGTTTGATTGATTCAGATGCTCCGTCCATCACCACCCCCTTTATTACGGCTTTTGGCCACCATAAGTGTGGTAGGGTATGCTCAGACGTGAGTCCCTTGCTCACTTTGCCACTGGATTCAAGCAAGCCGGGCTGAAGACGGCTGGAATGCCAGAAACCGGTCCTCGAAAGCTTGTTTCCGGTCCAGGGAAGACATGGCTTGGCAGTTCAGGCTGGACTGTTCCCATGAGGCACAGGGTCAGACTGATTTGCATATAGCCATGTCTGAACTGGGGTGGCAGAGTGGGCTAAAGAACGGTGATGGATTTAACCCAGATCTTTTGACTGGGTGTGAGTGTTTGATTGATTCAGATGCTCCGTCCATCACCACCCCCTTTATTACGGCTTTTGGCCACCATAAGTGTGGCAGGGTATGCTCAGACGTGCGTCCCTTGCTCACTTTGCCACTGGATTCAAGCAAGCCGGGCTGAAGACGGCTGGAATGCCAGAAACCGGTCCTCGAAAGCTTGTTTCCGGTCCAGGGAAGACATGGCTTGGCAGTTCAGGCTGGACTGTTCGCATGAGGCACAGGGTCAGACTGATTTGCATATAGCCATGTCTGAACTGGGGTGGCAGAGTGGGCTAAAGAACGGTGATGGATTTAACCCAGATCTTTTGATTGGGTGTGAGTGTTTGATTGATTCAGATGCTCCGTCCATCACCACCCCCTTTATTACGGCTTTTGGCCACCATAAGTGTGGCAGGGTATGCTCAGACGTGAGTCCGTTGCTCACTGGGCCACTGGATTCAAGCAAGCCGGGCTGAAGACGGCTGGAATGCCAGAAACCGGTCCTCAAAGCTTGCTTCCGGTCCAGGGAAGACATGGCTTGGCAGTTCGGGCTGGACTGTTCCCATGAGGCACAGGGTCAGACTGATTTGCATATAGCCATGTCTGAACTGGGGTGGCAGAGTGGGCTAAAGAACGGTGATGGATTTAACCCAGATCTTTTGACTGGGTGTGAGTGTTTGATTGATTCAGATGCTCCGTCCATCACCCACCCCCTTTATTACGGCTTTTGGCCACCATAAGTGTGGCAGGGTATGCTCAGACGTGAGTCCCTTGCTCACTTTGCCACTGGATTCAAGCAAGCCGGGCTGAAGACGGCTGGAATGCCAGAAACCGGTCCTCGGAAGCTTGTTTCCGGTCCAGGGAAGACATGGCTTGGCAGTTCGGGCTGGACTGTTCCCATGAGGCACAGGGTCAGACTGATTTGCATATAGCCATGTCTGAACTGGGGTGGCAGAGTGGGCTAAAGAACGGTGATGGATTTAACCCAGATCTTTTGACTGGGTGTGAGTGTTTGATTGATTCAGAGGCTCCGTCCATCACCACCCCCTTTATTACGGCTTTTGGCCACCATAAGTGTGGCAGGGTATGGTCAGACGTGAGTCCCTTGCTCACTTTGCCACTGGATTCAAGCAAGCCGGGCTGAAGACGGCTGGAATGCCAGAAACCGGTCCTCGGAAGCTTGTTTCCGGTCCAGGGAAGACATGGCTTGGCAGTTCGGGCTGGACTGTTCCCATGAGGCACAGGGTCAGACTGATTTGCATATAGCCATGTCTGAACTGGGGTGGCAGAGTGGGCTAAAGAACGGTGATGGATTTAACCCAGATCTTTTGACTGGGTGTGAGTGTTTGATTGATTCAGATGCTCCGTCCATCACCACCCCCTTTATTACGGCTTTCGGCCACCATAAGTGTGGCAGGGTATGCTCAGACGTGAGTCCCTTGCTCACTTTGCCACTGGATTCAAGCAAGCCGGGCTGAAGACAGCTGGAATGCCAGAAACCGGTCCTCGGCAGCTTGTTTCCGGTCCAGGGAAGACATGGCTTGGCAGTTCGGGCTGGACTGTTCCCATGAGGCACAGGGTCAGACTGATTTGCATATAGCCATGTCTGAACTGGGGTGGCAGAGTGGGCTAAAGAACGGTGATGGATTTAACCCAGATCTTTTGACTGGGTGTGAGTGTTTGATTGATTCAGATGCTCCGTCCATCACCACCCCCTTTATTACGGCTTTTGGCCACCATAAGTGTGGCAGGGTATGCTCAGACGTGAGTCCCTTGCTCACTTTGCCACTGGATTCAAGCAAGCCGGGCTGAAGACGGCTGGAATGCCAGAAACCGGTCCTCGGAAGCTTGTTTCCGGTCCAGGGAAGACATGGCTTGGCAGTTCGGGCTGGACTGTTCCCATGAGGCACATGGTCAAACTGATTTGCATATAGCCATGTCTGAACTGGGGTGGCAGAGTGGGCTAAAGAACAGTGATGGATTTAACCCAGATCTTTTGACTGGGTGTGAGTGTTTGATTGATTCAGATGCTCCGTCCATCACCACCCCTTTTATTATGGCTTTTGGCCACCATAAGTGTGGCAGGGTATGCTCAGACGTGAGTCCCTTGCTCACTTTGCCACTGGATTCAAGCAAGCCGGGCTGAAGACGGCTGGAATGCCAGAAACCGGTCCTCGGAAGCTTGTTTCCGGTCCAGGGAAGACATGGCTTGGCAGTTCGGGCTGGACTGTTCCCATGAGGCACAGGGTCAGACTGATTTGCATATAGCCATGTCTGAACTGGGGTGGCAGAGTGGGCTAAAGAACGGTGATGGATTTAACCCAGATCTTTTGAATGGGTGTGAGTGTTTGATTGATTCAGATGCTCCGTCCATCACCACCCCCTTTATTACGGCTTTTGGCCACCATAAGTGTGGCAGGGTATGCTCAGACGTGAGTCCCTTTCTCACTTTGCCACTGGATTCAAGCAAGCCGGGCTGAAGACGGCTGGAATGCCAGAAACCGGTCCTCGAAGCTTGTTTCCGGTCCAGGGAAGACATGGCTTGGCAGTTCGGGCTGGACTGTTCCCATGAGGCACAGGGTCAGACTGATTTGCATATAGCCATGTCTGAACTGGAGTGGCAGAGTGGGCTAAAGAACGGTGATGGATTTAACCCAGATCTTTTAACTGGGTGTGAGTGTTTGATTGATTCAGATGCTCCGTCCATCACCACCCCCTTTATTACGGCTTTTGGCCACCATAAGTGTGGCAGGGTATGCTCAGACGTGAGTCCCTTGCTCACTTTGCCACTGGATTCAAGCAAGCCGGGCTGAAGACGGCTGGAATGCCAGAAACCGGTCCTCGGAAGCTTGTTTCCGGTCCAGGGAAGACATGGCTTGGCAGTTCGGGCTGGACTGTTCCCATGAGGCACAGGGTCAGACTGATTTGCATATAGCCATGTCTGAACTGGGGTGGCAGAGTGGGCTAAAGAACGGTGATGGATTTAACCCAGATCTTTTGACTGGGTGTGAGTGTTTGATTGATTCAGATGCTCCGTCCATCACCACCCCCTTTATTACGGCTTTTGGCCACCATAAGTGTGGCAGGGTATGCTCAGACGTGAGTCCGTTGCTCACTTGGCCACTGGATTCAAGCAAGCCGGGCTGAAGACGGCTGGAATGCCAGAAACCGGTCCTCGGAAGCTTGTTTCCGGTCCAGGGAAGACATGGCTTGGCAGTTCGGGCTGGACTGTTCCCATGAGGCACAGGGTCAGACTGATTTGCATATAGCCATGTCTGAACTGGGGTGGCAGAGTGGGCTAAAGAACGGTGATGGATTTAACCCAGATCTTTTGACTGGGTGTGAGTGTTTGATTGATTCAGATGCTCCGTCCATCACCCCCCCCCCCCCTTTATTACGGCTTTTGGCCACCATAAGTGTGGCAGGGTATGCTCAGACGTGAGTCCCTTGCTCACTTTGCCACTGGATTCAAGCAAGCCGGGCTGAAGACGGCTGGAATGCCAGAAACCGGTCCTCGGAAGCTTGTTTCCGGTCCAGGGAAGACATGGCTTGGCAGTTCGGGCTGGACTGTTCCCATGAGGCACAGGGTCAGACTGATTTGCATATAGCCATGTCTGAACTGGAGTGGCAGAGTGGGCTAAAGAACGGTGATGGATTTAACCCAGATCTTTTGACTGGGTGTGAGTGTTTGATTGATTCAGATGCTCCGTCCATCACCACCCCCTTTATTACGGCTTTTGGCCACCATAAGTGTGGCAGGGTATGCTCAGACGTGAGTCCCTTGCTCACTTTGCCACTGGATTCAAGCAAGCCGGGCTGAAGACGGCTGGAATGCCAGTAACCGGTCCTCGGAAGCTTGTTTCCGGTCCAGGGAAGACATGGCTTGGCAGTTCGGGCCGGACTGTTCCCATGAGGCACAGGGTCAGACTGATTTGCATATAGCCATGTCTGAACTGGGGTGGCAGAGTGGGCTAAAGAACGGTGATGGATTTAACCCAGATCTTTTGACTGGGTGTGAGTGTTTGATTGATTCAGATGCTCCGTCCATCACCACCCCCTTTATTACGGCTTTTGGCCACCATAAGTGTGGCAGGGTATGCTCAGACGTGAGTCCCTTGCTCACTTTGCCACTGGATTCAAGCAAGCCGGGCTGAAGACGGCTGGAATGCCAGAAACCGGTCCTTGGCAGCTTGTTTCCGGTCCAGGGAAGACATGGCTTGGCAGTTCGGGCTGGACTGTTCCCATGAGGCACAGGGTCAGACTGATTTGCATATAGCCATGTCTGAACTGGGGTGGCAGAGTGGGCTAAAGAACGGTGATGGATTTAACCCAGATCTTTTGACTGGGTGTGAGTGTTTGATTGATTCAGATGCTCCGTCCAGCACCACCCCCTTTATTGCGGCTTTTGGCCACCATAAGTGTGGCAGGGTATGCTCAGACGTGAGTCCCTTGCTCACTTTGCCACTGGATTCAAGCAAGCCGGGCTGAAGACGGCTGGAATGCCAGAAACCGGTCCTGGGAAGCTTGTTTCCGGTCCAGGGAAGACATCGCTTGGCAGTTCGGGCTGGACTGTTCCCATGAGGCACAGGGTCAGACTGTTTTGCATATAGCCATGTCTGAACAGGGGTGGCAGAGTGGGCTAAAGAACGGTGATGGATTTAACCCAGATCTTTTGAATGGGTGTGAGTGTTTGATTGATTCAGATGCTCCGTCCATCACCACCCCCTTTATTGCGGCCAACATCAATTACGGGCCAGAGGGGAGAGAAGGGGGGAGTGTTCCTCTGCACTGCTCGCGATGAGTCCCACGATGTCGCCGGGGCCGTGTGTGGCAGCGGCGAAATTCTGGACCGACCGGCAGTTCCTGCCCGCCACCCCGGGTGTTGTTAAACTCGGGGCGGGCCTCGTACCCCACACAATCCCTGGCTTTTGCACACACGGGGGCCCAAACTTCCAGGACTCGCCGTCGCGCCTTCGGACCTCGCAACAGGACCAGAGCGGCACGAGCCCGCACCGCTCTCCTTCCGCAAGCCGATGCTCCACTCTGCGCCTCAGGATATTCACAGGATAGTTGGGGGTGAGGCGCGAGTACGACGGAGCTACTGGCCTACGCTGCCATCTTCGATGCTCGTGTAGCTCCGCCTCGTCTCCTGCACCGTATTTAATTCATCCCAAGTATCAGTCACTTTCATGAACAAGGTGAATGAAGTTTTCTCCTCAAACTCACGTGAAATTTTAATTAAATGTACTGACAAACAAAGCAGAATACCGTGAAACTGAATCAACAAATCTGTTTCCAATGGCAATGCAGTCATTACTACTTTGATGAGCTGCACATTTAACTACTGCAATCTCTTGAGGTGACTGTACGGCTGCCAACAAATGTTTAACATGCATTTCATTTCTGATTGGTGTACCTGAGGAAGTTGAAAAACCTCTTTGTGACCATAATTGCCCAAAGTCATGGACGACACCAAAACCATACTGGCTATCTGTAAATATATTAACTCTCATGTGAGCAATTAAACTACATGCTCTGGTAAGGGCAATTAATTCTGCAACTTGTGCTGAGGTCATGGACGACACCAAAACCATACTGGCCATCTGTAAATATATTCACTCTCATGTGAGCAATTAAACTACATGCTCTGGTAAAGGCAATTAATTCTGCAACTTGTGCGGAGGTGACTCTTTGAAGCCAGGAAGCTTCCACAACATCGTTTATGGTACACACAGCATATGCTGCTCTCAATGTGCCCTCATTACTTCTTAGACATGAGCCGTCTACAAAAAGGACATGGTCAGGCTCAATCATTGGTTCATCCTTAATATTGTTGCATAAGTCTGTGATATCTAAGCAATAATTTTCAATGTCATCACAAACAACATCATTAACCGGTAAAAGAGTTGATGGGTTAAGGATTTGACACCTCCTTAGAACCACATTATCAGAGGACAATGTGATCATACTTTGTCAAGTGATTGTTTGTCATATATTAGATTTTTGTTCTTGCCAATAGAAGCTCCATGGAGTGTGGGACCATAACAGTTAAAAGGTATCCCATCACTATGTTCCCACTCTTTTCCAAATGGGTACTCACCGCGGCAACAGCTTTAAGGCAGCTGGACAGACTAGCGTCAATTTGGTCAAGGTTAGTAGAAAAATGTGCCACAGGTTTTCTAGCATCTCTGTGTATCTGAGTCGAGGTAGCGCAGCCCTCTCTCTCACTGCAAAAGAAAGTAAACTTGTTAGTATAATCTGACTTTCCTAGTGTTGGGGTGCGACACAGTGTTTCTTTCAGCTCTAGGAAGGCTCTCATACAATCATTGTCCCATGAACTCGGATCAGACACATCTCGGTGTACCAGCCTCAGTAAAGGCTTTGCCACCAAGGAAACGTTTGGTATCCACTGTGTACAGTAGCTAACAATTCCCAAAAACATCCTGACTTTCTTTTGAGTTTAAAGTGGATTGATTTCAAGAATTGTTTCCACTCTTCTTGTTCAATAATGTTTTCAGATATTGAACTTCGTTTTGACAGTACTGCAGTTTTCCATTCTCAGCCAGGCGATTTAACAATGCAATGGTATCTTGTTTACAAGCTTCTCGTGTCTCTGATGCTACAAGAAAATCATCTATGTATTGTACAAGTACTGATCTGTGGGGCATTTGAAATGACTCCAGATTTTTTTTCATAATCTGGTTGAAAATGGTAGGACTCTGTATACCCTTGTGGGACACTGCATCATTCTAAAACTCTTTGCTGGAACAGGAAGGAGAAGAGGAATTGGCTTTATTCATGAAAAGGCACTGACGAGAAAGCTTGACATAAGTCAATGACCGTAAACCATTCTGCAGTACATGGAATCCTGAAACAATATTGAGTCTGGATTTGGTACCACAAGACAACAAGGGACCACAATTTCATTAATCTTTTTAAGATCCAGTGTTTTTCATTGGTCCTCTGCAAACCCATGATCGGAAAGTTACATGAACTGGCAACATATCTTCTATCACAGGTGTTATTCCTGCAATGGTCTCTGGGGTCAAATGATACGATGGTGTTCGGGGATATACAGCCTTTGATTTTACAGTTATCTGGACTTTTTCTACATCTTCGATTAGCCCAATATATTTTGCTGTGAGATCCCAGACTTCTGGAGTAACAGTGTCTCTCAAATGAGCAGATAATTCTCCAATCGTCATTAGGAGAAACATTCATGTAGCTGTCTGTTGTTTGAACATTTTAAATTCTACATCCTCATCATGGCTATGAAAAGCTACTTCATCTGGTGGGCAGTAAATGGTGCAATTTAACTTCCACAACAAATCTCTCCTTTGCAAATTGACAGGGCTTAAATCACAAACAACAAATTGGTGTTTTTCTTCAAATGAATCATTTTGACTGGGACATTTACTGAAATTGGAAACTGTGTATTTGTTAGTCCTACAACCTGGATATTTTTCCCCCCTAGAGGTAGGTTTGGGACTTCCACTGTTCTAACAGTAGAACAGATAGCTCATGTATTAACAGGAAATGATACTTGGAGGCCATACAATTCAGCATCTACATATGGGCTATTCTGGTCTACCTGTAAGACTGCGCCAAGTATGCAATCTCCCCCCCCTCAGGCACCTTCATTGAGAAGCATCAAAACCTGAAACAACATTTTCAAAAAAGTGATACCCCTGTAAAGCATTTTGATTTGGGTTAGGCAATTGTTGCATTGAATTCTGAAACGTGTCAGTATTCATTCTTAGTACTTGATTTAAATTTAATCTAGGATTTTCCATGTTTTGTCAGTTTGAGCTTGGTGGGACTGGAATCATTGGGAATTGTCCTTGCATACGTACCTGCATCTGCTGTGTGGGTATTTTCTGCATTTTTACTCCTTTTTGCATTTGCACATTTCCATCAGCTTTTTTAGGATTAAAACTGTACTTCCTCTTCCAATGCCTGACTCTGTGACATATGCGACAAGGAGTAACCTTTCTCATAGCAGCAACGTTTACTCTTGAACATTAACAGGAATATCTCTACCTCTACCCTGAGGCACATTGAACCCTCCTTGATTACCCTGGAAACCAACTGGTGGAACAGCAACACTTGAATGCCTCCTTAATTCCCCATAAAAGAAGGATTGTGAAAACCTTTCTGAGCCAACCTTGCCTGTGCCAACATAAATTTCTCTTTTAGCTTTTTCTGCTTCATCTCTAATTCATTAGTATAGTATTTTGCATATCTCAAAACTTCATCAAGCAACTTATTCTGCCAGCAGACCACGCTTTGAGTTACGTGCAAACTGAGCTCTGGTCTCAGCCTTAAAACAAACTGCGACACAAACATTCCCATATCCTTTTCTTCAGGATATTCTCATCAGCTATGCTGGAGGGACACTTGTAATAGTCTTTTATGACACTCATGAACTTATTCTTTTGGTTCCTTGGATGTTTGGTAAATATTAACCCAACCCCAATCTTTTAGTGGCACCCAGCCCTTCAGGAAAGTAATCACTGCTTAGTATTTTTCCATAATTACAGGAGATAGTGCCTTATACTAGCATTTCTCATTGGTTCCTCATGAGGCCATTGTACAACAGTCTTATATTGAGTCCGCAAATCAGTAGGTAGTAAAATATCAAAAACGTTATCCAAATCAGCCCACAATACCTTCAAAATCGTTATAAATGTCTCTATGTGTAAGTACCACTGCACAGGTTTGTCTCTCAATTTTGGAAAATTATTTGTAAATGCTACAAGATCGCCTCTGCTCTGAGGTTCATGTACATACATTCCTCCTGCTATTTCTCCCAATGGATATGCTGTAGTTTCTCCCTCACTTTCCTCATCTTTCCTTCCTGCCGATTTTGCGTCCCTCTTTTTTTTTTTGTGTTTCTTTGCCCACTTAATTTCCAGTTTTCAAGTTTTATCCGATTTTACCAATGTGAAAGGAATTGGCTTTCTTCATGCAAAGGCACTGAAAAGAAAGCTTGACATAAGTCAATGACTATAAACCATTGTGCAGTACAGGGAACTTGAAACAATATTGTGGCTGCATTCGGTACCACGGGACAACAAGGATGTATAAGCGCATTCTGGTAACATGAATATTTTCAATTGCTCAATCAATCAATCACAGGAATTTATATAGCGCACTACTTACCCGGAGGGTCTCAAGGCGCTAGGGGGTGCTGCTGCTGCTACTGCTCGAATAGCCAGGTCTTGAGCTTCTTCCTGAAGGAGAGGTGGTCTTGGGTCAGGCGCAGGTCGGTCGGTAGGGAGTTCCAGGTCTTGGCGGCCAGGTAGGAGAAGGACCTTCCTCCCGTTGTCGTTCTTCGGATGCGGGGGACGGCGGCGAGGGCGTGGTTGGCTGATCGGAGGTGTCGTTTGGGAGCGTAGAAGTTGATGCGGTTGTTGAGGTAGCTGGGGCCTTGGTCGTGTAGGGCTTTGTGTGCGTGGGTGAGGAGGCGGAAGGTGATTCTTTTGTTGACGGGGAGCCAATGCAGGTCTCTCAGATGTCCGGAGATGTGGCTGTGTCGTGGGATGTCGAGGATGAGTCTGGCTGAGGCGTTCTGGTTCCGCTGTAGTCTCTTCTGGAGCTTGGCGGTGGTTCCGGCGTAGAGGGCGTTGCCGTAGTCCAGTCGGCTGGTGACGAGGGCCTGGGTGACCGTCTTCCTGGTCTCGGTGGGGATCCACCGGAAGATCTTCCGTAGCATGCGCAGGATGTTGAAGCATGACGAGGAGACGGCGTTGACTTGTCTGGTCATGGTGAGGGAGGAGTCCAAGATGAAGCCCAGGTTGCGTGCGTGGTCTGTCGGTTTGGGTGCGCTGCCCAGGGCAGGGGGCCACCAGGAGTTGTCCCAGGCAGAGGGTGATGATCCAAGGATGAGGACTTCCGTCTTGTCAGAGTTCAGTTTCAGGCGGCTGCTCGACATCCACTCGGCTACGTCTTTCATCCCTTCGTGAAGGTTGGCTCTGGCGGCAGCGGGGTCGTTGGTCAGGGAGAGGATCAGCTGGGTGTCGTCAGCGTAGGAGATGATGTTGAGGTTGTGTTGGCGTGCGATGGCCGCGAGGGGGCTCATGTACACGTTGAAGAGTGTGGGGCTCAGCGAGGATCCTTGAGGGACGCCGCAGATGACTTCGGTGGCCTCTGACTTGTACGGTGGTAGACGGACTCTCTGTGTTCTTCCGTTGAGGAATGAGATGATCCAATCCAATGCCTTCTCCTGGATTCCGATGTTGCTGAGGCGCTGCACTAGGGTGCGGTGGCAGACAGTGTTGAATGCCGCGGAGAGGTCTAGGAGGATGAGGGCCGCTGTTTCTCGGTTGTCCATCAGGGCTCGGATGTCATCGGTGGCAGCGATGAGGGCGGCCTCGGTGCTGTGGTTGGCTCGGAAGCCCGACTGTGAGGGGTCGAGGGATCCGTTCGTCTCGAGGAAGGCGGCCAGCTGCTTGTTGACGGTCTTCTCGATGACTTTGGCTGGGAACGGGAGGAGCGAGATGGGGCGGTAATTCTTGAGTTCGGTGGGGTCCGCTGTAGGTTTCTTGAGTAGGGCGCTGAGTTCGGCGTGCTTCCAGCTCTCCGGGAAGGTGGCGGTGTCGAAGGAGGTGTTGATGATGTCCCGCAGGTGGGGTGCGATGACCGCGTCGGCCCTGGTGAGGGCAGGGGTCGGTCGGAGATCCGGAATGGATGGAGTTCATCAAGCGGATGGTGTCTTCGGTGCTGATCGGAGTCCAGGCGCGGAGGGTGGTGGTGGGGGGCGGTGGTTCAGTTGTGATGTGCGTCGGTTGAGTGCTGAAGCTGTTGTGTATGTCCGCGATCTTGTTGTGGAAGTAGGAGGCGAGGGAGTTGCAGAGGTCTTGCGACGGGGTGATGTCGTTGTTTCCGGCGTTAGGGTTGGAGAGCTCTTTGACGATGTTGAAGAGTTCCTTGCAGTTGTGTGCGTTGTTGTCCAGCCGGTCCTTGAATGCGGTTTTCTTAGTGGCGCGGATCAGTTGGTGGTGCTTCCGGGTGGCAAGCTTGAGGGTGGTCATGTTGTCCGGTGTTGGTTCCCTTCTCCAGGCTTTCTCGAGGGCTCGGCAGTTCTTCTTGGAGCTCTTGAGTTCGTCGGTGAACCATGGGGCCTTCTTGCTGCCGGGTCTGCTAGGCGGAGTCCTCAGTGGGGCGAGTTCGTCCGCGCAGTAGTTGATCCACTTCGTGAGGTTGTTGGCGGCCTGGCTGGGGTTGGCTGAGCTGGCGGGGGGGGTGCTGGCTCAGGGAAGCGGCGAGCTGGTCAGCTGTGATCTTGTTCCAGTTTCTTCGAGCAACCGGTTGCTGGTGGTGGTGGATCGTCGTTCTTGTGAAGGTGAAGTGGATGCAGCTGTGGTCTGTCCAATGGAGTCCAGTGGCGTGGCTGAAGGCGATGTCTTTGCTGGATGAGAAGACGGCGTCGAGTGTGTGTCCTGCGAGGTGGGTGGGGGTGGATACCAGCTGCTTGAGTCCGAGGTTGGCGAGGCTGTCGAGCAGGGTGGTGGTGTTGCGGTCGTTGTTGTTCTCCAGGTGGAAGTTGAGGTCCCCCAGGAGGATGTAGTCAGCGGAGGGGAGGGCATGCAGGCTGACGAAGTCGGCGATGTCCTCGCTGAATTGTGTGCGTGGTCCCGGGGGTCGGTAGATCAGGGTGCCTCTGAGGGTGGTCTTCGGGTCGGTGCGGATCTGGAAGTGTAGGTGTTCGGCGGTTTTCAGGGTGTCGTCGGTGTTGGTCGTGATGTGGATTGTGTCCCTGTGGATGATGGCGATGCCTCCTCCAGTCTGTTTGTCGCGGTCTCTTCGGGTGATCTTGTAGCCCTCTGGGATGGCGATGGCGATGTCGGGCGCTGAGGAGTCGTTCATCCAGGTTTCCGTGAGGAAGGCGACGTCAGGAGCTGTGGTGTCGAGGAGGTTCCAGAGTTCGATGGCGTGTCTGTGGACGGAGCGGGTGTTGAGCAGGATGCACTTCAGGTGGTTGCTGCTGGTGTTCGGCTTGGCGGGTGCTGGAGCGGGGCAGGTCCGGATGCAGGTGAACTTGCAGGCGTGGCAGCTGAAGGGTCCGTGGGTGCGCTTCGGGGTGGCTCGGTAGCATCCAGGGGTTCCGACGGTGTTGAGTGCGAGGAGTTCGGTGGCGTTGTAGGACAGTCGGGTCGTCTTCAGTCGGTGGGGGCCAGGGGTCCTGGCGCTGGGCGCGGTCCGGTCGCAGACGGGCGCAGACGGGCTTACCTTTGGCGCGCCTTCGGCGCACAATCGGCGCGCCCGCTGCGCGTGACCGCTGCGCGTTCGCACGGTCGCCATATATGGCGAAGTGCGAGGGAGGGCGGAGCAGCTGGGAGGCGGGAGCGGGGAGGGTACAGAAAAAAAAGGGGCGTGGTTAGCGGGGGTGGCGGGAGGCGGGGAGCGGGGAGGGAGGAGACCGAGAAACAGGGGACAGGCGAAAATACAGGCACAAAACAAAAGTACAAAAAGAGCAGAAATAGAACACAATATTACTCAGCAGTCAGGGGGGCACACAGCAGGAAAACGGGGTACAGGAGCACAGCGCTATAACGCAGGAGACCACGCCGCTCGGAGGCAGGGGGCGTGGTCACACGGTGGCAGCAGGGGCAGCGAGGAGGCACATGCAGCGGCTGGTGGCCGTGCGGCGCGGGGGTGTCCTAGATTACATCTATATCATCCAAATCAACCCTACAATTTTTCTGCAAATAGAAATGTTTGGAATGGTCAATCTCATATTTATGGGCTTATTTTGTCAATTTATCATGTATTACAGCTGCGCATCTGATACTTTCCTCACACAGGTAAATTAATTCTTTCTTTTGATATTGTTCCAAATGTTCTAACTCTAAGCCTTCTCCAAGTCCACCTTCATTTTGGTAATGTTTAAACGTTTTTCTTTTTCAGGATTTAATTTAACTTGTAAATCTGGGATTTACGTATTTCCACTCCCTACCACTTCCTCAAATCAGGGTGGGAAAGTTCCACTCTCAATTGAATTGATATTTCCTGGGGTCACAGGTACTATAAAAACAAGTGTTCCTCCATCCATGAGTGCTTCTACTGTCTGGGGTGGTCACCACACCTCAATATGTGAATTTTGTGAAGTTGTAATAAACCCTGTCGCAGGTGGAACTCCTGCAACTCTTTGAGTTTGTGGCATCAAAATTACCATTATGTGTTACGTTCGTAATTGGCCTAGATAGGGTCCGTTCTTTTACTGGTGGTGACTAGACTGTACTATGCATTTCAGGTGTACTGGTGACAGTACACCTGAAATGCACCACAGCTCGTTGAACAATTTGAAGTATCTGCAAAGGTCTTCCCATCTGTACTACACTGGGTTCTACAGGGGCAGTAGCCACTGTACTACTCGAAGGAGTAGTACTTAATTCACTTTGATCAGTAGATGTCACATAAGGTGGAGTTCTTGCAGCTAGCATCTCTTCTAAAATATCATCCCCTGAATCATTGTCTGTCTCATCCTACTTCTCTTTAGCCTGCTCGGTTGATTTCTTCTTATGTTCCTTTCCTTGTGTTTCTGTTGTAAGAACCGGATATAATCGCGTTACATCAATCACAGCTTTCCTACATCTTCGCTGCTGTTCATCCCGTTGAGCATTTGCAAAATTATGCACTGCTGTCTTTGTCCTTCTCTTATATTCTTCCTTCTCCTCTTCTTGGCAGCCTTCTCCCATAAATTCAGAGCCTCATATTGAGCAAGGTTCAGGGGTGGCCTCATTTTGTACAGTTTTTCTTTTAAATTTTCAATAATTTTAGTTAAAAAAATTCCATATTTTGGGAATCTCTAGGGGCCCTCTTTTTCTGTGATCTTGCACAATTGACAACGCCCACATTTTTTATGTAATCCATACTCTGTTGTCATAATGTGTGCAGGCATACCCTCAGGAGGTGCCACTTCACCTTTCTGTAGTAACATTTTAAAATCTCACTTCACCAAATTCTTAAATTATTTAAAACATTTCATGATTGCAAAACATTGGAATACAATAACAACTTCAATTCAATATTTTGATTCTGTTCCAGATACGTCAAATCTCCATGAACCAATCCTGTCACAGCTATTATTTTCCAGACTTTTGTCAACAAATCTCAATGTTGTACTGAATCAAATACTGACCAGTCTCAGCGCGACACCTTGACATCACAAACCAACCCCAGCACAAAAGCACACCAGCCAATTCCAGCGCAAACTCTATGATGTATGACTTCACTCCTTTTAACCGTTCACCCTCCTTTACAATATCTTTGTACTTACACAAACTTTAAGAAACTTTAAAATATTACGACAAACATATATCAATTCTTGTTTGCTGTACTAAAGATATAGCAGTTTTACAATCATCCACGAAACCCACAACTGCAAGTAAATTCTCGCCCAGCATGAAATCACTCTAATCAGTGCAGCGTCACTCTTTTGCACAAATAGGTTCTGCTAACATCAATCAATGTTGAACAATCACAACACTATTTTAGTGTCCCTATCTTAATGCTAAAGATGATGGTACCTCAATCTTTACACCTTCAAGCTGCAAGCAGGAAATGCCATACACTGATGGTTCTTTCAATTGTCTTCTACACTCGTCTCAATTTATACCGGGATCTTGGAATGCGGCTAGTCTGAAACTCTTTAATCTCTAAATGAAAACAAAGAACATCTCCATCCATCTATTCATTCCACTCCAATTCACAATTCATCACCATACGAACAACCAAGAAACACAATTACCATCTTAGGTCACCTCAGTACCTGTTCGGGGTTTGATAAATGGGACATGATTGGGATTTCTACGGTGGGGGACATGTGGGTGAAAGGAAAGAAGGCAACGTTCGCGGACCTCGAAATTAAGTACCAATTAGCAACGTCTGAGGTGTTTCGATATCTCCAGATCAGCCATGCCATTGATTTGGCCCTCCCGAAGGATACCCCCCTTCCGGATTCCTCAACGCTAGAGGACAGGCTATTGTTGGACCCAATGGACCGTAAGGCTATTTCCCTCACGTATAAGAAATTGGTCTACAACCAAACTGACCCAATGCTGAAACTACTGTCGAGCTGGGTGGTTGACTTGGGGGAGTTGACCGACGAGGACTGGAGAGAGGCGGCGATTCCGATGCGACTTCGCCTGGTCCAGCTCAAGATTCTCCTTAGGGTATATTTTGACGCCACTTTGTTAATCAGGTTGGGTAGGAGGCCTGACCAGCTCTGCCTCTGGCACTGTAATCAGACTGGCGCCTTCATACACATCCTTTGGGACTGCCCCCATGTACAACAATACTGGAAAGAAGTCACCCGACAGCTGGTCAGGACTTGCGACAACCCCATACAACCATCTCCCACACTATATCTCCTTAATATCCGGGAAGCAACTGACCTCTCACAGGTGGAGCAGTCATGGGCTACAATGGGCTGGAACATAGCAAAACTAAATATCGCCCAGAAGTGGGGGTTGGAAACTGCACTGCACTTATGTGACTGGGCAAAAGATATGGACTATGCCATGATTGCGGAAAAACAGTGTATAAAGGGAGAGGGTGCCCACGAAAATGGGATCATAAGTGGGGGCGCTGGAACAAATTTAGGTGTGAGATCTGCATATCTCCTACGGTGTAACTGAGGAGGGAGAGACAATCATTGTTGAGGGGGGAGGATGACACGTTGATGGCCCCCGAGCCGGGCAGCCGAGGATAGTACGTATTTGCATGTGAACCAGTAGCATGCCTTCTTGCTGTTTTGACCCGAGCACACAATTGTAACCATCATACTAATTGTAATGCCGCTAAAGACTGTAGTCCTATGTGATCACGACACATCACCCTATTGATTCTCACACCTCCAAAACAGCAACCACCCTTGACTACTGCTTTGTCAGATCTTCAAGTTCTAGTCATTGGATTTTGTGATTTGGTAATTTATTCTAACTTGGGAAATTATTTTATATTACCATTCAAGGTGTGAACCGTACTCTGCTACCAGAAAACTGGAAGCACGGAAAGTGTCCAATATTTAATTTCTCGTACCAGTTCAATCTTTGACTTACAAGAAATGGGCTCCACACCAAAGTCTTATACTAGATCACAGATCTTTGCAACTGTTTTTGAATGAAAGCTAAATCAAATCATATCAATCAATATTATAATTTAACCTAGTCCAGTCCACTAAGTCCAGTCAAAAATGAGAGTTTACATTGGTTTTGAAAACCTTTATTCTCATGAGAGATTAGTAAAAAAATATTTTCAAGAAGTAATCAAAGTAAAAAAAAAAACTTTATTCGGTTAATTAAAACCATAAAAGCAGTACATGATACAAAGATAATATAAAAAACAATTAAATAAATAGAGAGAGTTGATTGCATTCCTACTTAAAAACAAAGGAAAAGGGGACGTTAATAAGAAGGGATTTGGTAGATACAGGGAACACCTAAGGATAACAGTATATAAATCTCACCAGAGTATATACTAACAATCAATTTTCATGAGTTGATAGTGCGGCAGTTCTTACTCTTTTCTGTCTGGTGGCAGCTACTAAAAAACAGGCTACGCCATAAGCGACTGGCACTGAGTTCAACATCTGTAAATATAGTAATGCTGGCCGTACCTGAACGAAATTTAAAGGTTTTAAAATGGGCACAAGAAATTTTTTTCGCAGGACCAGATAGTGCTCACACAGCATAACCAGATGCAGAGTGTCCTGTGTTGAGAAACAATCGCATGTACAAGGAGGAGAATTTTCTGGAGTACCCCAATCTGTATACGTGCCAAGGATGAGATGGATCAAATTAAATCTGAACCTTATGAGCAGAAATCGATGGTAGGGCTTTGTGACATATTTTAAATAGGGTTCCATCTCTGTAGTAGTGGAAAGTTGAAAAAGTAATCTGACTGTAGGTTTACTAATTTCAGCCGATTCTCTTTCGCCTTCCAACAGAGATCGAAAATGTTGCTTCACCCACTTTGCATCCTCTTTTTTGAGATGTTGCGGAAGAGAGTACATTTCCGGACGCCCTAGGCTCGCACATGCCGCTCTAACATATGCTAGCCACGGGATAGTAAGAGCTTTATCTAGAGATATACAATCCTTAAGGATGGAGTGATTCAGACTGATTTCTTCATTGGTCCAGGTTTTAATCCAGCAAAGTACTGGGGACATTTTTAGAAGATCAGTAACGTACCCCATACCTAGTTCATTATGCGTTGAATGTGTGGGGGAAGATTTCGGGAGAGTCAACAAGGCCCGTAAGAAATTATTTTCGGCAATTTGTATGCCTGAGACTGGAACATAGCCCCAAATGTCTGCCCCGTAGGAAGCAATTGCCAAGCATTTGGCTCTATAAATCCTGGTCATTGCTTCCATAGGTTTCGAGCCCAATTTTTTTGAAAAGCTCAGAAGTGCTGTTGTTGACCTAATTACTCCATTTTCCTTGAGTTTCATTTGTGGCTTCCAGGTTCCTCTCTCGTCAAAGGTGACGCCCAGGTAGAAAAAGGAGGGCACCCTTGAAATTGGTGAATTATTGGAGCTGAAAGATCTGATCTTCATGTTTTTCTTTCGCGAGCCAACGACCATAACATGGGACTTGATGGAATTAATTTTTAAATCAAGGGCTTCCATGAACTGGCCGAAATGGTCCAAGAGTTTTTGAAGCCCTATGCCAGTCCGCGCTATAAGAACAGCGTCATCCGCGTATAGGAGGACCGGAATAGGTAGGCCCCCCATACGCGGAATATCCAGGGTGGCTGTGTTCAGAAATTTCCCCAAGGCGTTGATGTACAGTGTAAAGAGTAGAGGGGCCAAGATGCACCCTTGTCTGACCCCTCTCCCTGATCTAAACTTTGCTGTACACCTACCGTCCCTTGATGCCGTAACCGTTGCAAACAAATTAGAGTGAAGGTCATGTAAAAAACTAACCAAAGTAGTGTCCAATCCAGAGTTGTGTAAAATGGTCCATAATTTTTGACGATTAACCAAATCAAACGCTGAGGATAAGTCCATAAATCCCAAATAAAGAAGCCCCCCCTTCACCACAGTGTATTTACTAATAATTAAATGAAGGTTCAGGCATTGGTCAATTGTCCCTCTATGTGCCCTGAACCCGTACTGCAGGTCTGAAAGGATCCCACTCTCCTCCAGCCAATCCTCCATTCTGTGCAAAATGACTCTGCCTAGGATTTTGACGGCAGAGTCCAGCAAGGAGATTGGTCTGTAGCAGGCCGGGTCCGCCCTATTTCCTTTCTTAAATATAGGCACAATTATAGAGGTAGACCAGGAGGATGGGAAGCCAGCTGTCGGGATAGCATTAAAAACGTTAGATAGAATTTTGGACCAGAATTGTGGGTACTGTATATAGAGGTCTGCTGGTACCCCATCAGGGCCCGGGGCCTTATGTTTGTTGGTCTCTCTAATCGCCCTTTCAACTTCCATGATGTTAAAGTCCATGACCAGATTGGTATGGTCGTGGGTTTTGTCAATTAAGGCAGGGGCTGTAGACTCATAGATTTTGCCAAAATGGGCTAGCCATCTGTTATCTTCTATGACGCAGTCTAAATCCGTTTGCCCATTGTCGGAAAAAAAGGGCTGATTTACAATTGCCCAAAACTTTTTGCTGTCTCTCAGGACTTCCTTAGATAGTAGGCTATTCCATGCTTCCTCCTTAATTTGATTTTTACGTTTTTGGGTTATAGTTTTATATTCCCTCCTTAGTTTGGCCACTAAGGACTTATCTCTGGGTTTTTGTCTAATGGCTTTCATCAGAGCACTGTGGACCCTCGAACATTCCTTGTTGAACCATTTATGGGTCTTTATATTCCCTTGCCCAACCAACCTTCGTTCCAAGTTCTTACTGATCCTAGAGCAGATGTCTTCGAAGGCTATCAAGACCTTAGGGCCCTCTGCAGTTGAATCCAAGCATACTGCCATGCTGTCCTCAGACTCTTGGGCAATTGCATGAAAAAAATCCTCTGGGACGATCATCATCCCATCTCATCTTCCCTGCTCTTTAGATTTCAGATCCTTTATGGCTGCCATACTTGGCGGACTGTCAGTACGGAAGCAATCTAAATCCAAGGACAAGAGAACAGGATGGTGATCCGATGAGATGTGGTCAACTACACTGTACTCATATGCCTTTGCCAAGACCCCATTTGAAACAAATATATAATCTATAACTGTATTGGCATCTCTTCCAACAAAAGTTGGGGCTCTCGGCTCACTAATGCCCTGGTCGAATTCGAAGAGATTTAGATTCGCTAGAAAGAACTCTAGGTACTCGCCCTCTGGAGTGTGTTCAAAATGGGGAATAGCTTCGGGTGATATCCCCCCATATCTATCATTAAAACAGCCCCCCTCACAGGGGTGTATGTTAAAATCCCCCAGAATAACCAATTCCGAGGGGGTGGTGCAATCACTCCTATAGGCTGACAAAAAATTCAATAAAGAAATTAAATGTTCATTTACAATGACGGACTCCTTTGAGTTATAAAAGTTAATCAAGAGAACCGTCTTTGAATTGGGGAGAGTCCATTCTACCGCAAGAGCATTTGTTAAAGCGGTATCTACTTTTTTGAAAACCCCTACTAAATCCAAGGAGCACAGGATGAGTAAACCACCCTTTGCTCTTCCTCTTATGCCTGGAACTGCCGGGGTGGAAAAGCTGCAAAAACCATCCAGGGAAAAAGTTTGTGTTGTGACCCACGTTTCTTGAAGCCCTATAATATGATGTTTTTCAATAAAACTTTGCCATGTTGGGTCCAAGGCCTTTGCATTTAAACCTGCCACATTCCAAGTAAGGACATTACAGAGTGCTAGGTCTGTGTTAAGGGCGGTCGTTGTACCCGCACCCCGGCTCTCTCTCGTCGTCAGGCTAGTTCCGGGTATGGGGGATAAAATAGCTGTTATAGGTGCCAATATGGAAACATCCTTACAGGGACTTATTAGGTTTCGACAAACACCATGTTCCCCTGGCGAACCCTGAGTATGTCAATCCACCCAGTCTGTATTTGAAAGGCACTCGAAGCGGTTTGCAATAGGGAAGTACAGGGGATTAGAAGGGCCATTTTGAGGTTGTTGATAGAAAAAGGGATGGATGAGTTGAGGGCCATGCGGGGGACCACCTTGACGTGGTCTACCTCCCCTAGTCCCCACCAAATTCCACCCCCATCCCAGCCCTCCTCCCTCACTGGAGGTTGAATATCCCAAGGGAAATTAGACCTTTGTCTTGAAATCCTATCGTGAGAGCCTTTAAACCAACTCCAGCGATTATCCACTTGATTGTGGGGAAGATAAAAATACGAGAGGGGTCTGGCAGTAACCCTACTCGCCTGATATCTTGGGGCCCTGTTGTTACAAATAAAATCTACTGCCTCTGGTTTTTCAAAAGTTACCACCACACAATCCCCCTGCAAATTTTTCTTATTTCGTCCTACCCAGGGAGCCCTCTCTATCATTAGGATATCAGCTGATATATTTGTTGGGAGAGGATAATTGTTCGCTAGCCAGTGGCAGACTTTATTTTTGAGTGCCTGGTATGATTCTTCTTCTGGCGACCGGAGTTCTGTAACTCCGGTAAGAATAACCACATAAGGTGCGGCATCTGGGGGAAGGTGAATATTTCTACGATTCCTAACCTTACCCTTATCCTCTATATCCAGTTTTGGCCCCTGGGATAAACTGACGCTGGGTATGGGCTGGGGGATGGTATTGTTTTTAGATGAGATGGGATTAGTATCTGTTTTTTTTATCTGCTCTACAACAGGGGGTTTAGCTGTAAGTCCTACTTGGTTTGAGGCACTACTGGGTTTCTTAGTCGTCGTGTTGTTTGTCTCCGACGCTTTATTAGGAGCCATTGTAGGTTTAGGTAAATTGGTAGCCTGAATAGACTTATTATTTAGGGTAAAACTGGGGGCACTTATGTCCTTGTGTATGTTTTTTAAAACCGTTTCCAGACAGCGTAGTCTTACCTCTATAGGTTCTAGTAAAGCTTTTAACATATTCCAGATTACTGTATTATTTAAGGTGGAACCCGGCTCCTCCAATGGGGATGTTATTAATGAGTTACCCGTGGGGCCGCTGAGTTCCAAAATTTCTTCCAGACTTTGGTCAATTACAGTGTCCTCTGGAAGACTCAGCAATAGGCCAGGTTTATTAGGAGGTGGGCTTTCT